>NC_051065.1:148817825-149187825 GCF_004664715.2 Peromyscus leucopus
AAATATGATGAAATGGGAAATATCAAGCCCCACTACTTCCCATGCAAGGCTCAGCCAGCATCTCTTCAGGGACTAGCACCTGTTTAGAAACTCTCATTATACAGAAGCAGTCTTAGACACCTGGAGCGGGTGGCCCACAACCAAAGAGAACCCAAAGTAGAAAGGTAAAGATGATGGCATTTTAATCACTCCACTTCTGCTTTCTCGGAGTTAACACAACACTTGATGGAGACCTCCCCAAGCCCACAGCTTGTACAGGGGGAAAGACAACAGAGATAGTCATCCACCCCACAGGGAGCCCACCATGGTCCCAAGTGACAGAAGACCTGAAGGCAATGTCACAGCTAGATCACACAGATTCAGATGAAGATGCCTTGAGACAGATTTCTCTAATAAAGATGCTCTAAGCCTCACAGCATCTAAAAAGAAAAACTTTAGTAGAGACACAAATCAAAACTAGAAAGGGTTAAAAACAACACTGCAGGAAAAATCAGACCACAAAAGAAGACAGTGAGAGGGCAAGAGATGAAGCACCTACAATAGTCAGGGAATGTTAACGTTTGCCTATCGGTAACCACCCCAAATGTAGAAGGATCAGACTCTCCACTATAAAGACAGAGAGAAATGAATGGATGAAACAAGACCTAGGTGTGTGGTGCTACAATGCAATCACCTTTTCAGGACACACATGGAAACAAAAAGAATGGGCAGAATGGCACTCCTATCAGATAAAATAAATTTTAATTAAAAATATGTGAAAAGAATCAAAGACCTTCTATAGAGATTCTCCAAGAGAAAATAACAATTGTAAATATACACATTCATAGACAAAACAAATATTAAAAGATATGAAGCAATACAGGCTGTAATAATACAGATGCTGTAATAATACAGATGCTGTAATAATACAGATGCTGTAATAATACAGATGCTGTAATGCAGAATGAGGGCGACCTCAATACCCCATTTGAAAGTGTAGATAGGTCATCCAGGAAGAAAATAAAGAACTCACTGGACTTAAGCAGCACTCTAACTTAGCTAGACCTAAAAGATGACTGTACAACATTCCATAGGGGACAACAAAACACCATTCTTCTTTATAGGGTGGGGAGCAATGCTTATAAATATTGATGTGATCAAAATATGAAGGCTTTGATTATCAAATGGAATATAATTCTCAGATTTTCTTGGCTAAACTTTTCTTTATTCCTTGCTGTCACCCATCTTCCTATCTAGAATTCCTCTCATTAAATTATGTGTGTGTGTGTGTGTGTGTGTGTGTGTGTGTGTGTGTGTGTACATACACACATTGCTAACATTTGCTAGTTTTTAAAAATTAGTTCTTTGAGAGTTTCATACATGTTTTGATCATATTCATGGACTCCCAACTCTTCCCAGATCCACCTCCCAACTTGATGTCCCCCCCACCTTTGGTACCACTTTGTTCTATCCAAATGTTCTTGGATATGTGGTCTTCCACTAGAGTGTAGTTAACTTTCCAGGGGCTACACTCTTAGAGAAAACTGTCTCTCCCTCTCTCAGAAGCCCAAAACTGCCATTTGCTTGGCAGCTAGAGGTGGAATCATGTGCCAACACCCTTTTCAGGCTGGGATTTGATCTGGCCTGGGCCTACGCAGGTTTTGTGCACACTGTGAGTTCATTTGTGTGGTTGCCCTGCTTTGTCAACTGCTCTGCTGTGACACAGTTTCCCTGCAGTCATTCACCACCTCTGGCACTGACTTTTTCTGTCTCCCTTTCCACAACAATTTCTGAGGTTTTGGGGGTATGGTGAAATATATATGTTCCCCTTAGGGCAGAGCATTCTGCAGTCTCTTATTCTCTACACTTTGACCAGTTGTGGGTCTCTGAGTTAGTCACCATCTACTGCAAATAGAAGCTTCTCTGATGAGGGTCGAGGGATACATTGATCTATGGGTACAACAATAAGTCTACTTTAAGATTTCATATTGCCTCATTAAGAATGGCTAAGATAAAAAAACACAAATAATGACAAATGCTAAAATGGATGTGGGGAAGGATTCATACTTGTTCACTGCCAGTAGAAAAGCAAATTGGTCCAATCACTGTGGAGGTTCCTCATAAAGCTAAAAATAGATCTACCATATGATCCAGCTATACTATGCTTGTGTATATACTTAAAGGACTCCATAGAGACCTACTTTAAAGATACTTGCTAAATCCATGTACATTGCTGCTCAACTCGCAATATCCAAGAAATGTAAACAGCCTAGCTATCCATCAACTGATGAACAGAATGAAATGCAGTACATTTACATAGTGGAATATTATTGAACTATTTAAAATGATATTATGACAACCTGAGGTAAAATGCATAGAGTTGCAAACAATCACTCCAAGTGAGGTCATCAAGATCCAGAAAGACAAATGTCACATGTTTTCTCTCATCTGTGGATATTGGCTTTGAATCTTCATAGTGTATATTTCATTTGTAATAATCATAGACATCAAGAAATCACTAAGGGTCCCTGAGGACCCTCAAGGAAGGGAAGATAGACTGTACTGGTAAGGGTAAAGGGGAATAATGGGAAAGGCTAAACTGGGGTTGGGGTGGAGGGTAGGATAGAGCATGGAGTACAGAAGGGGTAAATAACACTAAAGACCTTTCAAAGATGACCATTCCTGGGGCTCACATTGGGGAAGTAGCAGAAATGGAAACCTGACCACCTGCAGGAGCTTAGGCAGCTCAAGGAGGATCTAGGGCTCTGTTCTGGGGAGTCCCACCTCTTCCTGGCCACTCATTCTTCTGAAGCACATAAAATGTTACTATGGGTAGATCATGCACTAGGCCACAGGATCAAACAATATGGAATCACTTTTTGTCAGTATGTCATAAAATAACAACAGGGAGTGTCATGGAAAATCATGAATATGTGGAAATTATGCAACAAGCACCTGAAAAATCAGTGTATCGATGAAGAAATTGAGTTCCAATTAAAAACATCATGGTGCAAATGAAAAGGGAAACACAAAATACCTAAATCTAAGGATCACGGACAAAGCAGTTCTAAGAGGAAAATGTATAGTAATAAGTTGTAGTCAAATTTCTAAATCGTCTTATTAAATAAAAAACACAGAGCCAGATATAGGGGTGAAAACCTGAAAGATTGGAGAAGTAGGGAAAGCCATAGCTAACCTCACCTCACAAACTCCACAGCTTCCAAAAGCAAGCTACTTCCTGTCTATTCACACCTATATGCCTATCTGTTCTGCCATCTGATTTGCTCTCTCTGTCCAGCTACATTCCTCTTCTCAGCTCTGTCACTTCCCGTCTGTCTGTACAGACCTCCAGACCTCTATGGTTGGTTCTGGGATTGACGGCATGTGTCACCATGTCTGACTCTGTTCCCCAGTGTGGCCTTGAACTCACAGAGATCCAGACAGATCCCTGCCTGCCAAGTGATAGGATTAAAGGCATGTGCTACCATTGCCTGACTTCTATGTTGTGGTTGGCTTTCTCCTCTAATCTCCAGGCAAATTTTATTGGGAGACACAGTATATTGGGGGACACAATACATCACCACAATAAGTGGCCAAACTCAAATAGAAGGAAGACCTCAAGTAAATGACTAACATTCCTCATGAGCAATTATAACAAGACAAACTACCACAAACTGGTAGAAACAATACAGTTATGCAGCAACAAATCAGATAATTTAGAAGGAATGGGTACATTTCTAGAGATCTGTAACCAATGAAGACTTCACCAAAAAAAAAAAAAAAAAAAAGGAAATCTTAACAGATCAAAAATGAATCAGAATATTGACTTGGTATTTAAAACCTCCACTAAAGAAAAAAATCTAGAACCTGATGATTGTACTGTTGAATTCAATAAACTAGCTAAAGAAATAGCACTAAACTTTCTGAGTCTTCCAAAAACATTCAAGAAGGAATAATTCCAAATAAGTTTTGTGAAATTAGCCTTACCTGGCAAAGGCATTACAAGAAAAGAAAATTGCAGGTAAATGTCTTTATGAACACAGATGTAACAAAAGTCAGCAAGCTCAATTCAATGCCACACTTAAAGGATCATACACCATGATCAACTGTGACTGGTCCCTTGGATACAAGAGTGGTTCACTGCTGTGGATATCACTCTATATAAATAAAACACTGATGGCCAGTGACCAGGCAGAAGTATAGCGGACAAAGAGAGAGAAATTGGGGAAACAGGAAGAAGGAGGAGAGACACTGCAGCTACCGCCAGGACAAGCAGCATGTAGAGACTCTGGTAAGCCACCAGCCACGTGGCAAGGTATAGATTTATAGAAATGGGTTAATTTAAGATAAAAGAGCAGTTAGCAAGAAGTCTGCCACGGCCATACAGTTTATAAGTTATATAAGCGTCTGAGTGATTATTTTATAAGTGGATTGTGGGACTGCGGGGCTTGGGGAACCTGGAGAGAAGCCCTCCAACTACAGTTCACCATAGGCCAGCCAATGTTTTATACCACAGTGACAAAATAAGGAATGAAAGCACTACTGTTTCATTACATGGAGAAGAACAATTGAACAAAATTCAAAATACTTTCCTGATAAAAACCCTCACCAAATTAGGTATAGAGGAACATACCTTAACCCAACAAAGGCAACACTTACTCAACAGAGAAAAATTGGAAACCTTTCCTCTATGATCTGGAACAAGATAGGACATCTTACTTTTTTCACTTCTACTTATAGTGCTTGGATTGCCAAGAGCAATTGGACAAGAAAAGAAAGAAAATGATCCAGAGCATAAAAGAAGAAGCAAAATCATCACTCGGTTGTGATGATTACAGAAACCACTGTAAAGTCATTACAAGTGGTAAATGAACATAACACTTCAGGATAAAAAATCAACACACAAAAATCAGCAGTATTACTATGCTAACAATGAATGATCTGAAGAAAAAAATTGAAATAGGGGCTGGAGAGATGGCTCAGTAGTTAAGAGCACTGGCTGTTCTTCCAGAGGACCTGGGTTTGATTCCTAGCACCCTCATGGTGGCTCACAACTATCTCTAACTCCAGTCTCTGGGGATTCAATGCCCTCTTCCTGCCTCCGTGAGCACCACACATGCATGTGGTACACATACACACATGCAGGCAAAACACCCATACACACAAAGTAAAAATTTATCCCAAGATCCAAAAGAAATCTAAATAACAATCCCATTTATAGTTGCTTTGGGGAAAATGTGTAGGAATAAATTTAGCTAAGACAAGAGATTTTAAAAAAATGCTGGGAAGTATGAGGCATTGAAAGAAATTAAAAATGAAACAGATAAACGGAAAGGCATCCCATGTTCATTGATTTGAAAAATATTATAAAAATGCTTGTATGATCCAAATCAATCTATACATTACAGCTCTTTCTAAATTTCATAATCATTTTTCATAGAAATTGAGGCAACCTTAAATTAGATGTGGGAGCAGAAAAAATATAGCAAAGGTAATCATGAGCTAAAAGAACACTGTATCTAAGCATGTTATAAAACTGACATAATTAAAATCACATGATATTTACATTAAAATATACATAGAGAGACCACTATAAAAGTATAGAGACATTAGAAATGAAGTCACATGTGCATAGACAATTTCAACAAAGAGTAAAGAATACAGTGAGGAAAGGAGAGTCTCTTCAAAAGTTGGTGTCAAGAGAACCAGATATCAGTCTGAACACAAGAGGAATTAGCTCCTTGTCTTTTAGGAAGAATTTTCGCATCGTGATGGGTGTTTGATTGTTTTTGTTTGTTTTGATTCTCCTGCCTTGGCATGCCAAGTTCTGGGATTACAGGCATGCACCAACTCTTTAGGAATGACGTTCTAACTCACTTGTCACATGCACTGATGACACTTCAGGTTTCATCCCACAGAGAACATGAAAACAATCTTTGAATTTCAATGCTATACAAGTCTTAGTCAAAGTCCATTTAACTATAATAGTTGAGGCTTACCCTCTGGACAGTGCACGCTGTTGAATGTCACTTCATTTTCTAGACCTTCAGGCTTTAGGTAAAAGAAAAAAAAAAGTTAAGATGAAATGCATTGAGACCTTCTGGATGTGTGTGTTGTTGATTCAGGGACCACAGAGTCCCTCATAGTGAAGAGAAAGATTTGATGCACTATATAAATAAATTCTATTCATTATACGTCTATAAAAAAGATGGATTGGTAGAAAAAATGAGCAAAGATTAATGAAATTAAAGAGACTGAAAAGGATAGATATATAGATGATAGATAGATCGATAGATAGATAGACGATGAAGATAGATACATACATACATAGATGATAGAGAGATGATGGAAAGATGGATGGGTGATGAATAGAGAGATAAAAATATTGTGAAACATACATATTATTATTATTATTACAGTATCTACATATTTATGTTATTATGAACTTTATCATGGACTGTGCACTATTGAACACTGGAAGAAGAAATTGAAGAGTTGAAGAGTTGAAACTCTAAAAGAGTTAGCGCCCTAACTGATTTCCCTCTTCTGTGACTCACTGTGTCCCCTCGAGGTAGGCAGGTTTACTTACTTCAACGAACAGGGACTTGATGACTGTGTCTTTCTTTCCATGCTCAGGGACCACTGGTACTGCATTCCCACATCGCTCCTGAGAATTGAGTGCCTCCGCACTCACAGTGAAATTCACATTTCCTAGTAGAAAAAAAAAGTCAAGTAGAGATGAGTACATTTCCCCTTCCTCCACACTTCCAAACTCAGAACTTAAACAGCAGAAATGCAAGCAACATCCACTAGAGGTCAATGGCACTAGAGGTGGAGGTGAGGAAGAGAGTGTCCCTTGTACCTTGTCTGACAAGAAAAGACGTCTTTTCGCTGTGGCTATTGTTTTCCTTTATTTGTGAGAGGGCTCCATTATGTGGTCAAGACTGACCTTGAGCTCATGTTTGACACTGTCTCAGGCTTCGAAGTGCTGAACAGCAGGTGTGTGCACCAGCAAATTAGCATTCAGGAATGAAAGCCCAAGAAAAACAGTCCTCCTGCCTGGGGTCTTTGTCTGCAGGAAAGGACCACTGCTCTGGCTGTGACTGCTGATCCTGTGGGACCCTGCTGCTCACCTAATGACTTTGGGGTTACTATCCAGGAGATAGTGTGACGCTCATTCACACAGACGCAGTGAGACTCTCGTGCCTTCTGCAATGGTGCAGTTAAGAAATCAGGAGAGGCCTCTAGGTGCACAGCAACCTGGAAAAACACAAGAAGCAAGATTAAAGGTAGGAGACCAAGTTTAAATTGAGGCATGCTTGGAGATGGTTAGATTCTGCGCTGCCTCACATCATTGAGACAGATAGAGATGAAGTGCTATGGTATATTAGCCCCTCACAGATAAACTTCAGCACGTGGAAGATTGCTTGGTCTTTTAAGCAGTGGAGCCAGAAAAAAAAAATGAAGTTATGTTGCCTGGATGAGTGCTCCTTCTGGGACTTGGAAGCATGATTATTGCCTGGCTTAGTCACTACGTAGTTACAGTTTTCACAGAGGTAGGATGTACACAAACAACATTTTAAAGGAAGCTATGCATAAAGAATGCACTAAGAAAAATTAAACATCTAAGAATGTAGGAGCTAGATCTACAAACATGGGATGGGGTAAGGGGATGCTTGCTCATGTAAGAACTTCTTTGACAAACAACCTAACTTGAAAGGATTATGAAACCTCCCTTTGTAGGTTGATTCTTAGAGATATTCACTTTTATAACATAGGAATATATGTATGATAGTTTCTTCTTCTATTGACCATATGTGTAGATAAGGAGTGAGTTTATTTATTTTATTTTTTTACTTTTTGGTATTTCTAAGAATGTGATTTTCTTTTAATCTGCTTGTGCTCAATTGAGGAAATAAATCTCTACCTGGATGCACATTTGGAGATAGTTCAGCACGGTGGCCTTGAGCTTGAAGGATTCTCCACGGATCACAGAGTAGGGCATTTCGAGCTCTAAGAAGAAGGGCTGGAAGGCTTGGAACTGGGTTATGGGAGACAGGCCCAACCCAGCATCACGGACAGGCAGAAGGCCTCGGCCTTCCACGTGGTGATGGTGTCAGGGACCGTCATCTCTATCTCAGCCATTCCAGTTGAGCTGCAGAGAGTGGGGTATGAAACAAAGAAGTGAGCCCCTAAATAAATCCCCTTTTAGGAGGAGAGACCTATAAATGATTTCATGGTCATAACATAAATGCACTCAATAGAAATATCAGTAATTGAAGAGCAAAGCCAAGACGTTCAGTGGGGAAATGGTGAGGTTTTCTTCTGTTTTCAGTTATGTCCATTTTAGAATTGTCTCCTGATAATGGAGTTAATTTCTTATAGAAAAACATAGTTATAAAATGTTCATGTAATTGATACTTTTCTCAACTTCTGTTACAAAACCTGATTCCACTAGGGTGGGTCTATAGATTTTACTTCTGCTACTACTGTGTTTGTTTTGGCCAGAATTATTCTAAGCTTAACTTACACTTGCTTATCAATAAAGGAGCAGATTATTTTTAATATGTATGGTACTTGCTTGCATTTGGTCCATATGCTCATTTTCTAGAATCTTATAATTAAAATTTTCCGAAAAGTCTTGCTTCTGACTTAAAAGATATATTTTTTAGTTTCTCTGAGAAGAGATTCATTTAGCCTCATTGCTCTCTGAGAGCTGGACTCCTCATTAGCCCACTTTAGAGAAGAGGGGGTCCCACAGAAGACTGCTAAGAGCTTAAATAGAAAGGTGGGCACTTCCTACTCTTCTGCTCCAGGTTTTTGCTTCAGTGACAAAATTCGCTTCTGGCTTCTCCTGGAAGGAATTTGTGGATGCATCAAGCATCTCAACTTTTATAGCTCTGTCCAAGGGTCTGGTCTGCCTCCTAAATCATGCATCTGGGGGAATGAATGGTGCTTGCTGCTGTGGGATGTTCTGTATGTTAATAAATAAAACACTGATTGGCCAGTAGCCAGGCAGGAAGTATACGCAGGACAAGGAGAGAAGAGGATTCTGGGAAGTAGAAGACTGAGGCAGAGAGATACTGCCAGCCGCTGCCATAACAAGGAAGATGTAAGGTACCGGTAAGCTACGAGCCACGTGGCAAAGTATAGATTAATAGAAATGGGTTAATTTAGGATATAAGAAGTAGATAACAAGAAGCCTGCTGTGGCCATACAGTTTGTAAATAATATGTGTCTGTGTGTTTATTTTATAAGTGGGCTGTTGGACTGCCGGGGCTTGGCAGGACCCAGAGAGAAAACTCCAGCTACAACTTGCATTCTCAAACTCTCTAACATCACAGAAAACAAAGAGGAAACATGCAACAAATGTGTATTTGTGACTAGTGCCTTTCTCCTAAAGCTCAGCATAAAGAGAACAAGCAACAGGCATTCAGCTCTTAGTTTTATCCTGGAATAAATTTGACCACACACTCAGTTATTGATGTAACCAACCGTCTTATTAAATAAGAAACACAGAAACAATGCAAAAGAGAAAGCCGAGAGGTCAGAGCTCAGAGCTAAAATCTCACCCTTCCGCCTGCGGTGTCCCAGCTTCCCGAATGAGGCTCTAGCTCCTGTCTGTTCGTCTATTTAAAGTATTTTGTTCTGCCTTCTCATTGGTTGTAAACCCAAACACGTGACTGCCTTGTCACTGTCTGAATGTACAGCCCCCTAGGTCTTAAAGGCATATGTCTCCAATGCTGGCTATATCCCTGAACACACAGATATCTATGGGATTAAAGGCGTGTACCACCACCACCACACTCTTGCTATGGCTCTAATAGCTCTGACCCCCGGGCAACTTTATTTATTAACATACAATCAAAATCACATTTCAGTAGAATTAGATTACCACCACACTCAGTGACACTGTTTTCCCCCCAGGGAATCTGGCCTTTAGTGAGCTCATAGTCCCCTGGGAACCTGAACAGCTGCATGGGCCTTTCCTACTGCTCCTTCTGCTGAACGGCCCCAGAGATGGATCAAAGTGTCCCAACAGCTTGCCTGTCTCTGGAAGCAAAAGGATAAGATGTTTCTTTGCCCCTGGGGATAGGGGCTGAAAGGATGAGCAGAAATATGTGCAGTATGAACAGGAGTGGAGCCATTGTCACAGACCTTCTCCCTGGCTTTGCACAGTGTGAGCCCAGCTTCTGGACTCTCCAAGAGGAATGGGGGGTTTGGAACAAACACTTCATGCGCAAATGATTTCGACCATGAGTCGGTGGATCAATTTCCATCTCACCTATCTCAAGGCACTGACTGATCTTGGTAATTGCTAAGTTCCTGGTGACCCATGGCAAATAGATTGGTACAAAGAAGCACAAAGATCTGAGAAACATCTAGACTCTCTGGTTTGGCTGGTTGGTGAAGTGCTTCTTAAATACTGGGTGATCCCAGTACTCCACGTTCAACAATAGCCACAATATGCAGACAAATCCCATGAAGAAATAATAAACTTGAAAAACAATCAACTAAACAGACGTATATAAAACTTTCAGGGAAAATAACAAAATATGAAGTCTCCGCAAGCACACAGTGGGTACACTCCAGGGTAGGTCACATGCTGGGTCAAGAAACAAGTCTCAATAACTTTAAAAAGCAAAAAAACCATTTTGTGTATCTTTTCTGACTAGATCATTTCATCAATTTCCATGACTTAAGGAAGAATTAACATCAACCTTTCAAAGACATCCAAAAATGGAAGTAGAGACCAGTCTCTCTCAGACATCAAAGTCAGATGAGAAGCCCACAAGAAAATCAGTCTATAAGTCAATATTTTAAATAAACCAAGAACCACAACCCTTAATAGAATAATAGCTAACTAAACCCAACAGGACATTAAAAATATTATGTAGTGACCATTGAATGCACAATAGTGTGATCAGAGTGACACACCACATTAGCTGAATAGAAAGTAAAACTCATATGATTATCTTAATAGGTACAGAACAAAAAGTCCTTTCATGATTTGAACTCTCAATAAAGTAAGTATAGAAGGAAATTTTCTCTATATCATACATACTGCTCAGGAAAGCTCCCTAACATTATAACCAGTGAAGAAAATCTGAAAGCTTTGCCTGTAGGATCCAGCACAAGATAAGGATCCCACTCCCATTCTTGTTCCACTGAGTACTGTCAAGAATAATTAAGGGGAAAAATACGGGGAAAGAGACGTCAAGAGTATCCAAGTTGGAAATGATGAAGATAATCTCTATTTACAGATTATCTGATCCCAAATGAAGAAAACCTCAAAATTTCATTTAAAAACCTGTTAGAACTAATAAAGAAATTCAGCGGTGCTGTTAGATATAAAATCAATATATGAAAGCATGTTTGCATTTCCATACCAATAACAAGCTATCTGGAAAAGAAATAAAGACAACAATCCCATTTATGATGGAATAAATATTTAGAAATCAATTTAGCCTAGGAATCTTCTACATTGTTCAACCTTAGTAATGCTTTCACAGTGAAAGTGAAAGACCATGTCAGGCAGTCCTAAATATATACATTAAAAATGGAAAACTCTCTAAGGTTTGAAATCTCTGATAGATCTATATTTCTGCATCTTATAGAAAAATAGGTTACTTACTCCACAACCGCCACGTCCCAGATCCATGTCTCAGGGAAGTATTTTCGTATAGTCTCCTGGGGATACTCGAAAGCCTCTAGAATATCCTCCACAGGATTGTGGCTTAAGAGTTGATATGCAGTTGGTACTATGGTAGGAGAGAGAAGACGGGGCAATAAATACAAAGATTGAGTTCATGAGATGTTGTGTTACCCAAGTGCTGTGACAGAAATATCGGGAACGTGAGGTGGGAGACGGAAAATGACATAGGGGCAACCAGGAAAGCTTCTTGGAGGAGGTGGCATTTCAGCTGAATTCTGAGGCATTAGAACAGGGGAACTGAACCAGGGGAAGAAAATCCCAAGCACAGAATGGAAGAGGTGTGGCAGAAAGCCTTGGATTGTATGCAAAAGAGAAGGTCTTGTGGAATCCCAGGAAGCTACTTCCCATTGTGCCAAATGAAGAGACCTAGGGTGTTGGGTGGGGAGGAGGGCAGAAGCCCAAGTTGCCATTGGTATGTTCATCTATGGGAGCAAAGAAAAAAAAATATAGCAGTGGTTTTGAGAAACAGTTTACAGTAATGGAGGCATCAAAAACTCTGTTCTCCATAGTGAGTCAGAAGGTCAATCAGCTCACCCACACTATGAACGTGTGTCAGCCACCCCCTTTAGGAAAATACACAGATGGACATATTGGTAGACAGCAGATACAGAGGCAGATGATAAATATATAAATATCCTATAAATCTTAATAGTAAAGGATTCTACAATTTATAAATAATATCTGATTCTCTGTAGTAAATGTCACATAGAAAATGGATTCTCACTGAATGTTTTCCTAGACTTTTCCTTTTCTCCATACTTAACATGGCCAATCACAAGTTAGCAATAAATACTCAATCCATGCTGCCTACTGTGATTCAGCAAAGAAACAGCTTACATCACCTAAAATAGTGGAGAGTCTTCACTGATAATTTAGAGCTGTTGAAGAACATCTTTGCTTGACTGAGAGAATGCAACCCTGCTTTGTGGGCATTTCTAACACTGGCTTCATAGGTAAACTCCTGGAAACTGTCCTTTTTCCTTCAGCCCCCTCATTTCTGTTGGCAAAGACGGTTCTTGGTGGCCGATTTCCTGACTCGTGAGAGTCCATTCTTTCTTTACTTTGTGCCTGTATTGAATCTGCACTTCTCTTAGGCCACCGTTGACAATCTGCCTTCCATGCTCTGTACTTGGTGGAGGGTGACACTATCAGATTTGAGCTTATGTTGTTAAGGACATTATTCAATGGGCTTAATATATCTGAATCAAATCTTTTGTTAATTTTGATCACATTTTGTCTTTAAAATTTTATCTTATTTAGTTCAGTATTTTCAGTACTAACCTTTTGTGATTTCTTCGGGTTGTTCACAGATCTTATGTTTACGGATATCTGAGTTGGTGAATACCTTCAACCCCATGTCCTACAAAGGAGATGATCAGCTGATTAGCGCATAGCCATGCACACCTCCTTTCATCTGAATGAAACTTCCATGTTTGCATTGGCCCATGGTGTTAATGTCATTTTGTCCCTTAAATTCACCTGACAGTAATAATTGTTTACATGACACTTATGACTATCACAAAGCAATAAATTTCAATAAAAAGAAAACATCATTAATCATTAAATCTCCTGGTCCTTATTCTACTGCGTTTGGCAGATCTGCTCCTCCTGGCGATCTCAGCAAAGTCACCTCATTCTTTTATTCTGTTATTTTCAACCATGACAAGAAGGCATTGAAGCAAATAACTTCTCTATATAGGATACTTTAAGAACCTTCAGAATTGTCCCTAAGGTAAGGATTTTACCTTTAGGAAGTCATATATATCCTCTTCATTTGTATTTTGTACTGGGGAATACAGGACGCCATTAATGTACATGTTGTTTTGCCTGACACAGTCTTTGCTGTCTTCTTCCTCCAGATCTGCACCCTCAGGGAAGCCAGTGAGGTCTTTCACTGGTAGCAGATCATAAACCTGCAGAAATGCAGGCACATAAGGTTAACTTGTCTGTGGCATTTTCTTAAAAAACCAAACCAAACCAAACCAAACCCAAGAACAGCAACACCAACCTTCCCTCAAACACAGATATGGAGCATTTTCTCACTCAACAGAAATCATTTTACATGTGATATTTATATTACAACGTGTTTTCACTTGGAAGATGTTTAACTGTTTTAGAAAAATAAAACTAATATGCTTCCCATTTAATTAATCGAGGGTCATCAGACTTGTTTATAACACTCAACAGCAAACACTATACTCAATATTAAAAGGAGATGAAGCATTAATAACTGAGAAACTGGACTTGCTGTAAATGACACAACATTGTGGGAAGGAATGAAATGATATTTCTGTCACCACTTTGTAGTTAGCAACTGACTCTGCATGAATGAAGGTCATGTGTCTCAGACCGAATAAGTACTGCAACACCCTCCTTGTAGGAGGGAACAATACTTCTAAGTTTTTATTCACAGAGACAAGATGCTCCGGGTTCATCATTCAGTCCTTTAGGGCTGATCTCTGAAACTCTGGACACAGGGCTTTCAATCCATTCAGGGGAGAGAAGTAAAACAGACATGAAGTGCTGACAGATGCACAGATGTGCATTCAAGGGAAAGAGACCATGGCCTGGACAGACTAGACTGGAAGCATGTGGCGATCCTCACAAGTGACTCCTCCTCAGCCCTGCCCCCACAATTTTCCTCCCTTGCTTTGTTTTTCTCCTAAACATATATTGTCCATTTCAATTGTGAAAGTGTAAAATCTATAAGACACAAATATCCGACTTCCCATAGCTCACAACTGCATCCCAGCACTTGCCGAGGATGCAGAGAGCTCAGCCTCGGGCTTCATGAGCAGCACACTCTCGTCCACGGCTCGCAGAGCACAGAGGGAATGAGGAAAAGCTGTGACACTCAGGAGGGCACGGGAGGCCGGAAGACCTTTACTTTTACTGAAGATCAAATTCACCTGGCATATAGGAAAGAAAGGTCAGAAAAACCCATTTCTGTAGTCCACCATGTGTCACCTACATTTCCCAGGTGTTCCTTACCTCCAGCATGTAACAATGTTGGTTGCTTTCACAGTGGCTACTGTTAAGCTATGTGAGCAAGGCTCTTTCCCACCTTGGAATTTGCTTTGATTCTCAAGATTAGTTAGACCATTGTAATGGTCTCTAAAGATACTTCTAAAATGGCAGTTTCGAAGTATTGGTCTCATATCTCTGATATACAATGAGTGCTCAATGACTGTGAAAAGCTCTAACAAAAGCAGTTTTGTTTGGGCTTCATGTGGCCTTAAACTTGCTTGCATACTTGCTAATATTCCATTACAGAGACAGGAAGAGGGCATTGAGAGAGGTGGGCTATGTGTTGAGTCAATATTACACAGATCATTTTGAAAAGGAGGCAATAACGTGATTTCTTAGTGTAACTCTGCTGTGACCTCGCTGAGACATTCACTTAATCCTTCAATCCACACACGTATAAAAGAACGGCTAATAACAGGGACTGCTAGATATAAATGTTGAAATTTTATTATATAAAGCACACACACCTTGTTGTCCAGACAGTTTCCAATCTCATATTTGACAGTATCTGCAACTATTTCTCCATCAGGCAGAATGATAAAAAGGAGCAATCGAGTTACAGG
This sequence comes from Peromyscus leucopus, assembly GCF_004664715.2. Taxonomy (NCBI): domain Eukaryota; kingdom Metazoa; phylum Chordata; class Mammalia; order Rodentia; family Cricetidae; genus Peromyscus; species Peromyscus leucopus. Next base: position 148,833,111 of record NC_051065.1, read on the forward strand.
AGCCAGGTCTGTCTCCACCGGCATGAATATGGAGAAATGGCCTTTCGCTGAAGAGGAGAGAATGAGAGGCAGCAGCCACGTGTTAGACACGTTCAGAGTGAAGATGAGAGTCGCTTTATTTATTACACAGAGTTAGTTTGGGTCCCTGGCCAATCACTGCTCCTCTTAGTGGACACAATGAACAGTACACATAACAAATGCATGACTACCTTGCAGAGTACCCTGGGACTAGAGAAGGCGATACACAGAATCCTCTCTCCTCCATCAATCATGTATGTTTTTTTCATCACTTTTGAGATTTAGCTGACTGACACTAACCTCAAATGCTACCTAAGGGAGTGGACTTCACCTTCATTCCTCCTTGATTCCTCATGTTAGGAGAGAAAGGAAGTCATGTGGCCTGATGCTAAGAGCTTAACATACTGTATTTATGCTTATGTCCTCTTTCCCTATGTGAAATATGGGGTGGTGTCCTTTTCTCCTGAAGAGGAAGTCTACACTCCTGCAGAAGCCAGCTTTGCTGTCTACCGACACTGTAGAGCCTGCATTAAATGTTCTTGAGTCCACTGCAGTGCCTCCATTTTGGCACCAAGAGATAAAGAGGTGCTCATTCATAGTTTTCTAGTAAGTCAGTGTTTAGACCCCAGAACAGGGGAACCTTCAGATGTTTATTTTTCATGAGCAGAGTCCCATTCCATGGTAGATATGCCCAACTGAACTTTTGTAAATCAATGCTAAGTTCAGGGGAGAAACACACACACACACACACACACACACACACACACACACACACACACAGGGGGGGGACGGACACAGAGGGGGGGTAGTGCAAAACCTGGTAAGTAAAAAACACTTAAATTTTCCCCATCTCAGTTTATACAACTCTTAAAATGTCCTTCACATTGAAAAAAAGAGTTCACAAATATTTCTGGCTAGAAAGTTTGAAATAACTACAGTATACTCATGACCCTATCAACAGCTTAAGTAACCTAAGCAAAATGTACTGGGAAAAAAACTATTTGATAAAGAATGGCAAAAAGGAAATTGCATTCCTCCTTGGCTTCCTCTTTTTTGTGACTAAGTAGAAAAGAGACCCATTGGAAGCATCCCTGACAGGTAATGAGGCCGGGCGGTCAGCATGGAGCAGAACTGCAGAGATAATGCCATACTCACTGTCTCCCCGCTCCACAGGCAGTGTGTGAGTCCCCGATCGGATAATGCCTCCCTTTGCCATTATCTGCAAAACAGGAGATTAAACAATTTCCAACAGCGATCTTATCCTAGCTTCCATTCTACATGCTTGCTGTATTGAGCCCCTGCTGGAAATAATTAGCCCCATGAGAAGTCAGACTTTAGAAAGAAACAGGAGTAAGAAGTTAGGAGCCAGAAAGATGGCTCAGCACTTAAGAGTGGTGATGCTCTTCTAAAAGACCCAAGTTCAGTTCCCAGTACCCACGTTAGGTAGCTCATCACCACCCGAAACTCCAGCTGAGGGGGATGAGACCTTCTTTTCTGGCCTCCACAGGCACTCACACACATGACATACAGTCACAGATACATGCATACCAAGAAAAAGAAACTTTCAGAGGAGGTCAAAGCAATGATGTCCACAGTGTCATAAGCCCTTGTCCCCAGAGAGCTTTATCCGTAGGTAATAATGCAGTAAGCTCCCTTCTCACCAGGTAATAGAAGATCAGCTCCTTCATCTCCAGCACAGCCTCTCCATTGAGAATATAATGCGCCTGGACCTGCTGTGTTTGGTCACAGGGCAGTTTACCAGCTATGGATTCCAGGTGCACAAAGCTTTTGCTTGGCGAGAAAACGGCATTGGCAGTGTGCTGTGCCTCCACATTCTCTCCTGTCAACCATCTGAATCCATAACAGACGTGGTTATCCTTGTATTTGGCCTAAGGAATTAGAAAAACAATGTTACTTCACTAGATTCTGTGATGGGAACCATTGTCCTCACAACACTGTAAGTTTACTAGCCTTCCTTAACTAGTAGCTGGAAGTCTTTTCCTCTACAGTGAATGTAAGAAAGGCCTTTATTTCATCTGTCTTAAATATAGGCATGGCTCTGACTTTCCACCCCAGAACATCCTGAGTTTCATATTTATATATCCCAGAAGAGAATAGTATGAGCTGTATGTCTTGCTGACTAGTTGGCTTAAAGGTCTCTTTAAGGGGAAGAGAATGCCAGTAACGATGTCACTAAGTAGTTTCATATTTGGCAATTAGTTCCAACTGGGTTTTATGAATAAATGAAATGGTGTAACCTTATAAATTTGAGAAAATGACTGCAAAAACCACTGGCTAGAGCTGAGTTAGAGAATTAGCTGATATCCCTTCCAGGCCTGTCTTAGGTATGTGATGAATGTATTCAGAATTTCATAATATTTAAATCAGATTAAGTATCTTATTTGTTAACATAAACATTAAAAATGTTTTAAAAAAAAGCTGAGTGGTGGTGGTGCACACTTTTAATCCCAGCACTTGGGAGACAGAGGCAGGAGATCTCTGTGAGTTTAAGATCAGCCTGGTCTCCACAGCGAGTTCCAGGAGAGCCAGAGCTACACAATGGGGAAAAACCTTTATTATTTTTTATGATAAAAACATTAAAATACTTTCTTCTAGTTTTTTTAAATATACATTACATTATCATTCTCTAGGTTCAAGCAACTGGGCAGTAGGGTGAACAATAATGTACATAAGTAAGACTGCAAAATCTTATAGAAACTCCAGTTGTTTTTATTTTTATTTGATTTTTGAGAAACTGGCACAGTATTTTCCACAGTGTATGCACCATCTGACAAAATAGAGCGCCCATATTTAGTCACAACATTACTTTCTTATTAAAACTATTAAAAGTTGACCTTAATTTGTCTCTTAAGTTTTAGGGCTGTTTTCTCTCCATAGGAGAGAAACACAATTTGGAGATTTCATCTCCTTAGGTTGCAACTTTGTTTTCAAGACTTATGTATGTCCTTATCAACCTCTTTCCACACTCACCCTGACAGTGAGGGAGGTGCCTATGATGTCGTCGGTGATGATGGAGAACCGCATCAGGCCATTCTCCCCAGTGGTAGCATTTGAGTGATGGTTTGCTTCGTCTGCTTCAATAAAGACCATTTCGTGTGGGATAGGGATGCCTTCCCCATCCACCAAGAGCACCTGAAGGTTAAAAGCAAATGTCTATCCCTGGGTATTGCATGCTCACAGTCCCAGGCATTGTGGATATCATCAAGGGGATACAGGGTGGTGAAAGGAGGCCAAATAAACATACAACTAATGTAAACTAGTGGGCACTAATCAACCCTAGGGAGATAAGTACGAATATGAGGAGATACAAAGCAACAAGAATAAACCTGGGTGACTTAGCAGATGCATTGTGGCTCATTTGCAAAGACTGCTACATAACTCACAGAGAGTTAAAGAAGATACAAGCTATATAGTGATTAAAAAAATTTAGCTCAGCTGTCGAATTATTATTTGAGCCTCAGACACTAATCTTGTGGTAGACAAGATAACGTCCTATGGCTTAATGTTATGGAGTGTCATTATGTATGCAAAGAATTCTATATGCATACAGGTCTCATATGCTTCTCCAGTTGACTTATATATGGACCTGCTTCTCGTCCTAGATGGTCAGTCTTCTGGAAAACAGGCAGACTTGATGATGTGCTTCCCACATGACAAATGTAAAATTGGGGAGACACACTTAGCATTGAATCAAGTTTTAAAGCCTAGCTGTTGTTGATACTGAACTCGGCAAAATAGATAAATAAATGGATAGATGACAGGCAGACAGATAGAAGGTAGATAGATAGATAAGTAAAAAAAAAAAACCCAATCCATATTATAAAGTTGGTGACTTTTTTTTACTATAAGTTACTTTGAAAATAATTTTTTTAGGCATTGTGGCACGTTTAATCAGCATCGGAGAGAGCAGTGATCTCTGTGATTCGAGCACCTGTACATGAGCTCAGAAAGCGCAAAGCTAACAGAAAACCTGTTCGAAAAAAAAAAAAAAAAAAAAAAAAAAAAAAAAAATTTTTGTTGTGAGTTTCACCTTTAATGGCTGAGCTGTCTCTCTAGCCCTACTTTGAAATTTTTTGAAATGCTTTTTACTTTTAATTAACACATAGTACATATTTATAAAGTCCAATGTGAAATTTCAATACATATGCAAACAGTGTATAATGATAAGGTTAAGATAATTGGCATATCACTTGTCCCATATATTTGGTAGCAGAAAATGAAACAGGCTGACATGTATCAGTATTCCTAACTATCAATAAAATCTAGGTTTATCAAGAAAATGTCAGCTTCATATGCAAGCACAAGAATGGGCACATAACTTCACTCTTTGGTCATCTGCTAAGAGATCTTATGACAGATAGTAAAGTAATTTCCCAGTGTTAAATTAGAAACACTATAATATACATTTGAAAAAATTTTAAATGGACTACACTTTGATTTTAGAAAATGGTTACAGTTTTGAACATGTTCTGCCGCCATAATTTAATGGAACTTTTCACAATGTACTCTGTTTCATTTAAGTCCAGTCCTGTCTTTTACAGCCTCCACAGTGAAGCAACCTTTTCATTAAAAAAACACAATACACAGTAGTTACACACTGAGCTGGACATAACTGTCACCTCAGACTTCTGGAGTCACAAAGATCATTTACACATCTGCTTACGATAGAAAAATCATAATAGAAAGTTGTCACAAGTCTGCAAGAAAGGTCATTATGAATGGCTAGAAACCTCAAATAGTGCTTTATCTCTATATTTAGGGCTTTTTAAAATACATATTTGTTCTTACAGAAAGCTAATGCTAATATAATACTTATGAAAAACCCTAGGCACAAAGGAAAAGCAACCTGTATATCCATTTCCACACAGAGTCGATGTTAGAAGGATAATGTGACTTGTCATTATGAATTTTGACAGGATTAGGGGATAATGTAGTAAAAATCTGCTGGTAGACCATGAAAAGACTTACTGATTTCAAGCAATGTTGTTCTAAAAATGATTTTTTAAAAAAAAAAAAAAACTTATCAACTTGATAATCCTTTAGGATAATTTTAGAGACTTCATATACAACTTTAAGGCAAAAGCATCTATTTTTGTAAATCCTAACTTTTGGTTATATAATAGACATGTGGTTATAGTTTTTCCTTTTGGCTACATTGGTTGACAGCACTAACAAGGTACAATTTTAGCAAACATTGTACCCATGATGTGAATTCTGATAGCACATGGCTTGATGGATTGAAAAATACTCAACCTGTCCAACAAATGGGATTCCTGGTCTGAAATGTGGGTCCACATTCACAAATGACAGGTTGGTTAAGATTCTTGTGATTTTAATGAACCCTTTTCCGTTTCCTTCCACATCTGAAACAGAAGGGGAAAGGTTCTTTTGTTGAAGGCCAATATCTGTGAATTTCTTATATCATTACCTCTCTCCTTATAGTTCATAATTTGGCCCAAGAAAGAAATCAATGTCATTTTCTTCCCCTACAACCGTGCAACACACAACCTGTTCCGTGTTCTTGGATCTTGGCATTCACTTCAAGCTGCATCTCATACTCTTTCCTCTTTAGCTGGAAAGCCTTGGTTTCCACTAGCTGTGAGAAGCAGCCATCGTCATTTAGCTAATAAGGGAGAAAATAAAACATGAAAACATAATGCATATTATACTGGATATATCAGTAGTTGGTTAATCTGGAAGAATTTAGGGGGAATGATAAAATAATCTAGGCATTTTATATTGTATTAAGACACATTATGCACTGTTCAGGGACTAATTATTGGTAATTTCATAATAATATCTTGTGTATAATTGACAGAAATAACTCCTCGCTGCCTGACATTCCCTGGAAAGAATAATTGAGAAATACGCTGATGGTTTAGGTAATCTTACTGCAACAGAGCTAACACTTCTCCAAATGCTGGGTTCCCTCCCAGGGCAGACATCTGGTAACTGGGCATCTCTCTGATGACTATCTCACCTCCCTGGCATCTAGATGGGGCATTGTAATAGGTTCTTGCTTCTAAGAAAGAAAATAGAACTGACGCTCTTCAGGGTCAAGGTGATTTAAAAGATGTGTGGCGTGTCTCCTTCTTTTACCAAAGATACCTGGAAAGGCTTTGGGTGGCTTGACTTGTTCTTCTGGAACAAGTACATTGGGCAATAGCAAAAGACCAGTGATTATTTTTTAGCTAAGTCATTTTTTCAAGTTTCTTAAAGGCATTATAGAATTTCTCCCTGGCTTAGCACCGTGTTGCCATTAACAAGCAATGTGTTTATTGTTATCTCCCAGAAGGCACAGCTCTGAGCCTACCTGATGACCGAATGTCTCACAGAAAGCCATGGACTCTTCACCAAAGCAGTTAGAAGGATGACTGTACTTTCTGCAAATGTTCACAGTCACGTGTCCCGGAACAGGTTTCCCATAGGTGTATCTGCCATGAGAATGTTGCCAAGTGACTCGAAGCAAGCACTGGGAGTCCCTGTTGCTTTCTTCTGCAAGTCCCCTTCAGCTACAGCAAGCTGTTCTCAGTGTTTCTGTTTGCCCTGTGCTGAGGCCACTCGTTACACACTGAAAGCCGACAAAGTCACTGTGACTCAGAAAACCTCCAGGCCACGTGCTGAAGTTCACGCCACTCTTCTTTTATCAGGTTTTTTTTAATTTTGATTTTTTTATTATAAGTTAATTTATTTTGAGACAGTTTTATAGCAGGGTAACCTTGAACTCACCATCCTTTTGCCAGAGCTTCCATTGTGTTGGGATTATAGGCATATACCACTGTACTCCGTTTTTAACTTTAAAATTCTAGTACAGTCAGTCTTTAGAAAGGTGTTTTTGTTACAAAGGCTGACTAGATTGTTTCATTTAAAAATTTTTAAATTAGGACACACACAGTATTAGGTTTCATTATGACATTTTCAAACAGCAATTTTTTTGATTCTACCCCAATTCTTCTTGCCCATATCCTTCCTCTCGCCTCTCCACTTTCGGGCCACAGGTATTCTCTTTCTCTTCTTTTCCCTTCTCCTGGTCTCATGTTGTATGCCCACATTCATGCCCTACTTATATGCACTCATATGAGCATTACAAGCTAGGATCCACATATGAGAGAGGATGCATGATTTTACATTCTTAAGAGAAAAGTAACGCCAACATACACAAAATAAACTTAATAGAAACTACAAACATTTACAAAACGACTTAAGAATCCAAACTATAAAAATGTGTCCTCAGTATAAATCTATGTATATGCTTGTTTACTTTTTATAAAAGGAATAGGGTTGTGACATTAATGTCACATGTGATTATTTTGTTTTCAAGGGTATTTGTTTCCTGCCCTGTTTGCAAGAGCTTTGGTCAGGAGTTACAGGGAACTCGGAGGCCATGACTCCGAAGGAGCTGATAGCATGTGTGCCACACGTAAAGCCTCAAGGCAGCGCTAGTCTTTCTGCTTTCTGTTCTCTTAGTGCCGCTACAGGTCTCTGGGGGGCCTAAGATCCTTCAGACATTTCTGGATTCAAAGGGACCATCCTGAAAGAACATGTTCAAGATCTCAACGAAAACGGCAGTACAGAGAGGGAGGGGACAGCCAAAAGCAGCCTGATGAGTTATGCATGATTTTGATTCTGAATCTACTCTCGTTACCCACTGTTTGCAAGGTCAAATAAGTGATCTGTTACTGACTGAAATTCCTTTAGGAGCATGCATTATCTCCCTCCTAAGTGTATTGGTATCACTTATGGCTACAGGGAAAGACAGGGTCCTTCAGCACACTTGCATGCATGTGCGAAAGTGTGCGAGAGAGAGAGAGAGAGAGAGAGAGAGAGAGAGAGAGAGAGAGAGAGAGAGTGCGTGTGTGTGTGTGTGTGTGTGTGTGTGTGTGTGTGTGTGTGTGTATGTGTGTTCAGCTTTCTCCCTTGTAGAGTCAATCCCAGCTGTGTGGCCTCTCTATAAACGGTCCCCACCTCATGACAGTTATAGAAATGTTGATAGAGACATAAAAGAAAACAAGAAGGAAGCACAAGAAAGGAACAGGAGAAGAATGGTATACAGCTAGGAACACTCCCAAGGGACTTGAAGTCCCCATGCTGCCCCTGCTCCTGGGGAAATCAGCCCGAGTGTCTCAAGCAGTGACTCTGCTTCCGAGAGTGCGGCTGCTCTTCCCATCAACTCACGTGCCACACACCACCACGTGGATCTCTTCTTCCATGATGGTGATTGTCTTTGGCACGGTCACTTTCACTTCAAACCTGGGAAGCACTGTGGACCGCAATGAAGGAGGTTAGGAGTCGCTCTTCAGATCTGAAGGCTTGACTATGTTCTAGTTCTTTGTAACAATTCCCTAACGATATTCTGGGATTTTGTAAAGGCAACTCCCTTCTCCAATCTATCCACACTTACTTCATTCTCAAATACAGATTTTGATGAAGGCACTATGAGAGTTCACTGTGACCTTAAAGAGTCTCTCTGTCTCTCTCTTCACTTCCTTCCTTTCCCTTCTTCCTTCCCCCTCTCACTACTGAAACAATATTTTATTTTGGTCATTCAGTATTACTACAAACAACTACACTAAATGAAATTTTATTCACAAAGAACTGATACCCCATTGGACTTAAACATAATTGATTCTACTCCAAGCCCAAAACCATCCATAGGAAGCAAAAGGAATCTGAACAAACTCAAACTATGTGCTCTAGAGGTCTCAGCTCTAAAGGACATGATTCCATGATTCATACCGAATTCCTCCACGGAGAAGGTGTGCTCTACGGTCCTGCCTGTTTCTGTCCATAGCACCACCTTGTAGGAGCCCTCAGGGGGCTCTAAGGAGAGGGGGAAGGACAGCTGTTTGAGGCCACGTTCTAACTTGAAACTCTGCCATTGTTCAATACGATTTCCATTGGGGTCCTGTAATAAATTAACCATAATCATAAAAGTGCAAAGAACATCAGAGATTATGAAAGAAATCTACAAAAGCTTCCATGTTATCCATAAAGAGGGTAAATGAGAAGGGCTCAGAGTGCAGATGAGTTCCAGCCGTCCATTCCTGGTTGGCTGGGAGCTTCTCCCTTTCCCAAAGTCTCTGGCAGAAAGAAGGTTTCCCCTGAAATAACTGCTTTTCTTCTGTGGACCACTTGCATTGCTTACCTGAATGTACAGTAGAGGAATCTGAAAGAAAATAAAGAATTATATAATGTTCTCAAATATGTGGAATAGCTCAACAGACACACATATATCTGTATATATAGTCTACCAAATTAAATTTTACCCAAGTTTTAATTCATTTCAAGCCACTAATAGGTGATATTAAGAACTTAGTAGCCATGGATATATATCATGTGCTATTATTAGAAATAGGGTTTACTAATATTATCTAAAAGCTTGCAGCATCCTAGTTAAGAATATTCCCTTGTTATACAACTTTACAGACAGAAAAATAAATATGTGGTGCTGGAAGTAACTATTCTTGAACCCAATTATTAATACGCATCACTAGGTGCTTCTAAGAATGAGAAAGGGTAGGATATAATAAGAATAGGAAAGGGATATTTATTACACATCTACTTATATGCTTTGTGTCATTCTAGATGCTGAGAACATAGCAGAGTAGAAAAGAACAATATGTCTGTCTGTTCTCATTCTAAGGATGAAAGGATAGATGGAAAAACAAAACACACACACATATGATGACATCATATATAGGGTTTGATATATATATATGTGTATATATATATATGTACACATATACACACATATGCCTGTCACATATATATTGCACATACATGTTAACCTGACAGAGTGGTAGATATCATATTTGATTTTAGGTAGAGTGAAAGTAGAAGCTGAGAGACAAATATCAAGGTTACTGCAATGGTCTTGTTTACAGATGTTGGCCAAGTTGTAACAATTCAGGTAGTAAGAAATAGTATTTTTTCTGAGCCTACATGATTTTGTGTGAAGTACATATAGATGTGAGAGACAGAAAAGCCAGGGTCATGGCATCTCCTTTTGTCTCTGGAGTTAAAAGATAATTCTTTTTTTTTTCTGTTTTCTTTCTTTCTTTTTTTTCCCCTAGAGCTGAGGACTGAACCAAGGGCCTTGTGCTTGCTAGGCAAGTGCTCTACCACTGAGCTAAATCCCCAACCCGAGAGAATTGATTCTTTTAAAGATGGGAAGATGTAGTGGAAAACTCAAGTGAGAATGGAGAGTTGGTCTGATGCATTGTGGTAGAAAGAGGTGTGAATCCTCACAAAGGAATAAATTTAATACTCGCAACTTCTTTCATAGTGGAAATTTCAGTGTGTCTGAAAAAAGATTTAAATCTCTAAGAAATATTTGAACTTCGATCTTTGGACAGCTGTCCATTGTTTATTTTCTTACTCTTCCTATTTAGAAACTCAAGGGTAAGTTTAACTATATGACAAGCAACTGAGTGCCAGTCATGACAGAACACTTCCCCTACTGTTTGACCTGGGATCGTGTTTTAAATGAAGATCCTTTCATCTTGCAATGTGAGGAATCACTGGTAGTGCTATTCAACACTTCCTTCCTCAATAACCCAAACAGAGTCCTGGCCAGTTCATTGTTCATACAAACAACAATTCATGTAAATATTAGGAGACTTACCAATTCATTAAGGGGGTGAAAATGGTTATCCAATGAGACAACACGAAATTTCACTGAAATAGAAATATTTTTGATGAGCCACTGACCAGTCCTATGGGGGGTGGGCAACAAAACTGTTAAGGAACCAAGGTCACAGGGACTGTGAGGAACAGGCAGAGGGAAGAGCGTTTCCTTTTTGATGCTGTCCTGACTGTGGGGCTCACTGTACCTGTCTGCTCTGGTTTATAGACAGGTTTGTCAGTCTGGACAAAGATCAGGCTTTCTTTGTTCTTAGTCAGCACTGTGTTCCGCTTCCTGAATTCCTGAGTTGGTCCTTTTACTTGGACAGTGAGGAACACCACCTCATTGGACAAAGACTGTGGGATCTGAAATATGGAAGAGAGTCTGAAATGGAGTGAGTCTCTCCAGCCCCTCCTCTCCCTGTTCTACATCTCAATGGAGATCTCGACCTTTTTGATGAATTTCACCCCCTCGTTCTCGACCTGGAAGTTGGCTTATGCATGAATTCTGACATTTTACAAACGGGGAGACCCCCGAGCATAAGGTAGAGAAAAATACACTAATAAGAAAAGTTGTGACTGGGAATCTCATCTTGATTTGTATGCAAAATACAGTGAAGTCTGGACTCAGTTACACACTATGTTTGACCAAGTAGTTATATACTAACAGGACATTGTAGAAACAAGTCTTCGGGGTCTTAACACTATGGAAAAAGAAAGTATTTTGTTAGGACTAGATTACAAGTATTCCTCCGTATATCCAGCTCTGAAGAGACTTTGGACACATGCCCAAGGTGGTTTCTACAGTTTTTACTCTTAGAAGAGTATGAGGTATAGGAGGTGGCTTATGATTAACCTTGACCTGGTTTGCTTTATAAACTTTAAAACATAATTTTAACTCTAAGTAAAAGTCACAGTTCCCCCTTCTCTACTGCATGCTGTTGGTTGTTTTTTTTTTTTTTTTAGACTAATAGAATTTTTCTTTGATTATTGAATTTATTTTCAATATGCCTATAATACGTAGATGAAACAGATGAGGTGGTACTGAATCTCTATACTTGGTTGCCACCTTTGAATTCTTTATTGAGCACCTCGCCCCCGCCAGCCCCACTGTCTCCACCCAGTTCGGCAATGCTTCATCTTGGTAACCTTAGATCCCTGCTCTCTGAGTCAAGGGTTCATAAGCCAAGTGGCTACACTCACAGTGAAGGTGACACACTGGAATAAGTCCCTGTCAACCACGAGGTCAGTGAAGAGGCTCTGATTTCCCTGGACAGACTCCATGAAAGCACTCACAGACACCGTCTCGTTTAGATAGCTGAGGAGAAGGCAGCCCTTCTCAGGGGTGCCCGTGTGGAGCAAGGAAGGAACCAACACCATGTAGATTCTGGGGATGGAGGAATACAGTTAGAGGAGAGTGAAGGAGTTGTTGCTATCAAAATCACTATGTCCCACCACAGTTCCACCAGTTATCACCCATCGTCCTTGGTCACACAGCGAGAGAAAACAGACAGTGGAGAGTCTCTGTTGTGGCAATCAGATAACAAAGTCTTTGTGGGTTACCCAACCTGGATGTTTGCATCATGTGTGTTTGCCTTTCTAAACGTAGAAAAAACCTCCATTCAAACATAGTCCATCCTCTGGTAACAGTGGGGCTTTTACCCACCAACCCCACAGCTCCCCAGAGTTTTCTTGAGTGCAAGCAGCAGGAAATATTAGAAGGATTTATTGCGGAGAATCTTGTGGGGATAAACAGATAGAAAATAAAGGATAGCCTTGAGAGGGCCTGGAACCTTTTCCAACGGGCCCCGACTGGCTTTGCCCCAGGGTTTTTGTAGAGACACCAAGGGGTGGAGCAAAAGACCTCCTTCCCCAGCACAGCCAAGTGCAGATCATCTCAGACACTTGCACTCAGGCCGGTGGTCCTAATCATCCTCTATGTGGACCTACTGGGTAAAGCCACGAGGAAGCCGAGAATGGGCTCCCACAGGTCCCCCTTTCTTAATATAAAAAAAAATAACTATTAATGGCTTACAGCAATCTCCAAACTGTTACACCTCCCAGTATGGAGTAGAGGATGATAAAGATGGTATTTCTTTTGAATTAGGTCCAAGGTGACTACAGCAGTCTTAGCTGCCTCAAGCCCTTTCTAAACCAAAAATTCTTAAGGCGACTACAAACTTAAAGAATCCCTTAGCTTCATCATTACCATTAACAGGTTAACATAAATATTGCTATACATAGTCACAATTATCTCAATCTTACAACTCAAAGCAAACTCTTAACAGAACCATTTGAATTAGCATATATGGTGCTATATATAGTTAACAATTTTCTCCGTCTTACAACTTTAACTCAATCATTTGAATTTTCTTGCTAACAACATAGGAAGAACTTAGATGTATTCACAAACTTAAATATTTCATTAACTCCACAAAACCAGGGTGCATTAATATCAATAGGTTTCTGCGAACATAATTCAATCTCATAACTCCTCCTTTTCTTTATAATTTTTTAAACAAAATCTCAAACCTAGTTAGAGGAACCCAAACTTATATTTAAACAGTTCCTTTTGTAACACAAAACCAGTTCTGTACTTAATTCCATTTTTACATAAACAGTTCCACAAAACAATTGCATTCTTGACACAGAACAATACATGAATCACCAGCATATATGCATACACAAAACTGCATCTTGAGTCAATAAATTTCTTCATTTAAACAGTTCCATTTTTAACCCAATTCCAGAAAACAGTTCCTAGGTCATTACTATAAGTAAGCTCAAAATTGTCCCATTGCAATGAAATCTCAATTGTTCATTTCATTTCTTAAGTTTCAAAATTCAAATGATAAATTCTGGTACTAGCTTTCCAAATATGAAGAAATCCACAACAAAAATCTTTCTGCAGTTTTATCTCATTTTAAGTTAAAAAAAAAAAAAGTAAATTCTGGTATCAGGCTTTCACTTCCAAATATGAAGAGACGTTTTACAACCAAAACATTTTGCAGTTAACAATTTTAGTTAAAACAAGGATATCTGCAACTTTCATTCTCACGCTGGAGACCTTTTTAGTTACAGTAATATTATAAACCGCACCGTTTTTTGATGTTAGCTCAGGTTTTTCTGTGTTGCGTCCATTTTCCACGGATCTCAGCTTTGGATGCCTTGTTGTGCTGGTTCTGGCATCCACCATTCTTAGCTTCTTAGCAGCTTCTGGAGCTTTTGAAACCATTCAGAATGCCTACTTTGCAGTCTACTGGGACACTAGTCTCGGGTTGCAGTCTACTGGGACACTAACCTTCTGTGTCTCAGGTTCTTTCACCATATACATTAAGAATAGACTCACACTTAACATTTACACTTTACAAACTCACATATAACATTTTTTTGCCTTGCAAAGCATTTAGACTCACATTCAACATTTACTTTTTTTTTTTTTTTTTACAAACTCACATATAACATATTAACATCTACTTATTTATACTCCTTAAGGAAACTATAGAACTACTTTAGCAAATATATTTCTTATTACTTCTTATATACAACTAGTATCTTTACTTCTTACAAGCTTATTACTACATGTCTTAAGACTACCTTAGATACTTCTTGCAAGTTTATATTCTTAAAGGAACTCTATAGATCCATTTTACAAACTTATATAGGGCTACCATTAGCATATATTTAACTTAGCAAACACCTAAAGATTTCTTAACACAGATCTAACAAGACAGAATTTTTACAAACTCACATATCTTACTTTCATCTTTTTCTACTTCTTACTCTTAATTATTATCACCATCTCTATTAGAAAGATTCTCTTAACTAGACAGGAAGTATGTACATCATTTCTAAAGTTTAGAGTTTATAGTCAGCTTTTCTATACAACACTGGGATTTTGTGAGTGTTGTTATAGAGTTGTGATACTTGTTGCCAGGGGACTGTAACATTCTCCGGACAAAGCCACACCTCAAAGTTGCCGAGTTCTCCCAGCCTTTCCAAACTGGCAGAGATGTACTGTCAGCAGTAAACGTTTTTTAACTAGAGGCTGTCCCTTCACCCAAATTCATAATAGCTCCCCTAAGTGCTTCAATTCAGACAAACGTTTCTATTACAGGAGTACTTTTGGTTCTACCGAAAAACTTCACTTCACGCTGATCGTGAAATTACCGTATTTAGCTGCTGTAAAGCTCTTCGCCAAATACTGCACAGCTATTAGGTGATATAAAGTATTTTTCTAAAGGAGCTAGTAAAGCTAAAAGCTGCACAGCTCCGAACTCTATTTCCTCACTGTTTGCATTAACCAGTGACAAAACCTCAGATATACTAATCAAGCCACTTTCATTCTGGTTCCTTTATAGGAACATCATTGGAGCTGACCTTTGTTAGTTCCACGCTCCTTACCAGACGCTCCGGTAACCACTGAGCTTCATTCTCTTGTGAAAAAACACAAACATGCCCTCGGCCCCATATTAACACAGGATCGGGACCCTCCCATAATCCCGAGCAGGGATCTTTCCAACTTAAACTTTTGCTATTTTGATGAAGAGCATGTGACTGTTGAGCCATTTCCACTTGGGATAATGCTCAGCCATTGCATTACCCTCAGCTAAAGAACCAGGAAGATTGGAGTGAGCTCTAATATGGCCCACAAAGCATGGCAGCTTTCTTTTGTGAATAGCGTCTTGAATTTGTTGAATTTGACTTGATTGTTGTTAGTTCCAATATTTTCACCAAAACTGTTACTATTATATAATATTATTATATATTATATAATATTATATTATAATATATAATATTATAATAGTCAAGAACATAGATGTTCTTTCATGAAACCTATCCTTCATTAGCTTACTTTGAGAAAAAGCATTTTCAGGATTTAGTATTTTCACTTCATTAGCTTTAACTCCTGATGTTATTAGCAGCTGCAATATTTAGCATTGATTTCTTATAAGGAACTTTCAGGTGAAGCAACTCTTTTGTAAGACAGCTAGATTTTCTGAAGTTTGTTTTCCATCTATAAAGCAGTCATTTCTTTTTTGAATGCCTATTTCCTTGTCTCCTTATTAGATTTGCAAAGGAATTACTCATTGCAGGTAGTTTGTTCAAAAGGCAAAGAACATTAATTTCAACATAAGTTTCTTCAAATCTAAGACAACGTTCAGTGTATAAACTGCTTTCCCTTGTTTTAAGGATTTTAAGGTGACTTGTTTGCTCTTATAGGGAGCTTTCTGTCATCCAGCTACCGTAAAAACTTTGCACAGCTATTAGGGTAAATAAGGCATTTTACCAACGGAGCCCCCAAACCGTGAAGCTCCTAGTTCCATATCCCTTAAATTTTTCATTGGAACTGACACTTAAACTCTTAGATGATTTTCCTCCTTATTCTTTTAAAAGCTGTATTTTAAGTTTACCATGAACGTATTTTCGAGCTGACAAAAGTGTTTCTGGGCAATGTCGCCATCTTTAGCGGAAAAACTACCTTTCCCCAGAATGCATTTCCCTTATATCAGTCCATAATATCACTTCCTTTATGTCAGTCATTTCCCATAGTTCTTTTTGGGTCTGAAAGTCAACTTCTAAGTTCTTTCTTTCTTTCTTTCTTTTTTTTTTCTTTTTTTTTTTTAACCAGACTTGCTTACAAATTCTTGCCGGGGAGGTTTGAACAAAGTTTTTTGTTTTTGCAACGGGAGATTTGAACAAGCATTTTACATTTTCAGCTATGGGACATTGGGAGATTCCTATTCTCTCCTCAGCTGGCTTCAACAGGTGTCTCTCCTTCATTTGACACTGGCCCCAAATCAGAACCACACCTGCCTCGTTAGCGTGCATTGAGGTGGGCAATTTCTGATAGCAACTTTCCTCGGGGCTTGTGTTTGTTTTAGCCAGTCAGTGAAAAGCAAGATCATTTACAACAGCTTTTCCATAGCTCCTTCAGAGAGATTTTCTCCCACTGATCTTATTCTCATTTTGCTTGTTCCTTCCCCCCCAGATGCAGAGCTTCAGGTATCTGTCTGTGGCTCTGTACCTCTGCTAGCTGCCTTTGGAGGTAGGGGCTTCTTTTTCTCCCCCTGAATCTGTCTCAAACTCTAGCACCTTTGTCAGGTCATGCATTTTCTGGGGAGGAATCTGTCCCCTCTGCTTCTTCAGAGTCTTTCTCCCAGACAGTACCAAGTTTGGTCTCAGTTTATCCCCTCTACCCCAGAAACAGTTTCCGACACTAGAGTGGCGGCTTTCCCTGCTACTGAAGGTAGGAGCTTTTTGTCCATTTCTGTTTTCGGGGTCTGTGGAGTTTGTGTTCATAAATCAAACTTAGCAAGGGAGGTTTTTGCCATATCTAAGCTCACATTAGGACAGGTGTTTTGCCTCATCAGGCCTTCACCAGGCCCAGTCCCCCAGTGGGTTGTGTTTGCTTGTCTGGGTGCTCAAGGACAGAGCTTATGCCAGAGGCAATCATTCCTCAGAGCTACACTCCCTCATCTCGGAGACCGTTGAAACAAAGCTTTTCTCAAAGAGATGCTTTCTCTGACAGAAAAGCAAGCTTTACTCCTGGATAGTTCTGTTCTACCCTGGCTGGGCTCTTTCCCCAGACAGCATTCTGACTCAGCAGCACAATTGCTTCAGACACAGTTCAGCTTTACTGTTTTCCCAGAAAGGTCTTTACTCTGATAGGAAAGCTTTTCTCAGATTTCTTTTTGCATTTGTGAACCTATCAATCCTGGACTTGTAGGAAAGCACACAACTGTGCCGTTCCCACCAGCTTTAGCTTTGTTTGTTCTTTAGCAATCTTCCCCTGGGTCCTGCACCTTCCTGCCTCAGCTCTGTGCTCCAGGAAGTTTACAACTGCAGGAACCCTAGTATCCCCGAAATGCACTCCAACTCAGAGATGCTGGCCAGTCGCCTCTGGGTTTTTGCTCAGAAGCGAGGATACAATGCTAACAGTTTGCATTGCTTCAGGGGATCTTTGCATTAGGACGATTAGGAGCACCTTCTGAAAAGCTCAAACAAAATCCTTGATGCCTCAGCTTGTCTGTAACTGAAAAGCTTGGCTTTTTTGCTTTTCTCAGGTAAAGTTTCCTGCCCTTCTGGGTTCTCTGTAGGTCTTCACCCACTCTCCCAAGCATTTCCCTCAGGGTATTCTGACCCACTGTCTTTTACTAGCTTGAAGAGACTGCTTAGAAGAGGTTTTTAGGAACTTGTCCCTGCCTCCTGCATTGCAGGGAGGATTTTTAAAGCTTGAAAGAACTTGGAGAGGTTTTGCTGTCTTAAGTTTGTTGTTTTCCCTTAGAGCTAATCACAGGTGGTCCCCATACTAATATCTTCAGGTGATTCTAATTTTTGTCCTTCTGAGAGAAAGTTAAAGGCTTTAGTTTTTAAGTCTGAGAGCTTTTGAGAAAGATTAAAGCTTTTTTTTTTTTTTTTTTTGGTTTTTCGAGACAGGGTTTCTTTGTGTAGCTTTGCGCCTTTTCCTGGAACTCACTTGGTAGTCCAGGCTGGCCTCGAACTCACAGAGATCCACCTGGCTCTGCCTCCTGAGTGCTGGGATTAAAGGCGTGTGCCACCACCGCCAGCAAGAAAGATTAAAGCTTTTTTGAGAGTTTTTCCCCCCAAATTTTTCAAGAAGAGCTTTTTAGTTTAAGAGAAAGATTTTTTTTCCCCCCAGGAGAAAGACCAACTTTTCCCAAAACTTCCCAACTTTAAACTTTTTGACTTCTTACATCCACATTTTTGCCTCAGGGAGAAATCACTTTCTCCTGCCGCTTAGACTTAGCATTTCAGCTGTCCCCAGGTCAAAAGCTTCCAAAAGAAACTTTTTCTTCCCCATAAGCTCAAAGAAGAGCTTTTTTACTACCCGAAAAGCCCAAAGAAAGATTTTTCCCCCAGTTTGCGTTCATAGCCCCCAAAGTTAGAAATTTGAAGAGTTTTTCTGTCTAGTTGCCTTACTTATTTTTTCCTACACGATCTTACACTTCTAAGTTTTTCCTACACTATATTACTACCCTATACCTTATACTTATTTTTCACAGATAGAAATTGAGAAAGGGATAGAAGATAGAAAATTTTGACAGAGAATTTCGTTGCAGCATCGGACATCCTTCCAGTCCGCTTTCCTTTTCTCTCGAGGATAAAACCCCGGCAGGGCTGACTCACACTTTCACCAAAAACTCTGTAATAAAACTATTATTTTCCTTTATCTTTGGTCCCTATTACTTTGTCTTTAGTCCCTGTTCATTTGTCTTTAGTTCCCCCCTTTTTAGTCCCTTTTTTTTCTTTTTTTCTTTAGTCACTGTTCACGGCGCCATTCTGTGGGGCGTTTACCCACCAACCCCACAGCTCCCCAGAGTTTTCTTGAGTGCAATCAGCAGGAAATATTAGATAGAAGGATTTATAGCGGAGAATCTTGCGGAGATAAACAGATAGAAAATAAAGGATAGCCTCGAGAGGGCCTGGAACCTTTTCCAACGGCCCGACTGGCTTTGCCCCAGGGTTTTTATAGAGACGCCAAGGGGTGGAGCAAAAGACCTCCTCCCCCAGCACAACCAAGTGCAGACCATCTCAGACACCTGCACTCAGGCCCGTGGTCCTAATCATCCTCTATGTGGACCTGCTGGGTAAAGCCACGAGGAAGCCGAGAATGGGCTCCCACAGGTAACTCAGAAGCAGGGCGGACAGTTTCTCAATACCATGACATACTACTAAAGACACTCCGGTTTCAAACAGCAACTCTCAAGACCATTTTTTAAATGCCATGAACCTCTTACATACTCTCAAGTTAACTTCTTTTTTTTAATTACATTTTTAAATAAGCAAATATACTCTTTTGACATTCTAAAATAAGGCTTAATTTCTCTTAAATTAGGTTTCAACTTCTCCATAGAATCAAATCTTGTAAGTACTATCACCTATTTAAAAATATATATTGAAAGATACAGTGCTACATGACTTGGGAAGCTGAGGCAGGAGGATTACCACGAGGCCTGCCAGGCCAACATAGCAAGACCCTGCTTCCAAATTAAGTAAGTAAGTAAATAGTAAAATGAAAAAATTCTTTTTGTAATAATCAAAAATTCTAATTTCTGTGCTGCTAACTAC
This sequence comes from Peromyscus leucopus, assembly GCF_004664715.2. Classification (NCBI taxonomy): domain Eukaryota; kingdom Metazoa; phylum Chordata; class Mammalia; order Rodentia; family Cricetidae; genus Peromyscus; species Peromyscus leucopus. Next base: position 148,852,866 of record NC_051065.1, read on the forward strand.
CTAGAAGTTTATACTATGATTTTCTTATGCTTCAAAATAGCTCATGAACAATTCTTAATTTTTTAACAGGTATATACACATATATACTTCTACATGAAATTTATATGCCTGTGGGTTACCCACCCTGGATGTTTGATATACTCAACCCATGGGTATGTAAATATAACAGTAACTCTTCTTTTAAATGTGTAACTATAACTTTGCATCAGTGTTTTCTTATGAATGAATTATTTTCAGAAGTTATAATATACAACTTACCAAAAAATCAAAATCATGATTCATATATAGTAGATTGAAAATTAAAATACTTTCAAAGCTCATCTTTATTTAGAATAGTGTCATCCCCCACCTCCCTACCCCTCAGTGAACATTGATGATCTGTGGTTGGATAGTCCTCACAAAAACAAATAACATTTTTCTTTTGTGTAAATATAAGCACTAAGAAAAACAGCCACCCACACAAGTAAATGTCGAGAATAATTATGTCTTTGTCATCATTTCTTGCACAGTCTCTTATATGACCTGCCCTGGATTACCCAGAGCCAATGCTCCCAAATATTGCCCTAGCTGTCTGTCTGTCTACTCTCCTTGGTTCTTTCTTGTTTCTTTGAAACACAGACTTCATCAACACTAGCTGATCTGCACAAAAGTCCTGTTCAGTCACTAAAGTCCTTTACTTTCTCAGCATCAACGTCAACATTGGGAACCATTCCTAGGGAATTGTAAATCCCAGGACAAAGCACCACTGTGGAGAGGTGTGTCTTTATCAAACAGGGTAAGGAATGTAAAGGAGGCAGCAGGAAGGATAAAGCATCAACAGAGCCACACCATCTCGGGGTTCTGAAGACTTTTAACAGGAGCATCCAGGAAAGTGGTGCGTCACAGGGGGGTTGGATATTCCGAAATCCAGAGAGCTCAAGAGAAATGATTAAAGTTGTGAATGAGAGATTAATGAGTGAAGGAGGAAGAATGAATGATGGGGATTTGGGAAATCTCAGAGCTGTAAGGAACCTCAGAGGCGAGAAAGGAGGAGATGGTTTTATAGAAAAGGAAAGCAGAAGACCCTAACTAAATTCAAGCTTCTCGCGTTCTGTGGAACTCACGGCTTTTGTGGTGTGGAGGTGTCTGGGAGCAGCAGCAGCAGCAGCAGCAGCACCGCCAGGCTTGGGTGTGGAAGCCTGTGCTTCCCCATGCTGCAGAAAGGACCGGAGACCCCGTCGTCTTGCACCCTGCTCCTCACCGTAGATCTGGTCTTGAACATGGTGTGGAGCAGCTGGGCTTTCTGCTCTTCCTTGTGCAAACCCACACAAGTTCTCAAAACAAAGCTGAGGTCTTTGAACATTCTCTGAAAGGGTCATTGATGGCCTAATTACTGCCAAGGTTAATGCCTGGCCGGCTAGCCAGAATTCCACAAGGATTAACCACTTCCCAGTTACTGCTCACTTTTTCTAGTTTTTACAATAAAGCGGATAATCGGCTTCTCCACCCCCGCAGCCTCCCGCAATGTCTTTTATTGATGCTCTGGGCTCCTGCCTGGATTGAACAGTTGGCAAGGAGGCTGCAGCTTAAGCAGCACCAAGGAGGCTTGAACAGTTCACTCCAAAGGAGTGTGCCAGCAAGTTCTGGACCACATACGGCCTGTCTTTAACGTCAGGCCCACGTTCAGCAGCCTCCTGTAGAAAGGATTTTGAGCCAACCTAGTAAGCAGGTTTTGACTTTAGAGATACTATATACTAGGTTGCAAACGAAGCGTCAGAGCCAGGAGAAATGACTGTTTTTAAGTTTCCTAATGCTTAGCTGTGATCCAAGTGCTGGAAGACAGTAGACAGCAGTATCCTGAGCTTGCTGGCCAGCCAGGCTAGGCTAAACACTGAATTTCTAAGTCTCAATATAAAATAACATTGACCTTAGCCTTCACACACACACACATCTCTACTTTAAGGCAGTAAAAAGTAACAAGTTTCAAATAACCCGTCTACTGTGCCTAACAAAGACCCTAAGTGTCTTCGCCATCCAACGTTTTTGTCCGGTATTCCCCTCTCTAATCTCTACATCCTACAGACAATTTTATTAATTCATGCATCCACCCACTCATTCTTGGAGCTCCTTGGTTATTTCTAACCATTATTGATCCTCCCTGACTAGAACCTAGCGATGGAATGTCAGATAAGTAGAAGCAAGAATGAACAAAAATTCTAACATTCTTATGGGGCAGAGGATAGGACAAATTTTACAAGTGAGGCAAATGAAGTAGCCAACCATTATCGTTAGAGAAGCTGAAGACTCCTTGAGGGCAGATACTAGAGGCACAACATCCAGATGTGGGCTCCTGGAAACAATTTGGGAGGAAGTGAACATCTGAAAGTAAGCTGTGAAGTATGAGTGGTGGTTAGCCAGGGGAGGGCGATGGGGGAGAGGGCATTCTAAGCTTCAGAATGACATCCACATGGAGGAGCTCAGGAGGCTAGAGCAGTGATGGTGCGCTTAATAAAATGAAGTGTATTTGTCCTGAAAGAAATGCCTGATTGTCTAGAAGGGTGGCAAAGATAGTTGGCTTTAAATCGAAGAAGAACTTTGGCAATATTAAAGTTCAGATTTGTTCCTTGAAAAGATCAATCTTACTGAGGTATGGAAGGGTGACAAGAAAATAATCCAGAAGATGGCGGAGTGAGCGGGGTGAGTGGAGTGAGTGGCGTGGGTTCTATACCAGGGCATTCACGATGGAATTGGAAAGAGGTTGCCGAGTGACAGCCTATTTGAGAGATAAGGTTACAGGGAACAAAACCTTGTTTGTTTTAATTTCCTAGCTAGTCAGTGAGTAAATTATGCTGCCTTAACCGAGCAACATGAGGAACAGACAGGCGGGAGTAGAGGCAAGGACAGGGGGCTGAGCTGAAAGAACACATAGTTTTAGGAAGTTCTGGTGAGGTATCCAAGTATTCTGTTCTTGGTCTGAATCCTAACTGTGTGTCATTACTTACATGTGAATCACCTCTGTCCTTAACTATCGATGTCCTGGGTCATAATGCATACCTGGGGCTATATTGCTTCTTTGTGGACAGCATCTTGAAAATATCCACTCTTTCTTATTGCATGCTGAAGTTAAGCTGCCTGGATACCTGAGGTCCCTGTGCAGGCTGTAGGAATGAATGTCAATACTCAGAAGATGCTGACAAAAAAGCCAAAAACCCAAGACAAGGGCACAAGGAACACTTGTCTAAGTGACCGGCCGAGGCAGTCAAATAGAGCACAAGTCAAGACGGAGGAATCTCAGGAGGTGAGTGGGTCTCTGAGTCCCAAGAATTGTGAATTCATGCCAAAGCATCCATAACAATACAATTCAAAATTAAAAATATAAAGGACTTACTTTATAACACCTTGATACAAACTGTAACCTAATTTTAGGGTGTTTGTTTGTTTGTTTTTTTGTTTTTTACATGCTAGAAACAAGCATTTCCAGGGATGATTTCTTAAGACAGGATGGACAAAAGTTAGTAAAGTTTACTTGATCACTCATCATAAATTGTGAGGTCACCGCTGTCGAGTTTCTGACTGTCTGTGTCCAATGTCACTGTGAAATTAAATTCTAGAATGACAACTATTCATCTAGATTGGGAATGAGAGCATTGAGATCCATCTGTCTCCATGTTTGTGTGGGGCAGAAGCTTCATACAGGCCCAAGGGAACATGATAAACAGGAGAGAATTTTGCAGTTGATCTGAAAGGGAGAAAATGGCAGTGTATGTCTGCTAGATAAGCAGAATAAAAGGAAGTTTCCTAAAGAGCAGAGAGTCTGAAACACATTTAAATAAAATATTTCTTCTGTAAATGCTGAGTGGGAGCAGCCGATGTAAGGCGGGGAGAACTGTGTAAGGTTGAACTGTGATGTGATGGCTAGAATAAACTGTCAGCTTGGCAGAATCCAGAATGGCCTAGGAGATGGGCCTCTGGACATCCCCTCTTACCTTGCTTACCTTGGCTGAGGTTGAAAGCCCGCCTCTTGCAGGTGGCGCAATTCCTTTGACTGTGAAAATGGAGAAAGTAAACTGAACACTGGTCTGCATGCTTAGTTCACACTCCCAGGTGGCTTTGACTGCAGATGTGATGTGTCCAACTGCTTCATGGTCCTGCTGCTTTGAATTTTCCGCCATGTTGTACCCCTAAAGCTCAAGTCAGAATGAGTTTTCTCTCTAAGTTGCTTTTGTCAGGATGTTTTTGTCACAGCCACGGACAAGAACTTAACACTTGTGTAGAGAAGGAATCATCTCACATGGAGCAGATGTGCTATAAATGTGTATCACAATGAAGCAGTATTCCATTACAAACCATAAAGAGATGCTGTCATTTGCAATCAATGATGGAACTCCAGAATACCATGTTAAGTGAAACAAGCCAGTCACAGAAAGACAATAGAAGTCAACTGGAAGTAGAACTATGATTACTAGAGCCTGGGAAAGACAAATGGAAGTCTGGAATTGATCTGTACACACTGTGTGCCTGAGTGAATACTAATTAAAAAAATAAAGGCTGTGGATGGAGGGATTAATTACCTCCTGGTGGAGGGACATTCTCTCCTCACATATCCCATTCCCCACATATTCATAAAGAGGAAATGGTTTTCAAACCTATTTCACTTGGAGTGAAGAACTTGAGAAGTGGGTGGAGCAGTCAGTCTCCAGGTCACCGGAGCCTCAGTTCCGAATGAACTGTGTGGTCGTGGCCACCTGGATGATCTGCCCTGCACCTCAGCTGTCTTGCCAGTGAGTTGGAAGTACCAACATCTGTGCTGTCAGATTCATGGGGATAGTGTGGACCAGGTGCTTCAGCATTGATCTTAAAACTATACACTTTATTAATCTTTATATTTTTAATGAAAATTAATCTTTATATTTTTAAATCTTAATGGTTGAAAAGAGATTGTTCGTACCTTTTGTGGGTTTTGCTATAGGAACAATATCCAATACTACTTCCAGGGGAAAAAAAGCACAAGTTGCTTTACCTGAATAGACCATCCCTTGGGGGAAAAGGGAGTACACGGCCTGGGTGGGTTTTACACAACTTTGAAGAACTTATTGAGTGTTTACAGATAGAAAAGTAAGGTAGGGTAATTGAAAGTAAGAAAATAAGGAAAGCAGTTCATGGAGCAGAAAGTAAGGTTGCAGAGCACAGGGAGAATATTTGGGAGTTGAGAAAAAAAACCAACAACAAGATTAGGAGACAGACCTTAAAAAGTTAACAAGAAAAAACACTTGCCCTCACATTGCAAAAGTACTTACTAGTACTAGAAACTTCTGTGATTGCATTCGGTTTGCATGAGCTAATATTGCCCAAGACACAAGAGAACAGATATACAGACATATCTTCTGATCTTGGTGATGGAGAGGACATTTAAACCATTTATACATTAACTACCTTCAAAATGAGAAAGTTAAGTTGGTGGCATTGTCACACTCACCAATTCAGAAAGCCTGAAGGCCTGTAGCCAGGAGTGAGGGCAGTGCGTGTCCACAGTGAGGCTCTTGGGATTAGGCACATTTTGTTTGTGCTATCTCATGACTCTCCTGCCATGTCTAGTGAGATTAAAGCAGATCAGTTCCTAGACATTTCTATAACAGTGTCTTTGCTATGGATTCCCTAAGTTAACAAGAGCTTAGCATGTTTTGCCTTTTCACTTAAATTCTACTTGTTCCCTTACATTTCTGAAGACAATTGATACCACCCACTGTGGTAGACCCTACATTGAAATATGAAGGAATTAGTGCCTAGACTAAACCAATTTAATATAACCAATAAAATTCCACCCCAGTCCACACACTATGCACATTCTTTGAAGCCTTATAGATGTGTTTTTGTTTTGTTGTTCTAGATTTATTTTATTAATTTTATGTGTATGAATGTTGGACCTCATGTATTTCTGTGCACTGTGTGCACATCTGGTACGTGCAGAGGTCAAGGGAAGGTATAAGATCCCCTGAAACTGGGTGTCAGATGGTTGTGAGCTGCCATGTCAGGCCCTTTGGAAGAGATGCCAGTGCTCTTAACCACTGAACCTTCTCTCCAGAGCCTGCAGACATGTTTTAATTGATGTGTCTATATGATGTCTGCTAAAACTACAGTCTTGTAAAAAATCCTACACACACTTTCATGTCATCTATTCAGAAATATAATCTCTTGAGGAGTCTGCAGAGCCCGGTACTTTCAGAAGAGGCAGGTCCAAGCCCCTTCCCCCTGCATCAATGCTGTGCAAGGTGTCCCACCATAGGTAGTGGGCTCAAAAAAGCCAGCTCATGCACCAGGGATGGATCCTGATCCTACTGCCAGGGGACCTCTTAAGCAGATCAAGTTACACAACTGTCTGGTTTATGCAGAGGGCCTAGTCCAGTCCCATGGAGGCTCCACAGCTGTTGGTCTAAAGTTCATGGGGTTGGGTTGGGAGGAATGGCAGGAGGGTGGGAGGAGGGAGGAGAGGGGGGATCTGTGATTGGTACATAAAATGAATAAAATAAAAAAAAACCTTAATAGAGAAAAAACAAAACAAACAAAAAAAGAAATATAACCTCTTGCCAGCAGTATAAAAGACAGTACCATGTTCTCACAAGCAATCTTTTAAAATGGCACCAGTTTATGGAGGGGACACGGCAACACACCTTTGACTTTTGAAGTCTGTGGTCTCTGAGCAGCTTGGCATCACTGCCACTTCTAGGTGTCATGTCTGTCACTCACGGCTTACCTTGGCTTGGGTTTTATTTTCTTATTAGGAAATCCTTCCTAATCAGAGGAGAAGGGTATATTAAGATGAAGCTGTCAATAATAAATGGCACAATTCACATAATTCATGTATTTTTATAGCAAGTTATAATTAAGTATGCTCATAAACCTTGAAATAACATGATGCCATTTGATGGTAAATTACAAGTTATTTATAAAACATGAGGCATATGCAATGCATTATACTCTGAGGTTTTTTTTTTTGCTGTAATAACAATTCTATTACTTGGTTTAAATTATAATGTCTTTTCTCAAGTTAATGCATCTTAATTTTTGTTACAAAGAGAAAATGTTTAGTTTCAATATTTCTTGTTGGCATATCCCATAACTTTATAATAGCTTTTAAACTCCATCATTTAGCCTGGTGTAGTGTTTTTTTTACTTGAAACCTGTTCTCAATACAGTAACATTTTCTAGAACTTGAGTTTTTCTTGTTTGTGAAGGAACTGGAATAAAGACTCTTCATAAATATTTTACACCCTGCCTTAAAATGGGCAACTATTTCTTCTAGGCCTAATTCAATACCATGGTTTTTTTGTTTGTTTTTTGTTTGTTTTTTCTGTAGGAACTGCAAAATGAACCTTACATTCTACCAGATAAACAGGATGCTGTTAAAGAACACTACTAAAGGGTACAGCAAAAGGATGTGGCTAAGGATGCTTCTAAAGGATGCTGCTAAAGGATGATGCTAAAGGGTGCTTCTAAAGTATGCTGCTAGAGGATGATGCTAGAGGGTGCTTCTAAAGGATGCTGCTAGAGGATGATGCTAGAGGGTGCTTCTAAGGTTACTAGAATTATGCCAATATGATTGCACTGACAGCTTGGGAGGTTTACATCAAGCAAAGACAAGACACTGAAAACATAACCAAGAGAAAAAAATGCAATGCATTTAGATGCGTTCAGTATGTTTAAATTCATGAAGTCCTGATATACTATTAAAGACTCTACCTTGGCCACTTCATTCATTTATTTTTTTATTTAAGTTGGTTATTTTTTACATAAGGTCTAACTAACTACATAGCCCTGCTGTAGGATCTTTCTGTATGCTGTGAATATGTGTTGCTCTAATTGGTTAATAAATAAATCTGTATTGACCTATGGCAAGGCAGCTTAGAGGTAGGTGGGAAATCCAAGACAGAGACAGGAAGAGAAAGGCAGAGGCGAGAGAGATACCAGCACCACCAGGAGAAGCAAGATATGAAAGTACCAGTAAGTCACGGCCATGTAGCTACTTATAGATTAATTGAAATGGGCTAAGTTATAAGAGCTAGCTAGTGAGAAGCCTGAGCCATTAGGCCATACAGTTTGTAAGTAATATAAGCCTCTGTGTGTTTAATTCAGTCTGAGTGGCTGTGGGATCAGGTGGAACCCAGGAAAATTTCTGACTACATAGCTCAGGCTAGCCTTAAACTCAAAGAGTCTCTTGCCTTATCTTCCCCGTGGTACCAAGCCTGACTTTAATTTTTTAAAGACATTTCTTTTATTTTATGTATATAAGTGTTTTGCCTGCTTGTATTTATGCACACCACATGTGTACCTGGTTCCACAGAGGCCAGAAGAGGGCACTTGATGGCCTGGAACTGGAGTTATAGATAATTGTGAACCACCATGTGAGTACTGGGAATGGAAACTAGGTCTTCTGCAAGAGCAGCAAGTGCTCTTACTACTGAGCCATATAAGATGAATTGCTAAAGGGTATTATTAATAAGAAAAAAACAGCCAGAGTCAGATATTTGGGTGAAACTGAAAGATCAGAGAAACAGAACAAGCCACAGCCAACCTCACCTCGCCCACTCCTCAGCTGATCCTGTTTCCACGAATCCTCAGAGTGGAAGTCTCTGAGTCCTCATTCCTGAGGGTCTCAGTTGAACTGCTCAAAAGTTCAACTGGTCTAGTTCCTGGTCTTTACACCTTATGTACCTTTCTGTTTCCTGCCATCACTTCCTGGGATTAAAGGCATGAAATCTCAAGTACTGGGATTAAAGGTATGTGCCACCATGCCTGGCTCTATTCCCAGTGTGGACTTGAACTCTGCAGGATGGATCTCTGCCTCCTGAGTGATAGAATTAAAGTGTGTGTGCCACCACTGTCTGGCCTCTATGTCTAAACTAATGGCTGTTCTGTCCTCTGATCCCCAGATTAGTTTATTATGGTACACAATATATTGGGTCACACAATATATCACCACAGAGCCATCTCTCCAGACCCATTTAATTTATTTTTAATTGACTATATATTGTCTAATATATATATATATACAATATATAACATATATGTGTATATAACATACTATATATAATATATATGTATATACAGTCTAAAGCATGTCACTTAAAAATGTGTATACATTGTAGAATAGCTCCAACATTTTTAATGACATTTTCACTCGTGTGTGTGTGTGTGTGTGTGTGTGTGTGTGTGTGTGTGTGTGTGTGATGCCAATGCACATGTGGAGGTCAGAGGACAAGTTGTCAAAGTCAGTTCTCTCCTTCCACCATGTGGCTCCTAGGATTAGGTGTAGATGTATCAACAGTCTTATTAAATAAGAACACAGAAACAATGTAAAAGAGAAAGCGAGAGTCAGAGCTCAGAGCTAAAATCTCACCCTTCCTCCTGCGTGTCCAGCTTCCTGAAAAAGCTATATCTTCTGTTATCTTTTTATATTTTTTTTGTCTTCTCATAGGTTTAACCAAACACGTGACTGCCTCGTCACTGTCTGATGTACACCTAGTCTTAGATATGTCTCATTGCTGTATCTAACACAGAATCTATGGATTAAAGGTTTTTGCTTGGCTCTATACTTGACCCCACAATTTATTTATTAACATCAATAATCAATTTCAGTACAATTAGATTACCACCACAATTAGGTGTGGTGGAAATGCTTTTTCTCACTGAGCCATTTCACTGGCCCTTCCCTCAGTAACATTTTCGGGGGACTCTTTTCTGTTGAGTCTTTCTAAGACTTTTGACTTTGGTTTTATATAAAGACAGAGATGCCTTTTTCATATTTATATTCTATCAATTCATTTATTACTAACACAGATGAGAGTTATAATGATACAAATGGCATACAAGTTAAGAAAACAGCACAATAATTTAGAGAGAGGCTGAACTTCTAGTGTAAGTAGCAAGGGAATTGGGATGCTATTTGACACAGTTACTCATCCCTAATATTTCACTGGTTTAATTTTCAAGAGTGCTTTGAGTTCAGACTTGTGAAGTGTTCACTATACTTCATTTAAGTGTTATGTAAGAATATGATGTTCTCCTGAGACTTTATTTCAGAGCAGTAACAACTTTAGAGCTGCCATTTAAGAGACAACCTAGTCTGTGGAGCAGCTGCATGGGACAGGACATTCTGAGAGGGATGTCCAAGTTTTCCTGCTGGTTCCTCTATTGCTCCTCCTTTCTGTACCAAGTGGCAGTCCCAGTATGGGTTCTTAATTTTTGCAAAGAACAAGTAACTTACCAATAACAGCCATCTGACTTCCAAGCATGGATTGTTAAAGCCAGTGTCAAATGTATGATCCCCACATGGCAACTCAGATCTCCAGAGGAGGTGCTGTGGAGGTCTCACATAGAGCCTGACTACTCAAACAGAAGGGATAAACTGGTTGTAGTCATTAAAACAAAAGAAAATAGAAAATCAAAACAAGAAAAAAATGTAGCTAGTTTTCCTGTGACGTCACAAATGTATGCAGTCCACAGGCTCAGACCCAACAAAAATACAAGACATATGCTTACAACTGTATGCCAGGCAGCTTTTTTTTTTTTTTTTTTTTTTTTTTTTTTTTTTTTTTTTTTTTTTTTTTTTTTTTTTTTTTTTTTTTTTTTTTTTTTTTTTTTTTTTTTTTTTTTTTTTTTTTTTTTTTTTTCATCTCAAAGCTGGTATGGATTGCATAGCTCTCACACTTCCTGCTGACACTGTATCTTATAACAAAAAAAGGATCATAGTCTAGCGTATCGTGACATGCCTTGAACTTCTGTTTGATATCCATGTCATCCTTTCTTTTTGTAACCTTTATCTTATGTAAAATCCATATCGCTTTCTGAAAAAAAAAAAGAAAAAAAAAAAAAAAAAAAAAAAAAAAAAAAAAAAAAAAAAAAAAAAAAACAAATCAGATTCTTGTGGTAGCCATCTTTTTTTTTTTTTTTTTTTTTTTTTTTTTTTTTTTTTTTTTTTTTTTTTTTTTTTTTTTTTTTTTTTTTTTTTTTTTTTTTTTTTTTTTTTTTTTTTTTTTTTTTTTTTTTTTTTTTTTTTTTTTTTTTTTTTTTTTTTTTGTTCGTAAATCAGAGTTAATTGACTTGGAGTCATTGCTCAGTCAACCACCCCCCGCAGTCTCAAATCATGTATCATTGGAAACATGAGAAGCTTTTTTTTTTTTTATTTTTTTTTTTGAAATTAAGTGGGGGTGCTAGATTTTTGCACATAGGACTCTTGTATATACACTCAGACAAAAGAAAAAAACTTATAACAAACGATGGGTCAGCTTTTTTTTTTTTTTTTTTTTTTTTTTTTTTTTTTTTTTTTTTTTTTTTTTTTTTTTTTTTTTTTTTTTTTTTTTTTTTTTTTTTTTTTAATGCACTCAGGGGGCAGGCTCTGGGGTAAATACCATGTCCATGAATGGCAGTGCTGGGCACTGTCAGGAGGCCACGGTGGGCACACAAAGCTCCTGCCCTCAGGCCTTCTTTTCATCTTCCTTTCTCTTCATAGAATATGTTACTCTTTTGTATTCCTGCCATCTTTCCAAAAAACATTTGAAAATGTCTGCCTAATTCTACTAAGAATTGAGGAGAGAAGAAAAGAACTTGAATAATTTTAGTTCTTTCAAATATTTATTAGATTATAAAAGCAAGTCATACTTACACTAGTACACAGAAAATGATACAAAGAACATATGAGTTGCCTCAAGTATTTCCTGACTATAAATATCACACATATGTTAGACATAAGGATTTTTCCTTACTCATAATGATTTTAAGCACAGAGTTCAGTGGTATTGCATATATTTACATTGTTATGAAACAGATTTAATTCTTCCCATAGTTTTCATAAATGTCTATTTCATTATTGGTAAGTATCACATTTGACAGTTAAATACATTTAAACAGTGTAGAGATGGCTGCATGATGGGAGCATTGATAACTAGATAACAAGCCAACATGGAACTGTCTATATATTTAAAATACAACTCCTGTTTAATCAACCTTGGATTCGATCTCCTTCTTAGAATCGGGGAGGGGAGAGACTGCTGGACACATGGAAATATATTAAGGCCAAATCTTCTGAAATCCATCCCCAGAGGTTTCTTTCAAATGAATTAAGCCTCCAATTTCAAGGAAAGTTCAACTTTGTGGCCTCCAGCATTAAAGCTCTTCCATTCTACCCGAGCAGACAAAGTTCACACCTGGCCTCAGAGTCTGAGCACATCCCACTCCAACTAAACTAGAGTTGTTGACCTTCACAGCAACGGAAGCAGGAAGATCCAACGGGAGTTTAGCAGCAATGCCAAAACAAGTGCTGTTGACACCTGATGTCTGTAGCCATTCAGTTTTCTCAGGTCCCGCCCAACCCCTCGGTCCCTCAGCCACTTATAAAAGAATCACTCAGAGGCTTAATGTTAATTACCAATTGTATGGCCTATGGCGGGCTTCCTGTTAGCTAGCTCTTATAACAACCCATTTCTATTCAGCTGTAAGTTGCCATGTGGCCATGGCATTACCGGTATGCTGCCATCTTGCTGCTCCTTTGGTGGCAGCTGGCTTCTCCCTCATCTCACCTTTCTCTTTCCTGTCTCTCTCCTTGGATTTCCCACCTGCCTCTAAGCTGCCTTGCCATAGGCCAAAGCAGCTTATTTATTAACCAATGGGAATAACGTATATTCAGAGTGTACAGAAAGGCATCCCCCAGCAGATGTCCAAGCAAGGTTTACTGGTGTCAAAACCTTCACATACTTTCTGATAAATTGATTCTCCAAATTCTGTCCTGTGGGACAACTCAGCCCTAACAGGCTTGAGGGCAAGCCCGCCCAAACAAGTAATAAGATACTTTCTGAGAGCCAACCTGGGTCTGCCTAAGGGCCTTAGCAACAGCAGCTAAGACATGATCTGAGATGACCTGGACCAATGAGAGGCAGCCATGTCAGCCCAGCAGATGCATATTCATCAGACCTTTCCCTGGGGTGGGGTGGAGGAAATATAAGGCTTGCCTCTTCCTGAATAAACTGGGGTTGTTGTTTCAACATCCTCCAGAGTCTGTGTTATTGACTCTGTGCCTACTCACCCCCTCTGCCAAAGGGAATAGCACAGGACCCTGCCACATCTGGTGCCTGAACAGAGACCTGTTAGTCTCCCTTTCTTCATGTGTGGCACTGATTAAGCAGCCCCCTTGAGTGGTGTATTTTGATGAGTAGGCCCTCTACGTTGTGTGCTTTTGGTCCCTTCAACAGGTAAGTGTTGGGACTCCCCCCCCCTCCTGCTTTCTCCTTGTTGTTTGTCTTGTCTTGTTTGTGAGTCTGTCTATACCGTAGGGTGGCATAAACTTTTGTTTTCAGGCTTGTCTGGTGTTTCCATATAAGGGCTTGTCCCTCAGGAAACAATAGCCACCATCTGACTATTTTTAGTTTTGTGTGTGTGTGTGTGTGTGTGTGTGTGTGTGTGTGTGTGTGTGTTCATGAGTATATGCATGTATTTGTGGATTGTGATTCCTGGAGAGATGGCTCAGTAGTTAAGAGTGCTTGCTCCATGGATCTCTTCAGAGAACATGTGGGATCCTGATCTTGGGATGAGAGTTGTGTTCCTGGCTAGAAAAAGGGAAGTGGCCTCAGGAGTAACCTCCAATTGTTTGTTATGCCCATTTTGTTGGCTATAATTTCTAGCCTAAAGTAGTCCTCTACTGAGGAGATCATTAAGACTCACAATAAGCACTACCAGGAACAATGTAACAACACCTTATCTATCGCCTTCATTCTGTCCATGACTGATATTTCCTCTGCCTCTGCTGACAAGGAGAGGCATGAGAATAGGTGTAAGGTAAAGGAAAGGGATGTAAAGAGAGAGGAAATGATTGTGTCAGCACCCAAGCCTATATGACAGCCCCTCTTTCTGCACCCCCCATGCCTCAAGTGGCTAACCCCTCACTGCAGTATCCATGGAGTGATTTACATGGATGTCTGCCTGCCAAGCCAGCTGCTTCGCATACCTCCCAGGCTATTCCACCTATGATGCCTCCCATGCCCACCATGGCATTTCCAGTTAATGTGGGCCCCAATTCAGCCAACCAGCCATGGACACCTATCCCTCTTGCAGACTTGTCCTTAGTCTGTGAGGCCACTAATGAATCATGTCCTGACTCACCATATTTTGAGCAAGTCCTAGGGCAATGGGCAGTGCATTTACAGACTTATGATTGGTACCATTTGATGAAGGCTGTGTTGTAGCCTACAGTCTTCCTTAACTGGCGTGCTGCCTATGATGACCAGGCCAAGGCTCAAGCTCATATTAATATACAGTACAATATCACTGTTTTTCTTGAGATGCTGACGGGCTAAGGACCATGTTAACCCTGTCACATAAGCCCAAACTGGACAACAGACTTACTTACTTGCCTCAGGAGACACCATTGCCCTTGGTGCATTGGAGGGATCCCATCACCCTTCAATGGCAACCCCCTGTCCCCCTATTAACCTGAAGGTGATGGTATGCTTGTATTTTTCCACAGAATACCACCACATCAATATGGTGTTTGTCTGGCAATGAACCAAGAGACTCTGACCAAAGAGCTTCAGAGGGGCAATGTATGATTTGCTCTGCTACTGTGGCATTAGTAATGGTCATCACTGGCATGTGACCCTAGCTATCAAGCAATTGCCTCACCCCCTACAAGGTTGCTAATGCATCATCAGAAAGACTTCAATTAGCACAATAACTATGACTAGGGTCCCACCCATGTCCTTGAGACTGAATTCTTGACTAACCCTTCTCTTGTTCAAATGTCTTTTACAGTAGATTCACCAACAGAAGGCAGTCACAAAGGCAACCATACATGTTTTATTGGCTCTCAGACACTGAGATCAAAGTCCTCCTAGAGAGGTAATGCATGTATGGCTCACTGAGATACAAAAAGGCTACTGCCTAAAGCCCATCACCCAGACAGCTCTTCAAGGGCTGGTAGTCAAAGGTGGGTAAGAGCTTGTTTAGCAAGCCAACCTAAACCAGGCACAGTTCATTATGCTGAGCTCTCCTGAGTGGGGTCAACAAGGTTAGGGCACCCTAGCACCCACTGAGCATGTCCCATAAAATAATTAAAGGAGGTGGATATGTGGAATGACTCAGTCCTAATAGGCTTGAGGGCCAGCCAGCCCAAACAAGTAATAAGATACTTTCTGAGAGCCAACCTGGGTCTGCCTAAGGGCCTTAGCAACAGCAGCTGAGACATGATCTGAGATGACCTGGACCAATGAGAGGCAGCCATGTCAGCCCAGCAGATTCATATTCATCAGATCTTCCCCTGGGGAGGGGTGGAGGGAATATAGGGCTTGCCTCTTCCTGAATAAACTGGGGTTGTTTCAACATCCTCCCAGAGTCTGTGTTGTTGACTCTGTGCCTACTCACCCCCTCTGCCAAAAGGAACAGCACAGAACCCTGCCACACTATCCCATTATTGACATTGGTGTGTAACTGGAAGTCCCCAGTCCTGTAGCCTACTGCAAAGTTACTTGCTGTGCAATAATCCTTCTGTATGCTGTGAATATGTATTACTCTTATTGTTTAATAAAACACTGATTGGCTAGTAGCCAGGCAGGAAGTTAGGTGGGACAATCAAACAGGACTGGAAAGAAGAAGGGCAGAGTCAAGAGAGACACAAGTGAGCTGCCCAAGAAACAAGATGGGAGAGGACCTTGCCACAGCCACATGGCAATACATAGATTAATAGAAATGGGTTAATTTAAATATAAGAGCTAGTTAGTGATAAGCCTGAGCCATAGGCCAAGCATTTATAATTAACATAAGCCTCTGTGTGGTAATTTGGGAAGTGGCTGCCAGGTACTTGGAAATAGGTCAGACAGAAAACTCTGCCTTTGTTTACAGTTACTCCTTGTCAGCTTTGACTTGGCACTGTCAAAGTTCAACTGGTACCCAGCATGCTGGCACTCTAACCAAAGACACCTGAACCATGGACTGTAGGTCCAGCAAAATGAAAGTCAACATCACCGCCAGGGTTTGCACATGTGTTAGGTGCAAAGGTCATATCAAACATTAGTCTCAAACATTGACAAGTCTGGTCTTCAATTGCAGTCTCTATCCCTACAGTGTCATCCATGTTCCATTTTTTTTGTGAAAGTCAGACCATACTCACACAAGCACTATTTGTATTTGGTCTCCAAGGTCCCAGTAACTTTCCCAGTGTCTGTATTGGATGAACTAGTTGTTGACAGTTCTACACCACTGCATGACTTAGTTTTCACATCCAGCTTTACCAACCCAAAGCCAAATCCTCTGTTGAGAATGTCTCTGGCAGTTTTGCTAAGGTCAACATACAATGGAGGGATATACATTGGCTGTGGGCAGGTCCATACACAGCAATCCACCATGATGAAATAATGTGTGTGTGTGTGTGTGTGTGTGTGTGTGTGTGTGCATGTGATCTGCTCGTGTCCCAAGTTGTGCTGTCACTATGGGTTGGCTCTTAGTTGAAGCTACTTGCTGTCTGGAGGTTGTACACACTGCAGCTGGGGAAGGGCAAATTTAATTCTTATCACTCAAATTTTGAAATTTTATATTCATTAATCAAGGACTCTTTTACTTCCCCTCCCCATAACTTCTAGTAACACCATCTGCCTTCTGCTTCTGTAATTTCTGGTATTAGGTATTATAAATAATCTACCTGTTTTTTAATATACAGGGTAGAGTACATAGATTGTGTACAAACACTACAATATTCTACATAAAGGACTTGACCATTCTTGGGTTTGGATGTCTGAAGATGCCCTAAAATCAAGCACTCACAGATACTGAGGAAGGATGATCTACTTACAAGTGGAAATATTGAATCATGGTATTCTTTTTTCTTTTCTTTTTTTTTAAAATTTCATATATATAAATTTGTGTCTTAATAAATTTCATATTTTTACAGTCCTAAAAAACAGTGCACAAGAATCACAATTTCTCTACATTTTCATCCCTATTTCTTATTTTCTGTGTCATTTTTAAACACTGACCATCACCAGATATGTGATATCCCACTGTGGTTATGGTTTGCATTTTTCTGGTAAGCAGCAATGTTCAGGTCTGTCCACAGGCTTCCTAGTTATATGTACCTTGTCTTTGGAGGAAATGTCTTCCAAGACATTACCAGCTAACTAACTCAGACTGTGTTTTAGTTGTACATTTATAGGAATTCTTTATAATGTATGCTAGTCACTTATTAGCTATATCATTTACAAGTATTTTTTTCACATTCCAGATTGCTTTTTAATTTAATGTCTGTGGTGGTTGGGAGGAGAAATGTCACCACATAGGTTCAGTCTCTGAGCAATTGGTACCCAGTTGAGGGTGCTGTGTGTGAGTTATTATAGACTATTTAAGAGGCATGGCCTTTCTGAAGGAAGTGTGTCACTGGGGTCAGGCTTTGAGAGTTTACAACCTCACCCAACTTCTAGTTCATTTTCTCTGCTTCACATTTGTAGTTGATGATGTAATCGTTCAGCTTCCTGTCCTGGTCCCTATCACCATGCCTCTCTGCCATTACGATCCTCTCTCTGAAACCGTAGCCCAAATAAACTCTTTCTAAGTTATCTTTGGTCATGGTATCTTATCACAGCAACAGAAATGTAACTAATACAGAGTCTAAATGTTTTACATTTTATATCATCTTATTAGTCCATATTTGCTTTTACCACCTGGGCTTTTGGTTACTACCCTACAAATCATTGCCAAGACCAACACCGTGAACTTTTCCACTATTTTCCTCCAGAAGTTCTATAAATTTAGGTCTTGTTTTATGACTTTAACTTTTTAATTCAATTTTAAATTTGGTATAACATGAAGGTCTAGCTCTATTTGTTTTTTCCAAATACCTTTTGTTGAGAAGTCTGCCCTATTTAGTAGTCTTGGTTTTTTGTTAAACATCATTTAACAATAATAGAAGAGTATATTTTTGGACTCTATTGTATTCCACAGGGTTATTTAGTCATCTTTATTCCAGTACGACTCTGTCTTAATGACTGCATCTGTGTAATGAGAAGTTAGAAGTATGAGCTGTTTCCAAAGAACAAAATTGGCTGTGTAGGGTCCCTTTTGATTACACATGCAACTTTAAATTGATTTTTATTTTCAAAGTAATATTTTACTGTAGAGTTTGCTCTGTTTTCATTTAAACCTGTTTTGAAGCTAAGTTCCTATATAATACAAATTTTAATTTAAAAGAATGTACTATTGTGAGTAGTTACATTATATATATTATAATTAATAAGTCATATATAGATAATCACTTCTTGTTGTTCTACTTGCAACTTCAGTGAGAATCCTTTCTTTGAGGAGTAATCTGTAAGTTTAATTACTAGATACAAAAATATTGACTCAAAGACAAATATTGGATATAATACCATAAAATGAATGATTTGGATCACTGCTATACAACAGTCAGTGGTCTGTATTGTGAATGAGGTACTTGCTAAATACTCATGTAATGATGAAAAATATATATATAATATATAATATATTTCTAAGATATCTAAGATATGTATCAAGAAAATGAAAAGACATTTTCTCAATTGTTTCCCAGTGCCCCAGAATCCTGGGAGACATTGCTCAAGAGAAATCTTTTCTCTGGTCATCTTTTAACTAGTTATGACTATTTGATAAAGTCTGGCCAGTTAAGTTTGTCTTAGGGTTTTTATTGCTGTGATGAAACACCATGACCAAAAACAACTTGGGGAGGAAAGAGTTTATTTCATCTTACAGCTTGTAGTTCATCATCCAGAAACATTAGGTCAGGAACTCAAGGCAGGGACTTGGAGGCAGGAAGTGAAGCAGAGGCCATGGAGGGGTGCTGCTTACTAGTTTGCTTACCCCTGGCTTTCTCAGCCTGCTTTCTTTTAGAACCCAGAACCACCATTCCAGGGGTAGTGTGGTGATATTTTATTTGTGCCTTAATAAATAAAGCTTGCCTGGAGATCAGGGGGAAAGGCCAGCCATTTTAAGTAAACAGAAAGTCAGACAGCACATGCCATAATCCCTTAGCAGGCAGGATATCCGTGTGTTCAAGGCCACATTGGGGAACAGAGCCAAATGTGGTGGCACACGCCTTTAATCCTAGTACCAACCATAGAGACCTGGAGGTCTGTACAGACAGACAGATAGACAGACAATAACAGAGCTGTGCAGGAAGAGGAAGTGACGTATCTAGGCTAACAGCCAATGAGAGGGCAGAAAAGCAAGGTATATAAGCCTGGGTAGACAGGAAGTCATGCTCTTTGGAAGCTGTGGAGTTGGTGAGGTGAGGTTAGCTCATGGCTTTTTGTATTTCCCTGATCTCTCTAAGGCTTTAACCCAAATTTCTGGCTCCATGTTTTTTATTTAATAAGACCATTTAGAAATTCGACTACAGGGTAGTACCGAACACAATGGCTGAGTGCCTCCACATCAATCATCAAATAAGAAAATGTGCTACACAAGCTTGCCTACAGGCCAGTTTTACAGAGACGTTTTCTCAACTGAGAGTCTCTCTTCCCAAATGACTCCCAAATGGCTAATTTTTTGTTGACATAAAACTAGCCAACACAAGGATCAAGCAAGAAACTGCTAGGTAGGTCTCACCCACAGAGGCTTTATGCTTTCTAAACACACAGAAAAAGAATTGCGGTGTGCACACCAGCCTTTATGCTTGCTCCACGGCAAGTGGATGTTTGTTTGAAATTCAGTGACTGTCTTGAAAACTTCAAGGAGCAGCATGAGGACAAAATTTCGTTTGCTAGGCAGGTGCAAAAGTCAGCAATGGCCTGACTCCTTCCCAGCATGTTTGAGCAATGGCATCAACCTGGCAGCCTTGGAATGTCGATCTATGGACCTCTGTTTGTTTAAACAACCAGCAGTTTCTTTCCGTTATTGTTGCCAGGGGGGATTCCTGGTTAACTCACAGACATGTGTGATACATTCTGGAGATATGGCAATATGGCCAAAGAGATGGAATTATGAAATAACACAAGGTGTTAGACAAAGTGCAAATACAGGAGCTTGACTGGGGCCAAGAGATAAAGCTAGAGAGAACAAGGGCTTGAGGTGCATAAGAAAGACTCAGATTTAATGGAGGCAAGT
This sequence comes from Peromyscus leucopus, assembly GCF_004664715.2. Lineage (NCBI taxonomy): Eukaryota > Metazoa > Chordata > Mammalia > Rodentia > Cricetidae > Peromyscus > Peromyscus leucopus. The sequence continues at coordinate 148,872,954 of NC_051065.1, forward strand.
GTGCATTCAGTGTGAGGGAGAAGCATGATTGCTCTGGGGAGACTGTGGTGTGCATGTTAGTGAAGGGCAATGGAGGAATGAGGAGGGAGTGTTCAGGTGAAAGAAAATGAAGATTCAAACCTACATTATGAAGAAGAGAACATGTGGACTTTTAATATATTTGACATGACTTAATAACATTTCAACACTAATAATACATTTGAGAAAGAAATTATAATTCTGTATGTTATCACATCTAAGATACCATCAACATAAAGGACACAATTATCTAATGTACTGTTTAAAGAAGAAAAACCCTACCTAAATAACTGAGCATATATTGATGGTAAAACACATTCTGACTTCAAAGCCGAGATTTTGTTGTTGTTGTTAAAGAATCAGCTGATGCTGGGCTAGCTAATATTTATGGATACTGTCCATGTGACACAAACGACAAACATTTCTGATTAGCACTTTGTCTGTGTCACTTTACTTCATGTGTTTGAAATTTTATAAATTAGGTGTGTGCTTTTCTTTCCAGTTGTAGAGGATGACTGCGGTCTTTAACTGAAATGAAGACATGGTCTTGTTAATGGCAAATCTGAGGAAAGCAGGAAGAAGACTCTCAGGTGTACAGAATTTGGGCTTATTTGGAGGAATATCCATTGAAGATGTTCAGTAGGGAATGGGGCACATTCAGTGTTTCAGCATGCTTAAGTAGATCATTCACTCAGTCAGCTTTCAAGAATCTACAAAGAATGAGGCTCTGCATTAGGTCTGGGGGTGGGGGTGGGGTGTCGCCATCAAAACAGTCAAACAGAATCAGAGGACCTGTCCTGTCAGTCCACATTGTAATACGCACTGTGTATCCAGTATTGTTCTGTGTTGCACAAAAGCAATATAAGTGTCTGCACTTACATTCCTGTGGAAAAATACAAGCCAAAATATGCAGGCAAAAAATAAGGTAATTTCATGTGATGATAAATTCTAACTAAAACAATGCTTGCATTTTCTCAATAAACATACTAAGTTGTGGTGATGTATTATGTCTCCCAATATACTGTGTCTCCCAATAAAATTTACCTGGGGATCAGAGGAAAAAGCCAGCCACTATATTAACATAGAGGTCAGGCAATTGTAGCATATGCCTTTAATCCTATCACTTGGAAGACAGGATCTCTGTAAGTTCTAGGCCACACTGGGAACAGAGCCAGGCATGGTGATACACTCCTTTAATCCCAGTACTAACCATAGAGGTCTGGAGGTCTGTACAGACAGACAGGAAGTGACAGAGCTGGGCAGGAAGAGGAAGTGATGTAGCTGGGCTGAGAGAGCAAATAAGAGAACAGAACAGAAAGGCATACAGGTGTGGGTAGACAGGAAGTAGCTCGCTTTGGAAGCTGAGGAGTTGGTGAGGTAAGGTTAGCTGTGGCTTTTCCTATTACTCTAATCTCTCTCAGGCTTTAAGCCCAATTTCTGGCTCTGAGCTTTTCATTAATAAGACCGTTTAGCAATTCATCTACACTAAACATTCTCAAGATTACAGAGAGGGTTCTGATCTTAGCTGTGTGACCAGAATTCCATTGGTATGGCTTTTTACCCTTATAGAGAGGGAGAAGGCAGATTACACAGATGTAAAGTAGAGCGAAGCATGTGCTTAAATCCTCTGACATAAAGTCCTGGAGTACCGAGAGCATGCTAACGTGATGGCACGTCATCATGAAGGAGGAGAGCAGGGGTGAAGACGCAAACCTAAGAGGATACAGATGACACTGAAAATAATGGAACTGGAAGCTGGAAGGTGGTAGGTTCGAGACATCCAGCATTTCCCAGGATCCCCATGGCCACACGGAGGGATGGGTAGTGTGGAAAGGCATCGGAGGACAATAGTAAAAACTAGACAGAGACTAGGTAAGATCCAGAAATACCAACCCTTAGATTTGTAAAAGAAACAACTGATCCTAAGGTAGTGTGCTAGGCAAAGTGGTAGATAAGGGAGGAAATCTCCCCTGTGGGACTTTAAACAAAAGACAAAAGGAAAGCCTGGTGCAGTCCACACACTCGCACTCTTCGAGAATAGGGCTTGAGATTGGAGCTGTATGATGCATGCAGCAAACAGATGCTAGAAAATGGTTCCCCTTCCTACATTGCTCAGTTGTGCCTTATGGGGGATTAATGTTAAGAGATATCTTACAGTTAAATCTTTCAGCTAGCGAGCAGAAGGGACGTCATCTCTATACTTCCCAGACTCAGAAGTCTCTACCTTTCCATAGGCTGAGTGACAGCTCAGAGAATCAGTGTAGTGATCCAGAGACAGGGTCACAAACACAGGCCCAGCACTGGGATCTTGGGACAATTAGGTTTGAGAACTCCAGGCCAACATCTAAGAAGAGGAAAGAGACCAGACTACGTGTGAAAACCAGAGAGGATGCAACGACAGAGGCCAGCAGGGCTGGGACACATAGGAGCACTCAGAACTCCATTTCTTACCTTCACTAGAGTAGATTTCTTTGGTCTACCATGCACCAGCAGTATACTTAGCAGGATGGACCATCCAGGTGGTCCTCAGCTCAGCTGAAATGCTGCTGGACAGAATAGAGACAATTAAAATGGGAAAGAGGCAGCCTGTAGAATGGGAGTAAACCTTTGTTAGTCACTTGTCTGATATTCAGAAGATAAATAGAATTCAAAAAACAACCCCCAAAACAAAAGACAAACCACCTGTAATGGATAAGCGAATGAACTGCTCAAACATTTTCAGATGAAGCATAAACGGCCAACAGACCCATGCAAAGATATTCACTCTCTTCAGCCTTCACAGGAAATGCAAAGAATGATGTGTGTCCAGTCAGCAGCACGGTTTTCTGTCTTTTTCCGTCTATTCCGTCTGCACCTTTGAATTAGTAAATTTATATTCAAACTTGTTATTGATGGCTAAGGGCTATTCCTGTCATACCGCTGCAGTCTCCTGTTTTGAACATTCCTACCGCTCTCCTGTTGATATCTGTGAGGATTTGTTGTATTAATATTTGACTCTTACCCATTTCATTTTTTTGTTTATCTGCTCCTGTAGCAGGGCTGACACCTTGACATACTTCCATGGTGAAAGAGAATCTTCCTCAATTCCAGCGCAGGCATTATCAAGCACCCTTTGCAGAGTGCATCCGGAAGTCATAAATTCCATCTGGTATTGGTTATCTTGAAAGGCCTCCATTTCTTTTTCATTTCTAAATGATACTTTTCCTGAGTATAATAATTTTGTTGGCAGTTATTTTCTTTCATAACTTATACATAACTCCATTCCTTCCGGGCTATAGGGTTTCTGCTGAGAAATCTGTGATTACTTTATTGAGATAACTCTCAGATGTGACTTAGTCATTTTTCTCTTAGTGATTTTTAGAAATCTTTCTGTATTGGACTTTTAGTAGTTTGGCTGTAATATGAATTGATCAGGATCTTTTCTGATCATCTTTGTTTGGGCATCCTATGGGCATCTTGTACACAAATATTCCTGTCTTTCCTAAGGTTGGGGATTTTTAAAGCTATTATTAATTGATTTGATATGTCATGAAGTTTTTTCTCATCTCCTTAAGATACTTCATTTGTATTTGCCATTTAATGATGCCTCAAAAGTCTTGATTGGTGTCTCCATTCCTTCCTATGTAATTATTGATTTATTTATTTACTCACCCATTTCAAAAGATTTATATCAAATGGGGTATTCTTTCATCCATAGAACAGATCTAATCTATTATTGAGTCTTCCCTTTATTTTTAAATTTTAAAATTATTTTATGCATATGAGTGTTTTGTCTGCATGTATCTGTGTACCACATGCATGACTGGTACCCACAGGGGCCAGAAGAGAGTGTTGGGTCCTCTGGAACTAGAGTTACAGAAGTTGGAGCTGGTGTTGGTGCCCAGAATTGAACCCAGCCTCTCTGGAAGAGCAGCCAATGCTCTTTCCTTCTGATCAATTGCTCCATGCCCCTTTATTTGTTTCAATATATATTAAACTTTTGATTCCCGAGATTTCAACTTGATTTTTTTCTGAGTTAATCACTCATATCTTCTACTATATTCCTAATGTGACATATGCATTCATATTCTTTTAGAACTCAGGCTTTCTTAAAATCACCCTTTGATATTATAATGTATTTCATCCATATTGACTTCTTTGGAGTCTGTTGTTAAATGCTGCTATTGTATTCTTTTGTAGGCATAATATCATCTTGTTTTTCATATTTCTACTCTTACCATATTTCATGCTCCTACCTTGAGATTTACACAGCTGATAAGTCAATGTTCACTACCAGTTCTTCAGGGCCCCTGAGTAACTGTTTTTCTTCTAAGGTGTGTCAGTTTCTCACAGAGTACTGACTTTGGTCCTAGTTGAGCATGACAGATAGTATCCCTATAGCTATTATTATTATTATTATTATTATTATTATTATTATTATTATTATTTGTGGTGGTATTGTGTTCTCCAAAATATTGTGTACTCTAATAAATTTATCTGGGGTCAGAGAACAGACAGCCACTAGATACAAAGGCTAGAAAATGGTGGCACTCACACCTTTAATCCTAGCATTCCAGAGATAGAAATCCCTCTGGATCTCTGTGAGTTCAAGGCCACATTGGAAATAGCCAAGCATGGTGACACGCCTTTAATCCCAGAAAGCCAGCCTTTAATCCCAGGGAGTGGTGGTAGAAAGCAGGAAGATATCTAAGGCGTGAGGCAAGAAACTAGGAGCATTTTGGCTGGTTAGGCATTTGGCTGGTTAAGCATTTGGCTGGTTAAGCATTTGGCTGGTTAAGCATTCAGGCTTTTAAGCAGCAGTTCACCTGAGAGCTTTTGGGATGAGGACACAGCAGCTTCCAGTCTGAGGAAACAGGACCAGCTGAGGAATTGCAAGGTGAGATAGCTGTGCTTATTCTGTCTCTCTGACCTTCCAGTATTCACCCCAATAACTGGCCTCAGGTTTGATTTTATTAATAAGAACTTTTAAGATTCCTGCTACAATTATTATTTATGACTATGATTATGATTATTATTATAGTTAATGACTAAGGACATTCCACACCATACTGGAGTTGTAGAGACCCGCTATCTCCATAGGTCATACTAGAATAGTAGCATCCTAACAACCGAGGCAGACAAACTTGGTTCTCACTGTATGCCGACTCCCACAGTGGCTGTGGTGGCCACATGGTGACAGTGTCTCTTCACAGCAGTAGAAACCCTAAGACAAACACTGAACATATACAAACTAAAAATGCACTCAGTTTCATAAAGCAAATGTGAGTGGGCATAAAACCACAGCTTAACCTCAGCACAGTAATAACAGTTGACTTTGGTACTCCACATTCACCAATGGACAGGTCATCTAGACAAAAAAATAAACAAAGAGACATCATAGTTAAATAACATTATAGATTAAATGAACCTAGCAGGTACTTATAGAATATTTTACCCAAACACTACAGGATATACAATATTCTCAATAGCTCATGGAAGTTTCTCTAAAATAAAGCACACATTGAGACACAGAGCAAATTCCAATAAATATAGGAAAATTAAAATAATTCTTGTATTCTATCTGGCCACAGTGAAATAAAGTTCAAAACACATAGTAAAAGAAACTAAGAAAATACACAATTTCATGGAAATTAAACAGCATGCTATCAAACAATGTCTCATCACTGAAGAAATCAAGAAGAAGAAAAGACCTTTGAACTCAAAACAAAACAAACCCCAGAAACTCTTGGGTAAGACAATGAAAGGTAAAACCTCTCATTCTCATAGATGGGAAGAATTAATACCATGATGTAGATGTAACCAATCATCTTATTAAAAAAAAAACAAAAAAAAAAGAAACGAATCAGAGCTCAGAAAAATCTACTCTCAGTGCTCCTAACTCCCAGAGAGAGTACTTTTTGTCTTTTAATAGTCTTTTGTTTGCTTCATGCTAAACAAAAGATACTTTAGTAGTTTAAAGATTCATTGTAATCTGAACCCAAATCCCCTTGGTATTCCTCACAGAAACAGAAAAAAAAAATAAAAAAAAATACAAAATAAAAATCACTAGAAAAAAAAAAAAAAAAAAAAAACAGAAAAAAAAAAAAAATCTTAAAATTCACGTGGAAGCACAAAAGACCAGGAGAGACAAAACAACCCTGAACCAGAAGAACAATGCTGAAGAAATTATCATCCCTGACCTCAAGCTCTGCCGTGGAGCCACTGAAATTAAAGCAGTGTGGTACTGGTACCAAAACAGACACAGGTCAATGGAACACAACAGAGGACCCAGGTATAAATCCTTGCAAACGCAGAGCTGATTTTTGACAAAAATACTTGCTGAAGAAAAGATAGTATCAGCAGGCACTGTATGGTGCTGGGAAAACTGGGTAGCCACATACAGAACATTAAAACTAGATCTCTATCACCCTGTACAAAAATCTACCTCAGATGAATCAAAGACCTCAATGTGAAATCTGAAACTTTTAAAGGAATATGTAGGAAGTACCCAATAAGATATAGGCAGAGGTTGGGACATTCTAAAGAGGACCGTAATCACTCAAAAACTAAGGCCACCAATTGACAAATGGGACCTCACGAAACTAAAAATGTTTCTTTACAGCAAAAGAAACAGTTGGTTGAAGAGGAAGCCCATGAAATGGGAAAAAAAATCCTTGCATCTGATAGAAGATTATTATCAAGAACACTCAGAACTTAAAAATCAAAGCATCAAGAAAATAATCCAATCAAGTAATAGGCAACAAATATGAATGAAAGAAATGCAAGTGATTACTAAACATTTTAAAACTGTTCAAATGCCATTAGTCATCAGGTAAATGCAAATTAAAACCACTTTGAGATTCCATCTCACCCCAGTCAGAACAGCTATCATCAAGAAATCAAATGATAGCAAACACTGGTTAGAGTTTGGTGAAGGAGAGCGCTATTCACTATTAGAAGTACAAACCGATACAGCCTGTATGGAACTCAGTGTGGAAGTCCCTCCATAAGCTGAAAACAGAACTGCCATAGGAGCTGGACACACCACTCCTGGGTATCTAGGGACCCTGTAACCCTCCTACAGAAACTCTTGCTCATCCATGTTCATCACTTCTCTATTCACAATAGCTAGAAAATGGAATCAGATGTCCATCATTAACGAGTGGATAATGAATTGTGGTAATATACACAATGGAATTCTATTCAGTTATAAAGAATTGAAAAGGTGAAATTCACAGGTGAGTAGATAGAATTCATGTATATACTGGGTGAGGTAACTCAGGCCCAGAAAGACAAATGGCAAATGTTCTTTCTTCCATGGAACCAGGCTTGGAATTGTGAGAGCTGTGTGTTTAACTTGAAGTACCTATAGATGTAAGGAAACTAGAAAGTGGCCATTCAGGAGGAGGAAATGCTTTCAAGAAGGGGGCTTGGTAGAACATCGGCTATATGAAAGTAGAGAGGGCAAATATGAGGGTAGAAAGGCTTAAAGAAGACCCAGAGGGGAGGGAGGGGAAGATGGGGGGGAGGGTTAACACAAAATGAGGGTGCATGAAAAGGGTGCATATGGAAGCTTGTTATTTTGTAAGCCACTTAAAACAAGTTAAAAAAACAGAGTGGAAGGAAGTTATCTGTTGTAGCATGAATCTTAAAAGTTCTTATTAATAAAATCAAATCTCAGCCAGGTATTGGGGTGAACACTGGAAGATCAGAGAGACAGAACAAGCCACAGCTAACCTCACCTGGCCAACTTCTCAGCTTGGTCTTGTTTCCTCAGACTGGAAGCTTCTGTGTCCTCATCCCAATGGCTCTCAGCTGAACTGCTGCTCGAAAGCCTGAAGCTTAACCAGCTAAAAGCTTCTAGTTTCTGGTCTCCACACCTTATATATCTTTCTGTTTTTGCCATCACTCCCTGGGATTAAAGGCTCACTTTCTGGGATTAAAGGCGTGAGTCACCATGCCCGGCTGTTTCCAATGTGGCCATGAACTCTGAGATCCAGAGGGATTTCTGCCTCTGGAATGCTAGGATTAAAGGTGTGAATGCCACCATTTTCTAGCCTAAGTATCTAGTGGCTTTTCTGATCTCTGACCCCAGATAAGTTTATTAGGGTATGCAATATTTTGGGGAACACAATACCACCACAGATAATTCTGCTACTAGAGGTCATAGGTTAGTAAGTCAAATTCTCAGTGCCGGGTATGAAGTCCCTCCTCCCGTGGCCCTGCTGGTCTCCCAGAGACACTGACCAGCAATGGGAAGCTTCAAAGAACAGTCCAAAAAGTATGAACTAAAGCGGTAACAGTGACCATCATTGACTGGATGGCTGATGAACACAGTGAGGACCAGAACATCTCCAGGGAAAGAATGGTACAACACAACTTCTGTTTCTCCGAGTTTCTTTCCCTTTCCACACAGCTTGTTCTCATGCATTACTTAATCTTTTTGAAAAACAGAAGTTTTACTGTGTTTTCCTCAGATATCAAAAGAAGACACATAAGAACAGAAGCCTTAGACTCTCAGAATGTTTGATGCAATTATTTATATTCTCCATAGGATAGTATCAGAATTATGAGCAAAATTTCAAGAGCTGCAGAAAAAAAAAAACCACAAACAAACGAACAAACAAACAAAACACTTGAAAAGGGACATGAGAGAGGTGCCCCCGAGGAAGGCAAAAGAGAATGGAGAGTTGGAACTGTTCCTTGGAGAAATTCAAGTGACAGTTTCACTCTACCAAGCCAGAGTGTGCTCTGCCTGTTTGCTGTCCTTTGAATCACACATTGTTTGGGTTCATGTAAGATTGGGTTTTGTTTTTTGTTTGTTTGTTTGTTTGTTCTTTGTTTGTTTTTTGTTTTTGGAATTATGGAGATCTAGTCTGCAGCCAAGAACTCTCCACCAGGGGGCAGTTTTGCCTTGTCTCACTTGGGAATAGGCCATGCCTGGCACAGTGGGGAGAGGCCATATTTGAACAAAGGTCACACAATGCCAAAGACAACAGCTATCTGGCTTCAAACGACAGTGGGCCTGATGATGATGAGCTTGCTCTGGAACTGTCCAATGAGCCCAGGCAGCCTTGGAGAGGAGAGAGGTTTCCCCTTAATTCCACATTGGTGCACACTAACAAAATCTAGCAAAAACTGTTTGGAAAGCGTGTCATTTTTTTTCAAATCCCCATCATCCTCAAATATCCCTCAATACACCTTATATGATTTAACCTTCCTTATAACTCTTCCATTTTCAAGCTCTCTGGTTGCCATGTCACCTTGGAGAACGCTGGATAGAGGAGAAACCATCATGAGAATTCTGTTGCTTCACAATGGACAGTGCAGGTGGTTGCGGGCAGTCATGAGCAGATGAGCCTGACATTGGAAACAAAGATCTGCTGTCACGCTGGGTTTCTGAAGTCCCTTCCCAATTTAAAAAAAAAAAAAAGCTATTTTCAGGGTAAAAGAGCAGGAAGGAGAGACTAGCTGAATCGGTAAACAGTGAGTAAGTGAGTCTACGTTACAGGGAGTTCAGAATAACGGAGGTGCCGAAGCAGAGTCCTTTCTGCAAAAGGCCCTAGAGCTCACTGGCCTGTACGTCTGTACTGAAGTAGTTAGTCTAGCCTGCCCATCATTTTAGTTGGAATTTTGGAGAGGAGAAATGAAGACAGCTCTTCTGTTGATTTTGACACTTCCTGCAAATTGGAGTATTCGTTGGAATACTTTAAAAACCAAACTATTGACTTAGACGTTTTGTGAAGATCTTAACAGAAATATTTATTTTTTGAGACATCACACACTGTAATGATCTTGAACTCGGCACGTGGCAGAAGATGACCTTGAGCTTCTGATTCAGGGGTTACTGGGAATCAAATCCAGAGCTTCCTGAATTCTAGGCAGGCACTCTACCGACTGAACTATATTCCCATCACCCTCTGCAAGATTTTAGAAAAAAAGAAAAAAAGAAAATATTTTCCTTCCTACATACATTCTGGTTTATTTCAGTCAAGTATATAGGCGGACATCATATGACAATATATGTCTGTGTCATGTCTTGGGTTTAGTCAATAGGAAAAAAAATCCCGTAATTTATGTGTAGCACTGGTACCTGTGCTCTGCACAGCACATGTTGCCCTAGAGAAGGTAATGAGGTGCTTGGATGTCACAGAATATGATCTGATTAAAGAATTCCAGATGAAGCATCCTACTTCTAGAAGGGGTACACTTTTGAGTAAAAACACTTGATGTAAATCTGTGCCACTTGCTCTTACCACTTGAGCTTTTTCATCTAATGTATTGAGTATTTCTCTATTCCTATTTTGTTCCCACCAGAATAAAAACACAAGCCCAATGACTGTGGGTTAGATATGACTTTCTTGGGTTCCTTCCTCCACTGTGTCCCAGGCTGACTCCAGGCAGGATAGGTCTTGGGGAACAGTAGATGCTATGAGAGCAAAAGAGGTTGTGGATGGAGGAGAGGAGGAGAGATTCCTGAGGCAGCCACTGCTGGGCAGACATCAAAGTAATGGTAAACAACCAGATGCCTATCATATTTAAACAGAAAAATATTAAGATCTCTTCACTTCTTGTTTCACCTTAAACAAAACAAGATGACTTTTGCTTTTGGGTCCGCAGGCATTGCCAGGCAAGTTTAAATGCCCTATTAATGCTCTTCCCAAAGAGCTCACTGACCTAAAAAAATGCCTCCTCACTAAGCAAAGAAAAAGAGATTTGGCTTTTGGTTGGGATTATTCTAGAGAACAAGCAACAGTTTTCCTCGTGGGGAGGGCTAGTACCTGGGGCAGCTGGGAAAGGAATCCCAGAGAGCATTATTAGTAAAGCAGGCCGCAATGGCTGCCTCATCATCTACTCTAAAGAGGCCGTGTGTGTGTGTGTGTGTGTGTGGGGGGGGGTTGAGATGGTCTTAACTTCCCACTCCACACTGTAGTACATTGTCTTCTGCTATCAGATGGGAATGTTCCTTACCTACCTTTCTCTTAACAACTATTTCTTCACTCTGTGGAGAAGGGTTAATATGGTCAGCCTTCAATCCAGAGGTTCAACCAAGTATGGACGGAGAATTTTTAATTTAAAAAAAAATCATCTCTATTAAGTATATAGAGTCCATTTACCTTATCATTACTCCCTAATAAACACAGTATAACAAATACTTATTTACCACTTAGATTGCATTAAGTACTATTATATGTAATCTAGAAATGAGATGTGCATAGTTTGTATGCAAATACTACACTATCTTATTTGAGACTGTAGATTCCAGTATCTGCAAGAGGCTTAGAACCAATCCACCAGTTCCTTTTAGATACCGAGGGACAAGTGCACTTTCTCTGATGCCCTCCCACATCCCACAAAAGTTCATCTTTTCAGTCTCTCTTCATCCATGACAGCACTACGCTGATTCACCACGAGGGTCAGAAATAGTTCTCAAAAGAATTCATATTTGTGACAGTGTTCCTCCTGAAACAGCTACTGTCCTGCCCCTGGGAGAGTCAAGTGAGGGTGTGGGTATGTGTACTTCATGCATAAAACTAAATGCCTCAGCAAAACTCCTCAGTACAGGAGTGAGTCTGCAGGGAAGAGAGAGTGAGCAACAAGCCTCGGTTTTTCACTCATGTTCTTTTGTACATAGAGGTTCCTCCCCATGGAGGACTCTTATGGATGGACTGCAATTCATTTATAAAATATATTTCCCAGCTTCTTCTTAATTCACTGCTACTTTAAGCAGTGCCAAGAAAGAGAAATGGCCTCATTATTTCCTAAATATATTTTAGAGACAGAAACTTGTTTAAGTGTGGTAGAATACTTACTACCAGCTTGTCTGTTTGAAGTCTTAAGCAATGTGAGCTTCAGCATCAGAGGTCCCACTGCTCACCATCCTCATAGAGGGAGGCCCTGGAAAGTGCCATTTCTTTTCTCTCTCAACTTACTTTCCTGCTCTTACCACAGACACAAAATACTGTTCTACTGTCCATAGATTATTATGAATCTACAAAAACAAAAACAAAACTTCATGCAAATTAAATTAAAAGTGCAGGGGATAGGGATCCAGTTCAGTCCCAGAGAACTTGCCTGGCATTTCCAAGGCCCTGTGTTTGATCCCCAGCTACAATACACAAATGACGAAGAAGAAGGGAAAAAAAAGTTCAGAGTTCAAGTTTTTCCTCATTGACTTAAAAAAATTCTCTGTAAGATGAAGATGGTTTTTATGTGATATTCATATAAATGTATTGTGAATACTTTGCAAGTATAGAGTCGCTTTATCCTCAGATCTTGAGAATGGTTCATTTTAGGCTTTTAAAAAGCTCAATGGCAGAATGTATCCTGAGCATACACCACGACCTGCGTTCAGTCCCCAACACACACAGCCACAAACACAGGCACACAGACACACACATGACACAGTAGTTTTGTAGTCATTCTTAGTCTTATTTGTTTTGGTACTTTGCGCTCTCTCTCTCTCTCTCTCTCTCTCTCTCTCTCTCTCTCTCTCTCTCTCTTTTTATTAAATTATAATCTATCAGGAATTTAGTTTAGTGACATAAACCTGTATCTAGTTTTCTCCAAACAAATTAACAAGCTTATGAAGGTCATGTTTCCTATTGACAGGGGTGTTACCAGAATCAGTATCTAAATTCTTACCTATATTTGATTGGGAACTTCTGGGTTTTCATTTCTGCTCTGCTCACTGATGTGTCTCTTTGCTGCTGATAAATGACTGATTGTGAAAACTCATGTTTTGATACTTTAGGAAGGTTTTTCCCAGTGTCATCACAAAATCAAAAGCAGCATGAGAAACTCAAAACTGTTAAAACGTGGTATTCTTACTCGGTTTATGTAAAAGTGGTAAGTATATGTTGTTCACATTCTGGGAATTATCAGTCTTCTACTCAAGAACATGGAACTACTTCAAAATGCAGCAGAAAACACATTCACACAGGTGTACGTTAATATATTATTGGATATTACTGGAAGAATTTTTAACCTTGAACAGAAATATTTCTCCCATTATGTATTTTTACAGTGGAAAATGTTTTTAAATGTGTGCAAAAAAATTAAATTGTTTAGTTAACTCGCTTTACATAGCCAATAAAGGGAACTGTAAGTGAATCTTACTCCAACTGGAGTGTTTTCCTGTTGCTGTCTTTGCCACTCATACAGGGGCGCGCTCTAGACCCCACCAAGGCTTAGGCATCCAAGTGCAAGGTGGGAAGTCAAGCTTCCTTAGTGAAAGCCAGCCTCTGGCCCTGCCTTCCAGCCCGGAAGCCAGACAAGGTGCATGCTCCCCCGCCGGCCACGTCCCGCCCCGCTAGCCCTGTTTATTTTACCTGTCCTTCTTATCTCTATCGTTCACGCCACTTTTCCCAAGGATAAGGATGTGCTGCACTTTGGCTACATCACCCACGCTTGCAGCCTTGTGGATCTTGCCCATATCCTTGTCGTGAATGTGGTACCTGGGCATGTGGGAGCCACCAGCACTCACACGTCCAAAGCCCACGGAGCTGTTCCGCGGGCGGGCAGAGGGGCCCAACGGCGATGGGCCCTTGTTCCTGAAGCCAAAAATCTTTTTCATGGCCGGAGAGTACGCCCCTCACAGGCACCTTCTCCCCCGCGTGGCGTCGGCTGCCACCACAACGCAGCCCTAGCGCCTACTGAAAAGTCAGCCTAGTTTCACGGAGTTCCAACAACAAAGTCGCCGCAGGGCTCGGTAAGATTTTTGTTGTTTTTGTTTTGTTTTTCGAGACAGGGTTTCTCTGTGTAACAACAAAGTCGCCGCAGGGCTCGGTAGGATTTTTGTTGTTTTTGTTTTGTTTTTCGATACAGGGTTTCTCTGTGTAGGATTTTTGTTGTTTTTCGAGACAGGGTTTCTCTGTGTAGCTTTGCACCTTTCCTGAAACTCACTTGGTAGCCCAGGCTGGCCTCGAACTCACAGAGATCCGCCTGGCTCTGCCTACCGAGTGGTGGGATTAAAGGCATGTGCCACCACCACCCGGCGGTTATAGGGGCTCGGTAGGATTTTAAAGCACAATAATCACCAAGCAAACTAGCAACCGGTGCCTTCCCCCACGCATGCGCACACAGGCCCGGCAGGAAATGGTGTCCAGCACGCATGCACAGGGTCAAGGTTCCGCCCTCTCTCTGTTCCCGGAGGTCAAGTAGCTGCAAAGCTGCATCACTACCCCTGGACTTTCGCCTGAGGTCTCCTCCCTGGCGGTGCACGTCTCCCCTCAGCTAGTGTGGGGTGCGGGCCAGCCTCGGCTTCGGGGCGATCACTGCAGGGCTCCAGCGGGGACGGGAGCGCTCGGCCCGGTGGAGCGAGGACCCAGCACTCCAGGACCGCCTGCTTTTCCAGTGCCTGCAGAGGAGTCCAGAACCTTCTAGAGCAGCTGGAGGCCTGCTTCCCTGCTTAGCTTTGGCCTTGGGTTTCGGTGGCGGCCATAAGGTCCTCGGGGAGCAACCCTATTGGCCTCTAGTCAGGCGACTCCTCTAACTGGACCATGGACCAAACTAGAGGCAGTGTGGATGGGGGTGTGGCGTGGGAGATGAAGGGAAGAGATTTGTGTCAAACCAGTCCGTTGAGTAGTTTGGGAATTAGTGACTAAATGGTTGTGTTTCATAGCCTAAAGACAGTGTATGAGTTACACAAGTTGATGGAAGGTAAAAATGTCTGCATTTGGGGCCTGAATGAAGCAATGTGACCTTAAGTTTTTGGTTTGGGACTTGGAAAAGGTAATGTGTAGTGAATAGTTTTCCCAGTGAAAATTTAAATTCTTAATCATTTTGTCAGTCTGGAAACACAGTTCACCTCAGAGGGTGTGCTGGCTCTTCTAGGACAGCTTGACACACAAGCTAGAGTTATCGTAAAGGAGAGAACCTCAGTGGAGAAAATGCCTCCATGATATGAGGCGTTTTCTCAATTAGTGATTGATGGAGGAGGGCTCAGCCCAGTGTGGGTGGTGCCATCCCTGCACTGGTGGTCCTGGGTTCCATAATAAAGCAGGCTGAGCAAGCCAGTAAGTAAGCAGCACTCCTCCATGGCCTCTGCATCAGTTCCTGCCTCTGGGTTCCTGGCCTGTTTGACTTCCTGTGCTGACTTCTTCAATGATGAACAGCAATGTGGAAGCATAAGCCAGATAAACGCTTGCCCAAATCATGCAGCCCCGAATCTTAGAGCCCCAACTTGCTTTTTGGTCATGATATTTCATTGCAGCAACAGAAACATTAAGACAAAGAAAGAAAATACAATTTATTCTGGAGCCAAATATGGCCACCCCTGTTGATTGAATTTTTTTTTTTCCAGACAGGGTTACTTTGTGTAGTTTTGTGCCTTTCCTGGAACTCGCTTTGTAGACCAGGCTGGCTTCGAACTCACAGAGATCCACCTGGCTCTGCCTTTTGAGTGCTGGGATTAAAGGTGTGCACCACCACCGCCTGGCTGAAAAATTTAAGAACTTGAAAAACTGACACCTTTTAAAATAGTCTTCTTTTCTTTTCCTCTTAATGCATAAACAACACACACACACACACACACACACACACACACACACACAGGAGTGTTCAATGTGTTTTTACATTTGGAATCAAATATGTGAGAAACAGAATGATTAAATTCATTAAATACTTATTTTTAGATGAAACATTGACAACAAAAAATTACTCAAAATTATAAACAAATGATACAGTCCCACCTCCCAAGCACCCAAAGGCTCAGAGAGATTCAGTCCAACAATTCAAGGTTGTTGTACACATGTCTGATGTTCTCAGAAATAAGTACATATTTTAGAAACTGTAGGGAAATACCATTCTTAGTCAGAAGTTGGTACAACTGTTTTTTAGAAAATTGGTAATATTTAGTAATTTTGAAAGCATGCGAATGGCCCTATTCCCACTGTACCTTGTATAGGTGATGCCTGCCCAGTGGGACAGGCAATCCACTATGTGACAGCTCCAACCACATATTCAGAAATTCAATAATTATATTTACTCCTGGACGTATATCCAAAGGACTTTAGATCCTATTACAGAGATATTTTCCATTCCTTGTTTACTGATGCTCTATTCTCAATAGTCAGGAAATACAAACAGCTTAGATGCCAATCAACTGACAAATGGAAAAGAAAAATGTGAGCATTTACATACACATTTATATTATACATATATGAAATATTACATAGCTGTTAAGAAAAAGGAATTATTTTTGTGAGGTAGGCCCACCAAAGGCCACCACACAGACACTGTGAAAGTCGAAAACAAAGTCATTATTGCCAGCCAGTGGCTGCATGGGGAACTTGCCCAAATCATGCAGCCCCAAATCTTAGAGCCCTTTGTCTTTTATGCACAAAAAAGCACACCCTGATTTTTACAACTGCAGAAGCCTAAAAGCAAGGTCAGCACATTTAGGGCTTTCCCTTGAACTATGGACTAGGTCTTTGACTGATTCGTTCTTTGGTCCCATTTTGGAAGGTGTTGGGGTCTATGTGCTGGGTTTTAAGGTCAGAATGGTATCTCTAACATGGTGTCAGTTGTGCTAAAGTCTAGGGGCCTGTTACATTATAAAATTTGTAGGTAAATCAAGGGAGCTAGAAATAGTCATTCTGGGTGAGGTAACCCAGACATGAAAACATGCTTTCTCTAATTTGTTGGTGTCAACTTTGAATTCAGTTTGTGTAACCTTGGACTCGTTTCAAATGTAAATTCTTAGGCACTACCCCAACCTCCTGGAAGAGAAAAATGTGGGAGACTCACCAGACTGTTTTACGAAGCGTCTATGTGATGCTGACAGCCACTAAGTTTAAGAATCACTTTTTTTTTTCCTCTCAATCTTCTGAAAGCTTCTGCTTTACACTTGATGAATCATCTCTAGGTTACACCTCAAACCTTTTATCTTCATCCCTTCATTTCTAATTCAGAGTACTGTGACATGTTTCTCTAAAATGCCGTGCCTAACCTGGTGCCTGCAGCTGATGTAGTATCTGTGGCTCGTCTGGAGAAGAGGACCTTTCTGCCCATTGAACTGGTGTCCACTGTTCATTGTTCTCTCCCTTCATCAGTACTGTTAGTGTTACAGCTTCTACACCTGTCTTTTCCATAAGTGGTGGCGGGTTTTATTTGAGTTGTTCACTGCCTTTCTCGAGAGAATTGCTTCTATAACTAAAAATGTGATCATGTAACTTCATTATACACTTATATCTTTGCTTTGGCTCTCTTTTTTATGTAGCAATGAGCCTAAGTTAAGGCGTGCACCCTGGAAGATTTCCAAAATCAGATTAGTTAGATATCTTCTCCTATAACTTGTATAGGTGTTAAAATCATAGCAGTTAAAAAATCTTTCCATTTCATTCATGTCCTAATGTCTCCAAGTGGAAAAACCAGAACCTAGGTGTGTATTTACAGTGAAAAAAAGTGTAAGCTGCAGTTCTCCATTCTAAAATAGAAATAAATTGAAATTCATTATAAACATATTGACAAGTTATTTCTGTAATTTCTATGTATGAATATGCTGTGCACAAAAATATTCTTGAAGATAATAAATGTCAAAATACTTGAACATTGGTCCCAAATGGCTTTATAATCAAGTCCCTGAGTCCTCTGTGGTCTTTTTTCTTGTTATGGCATTAGGCCATATCCTCATGTCCTGTGCTTTTTGTTCTGTGACTGATTTCTTGAATGTCCTAGCATATCCTTCTTTCCTCATGTCTCGGTCCTGAGCTTATGAGAAGCTCAAAACAACCAATATTGCTCATCATTTATATAATTAAGTTGTATGGTCTCTACTATAACATAGCTCTTCATGTTCTCTATTTTCTTATCAGGTCCTTGAATACACGATTTTTATTAAGTTCATTACCAGAGTACTGTTATTTTCATTTCAGCACAGTGGCTGCACCTTAGTCTACTGCTTTTTCAGCCAGCAATTGCAACTCCGCAGTTACCAGCCTGCTTCTCTAGCAGTGGCCTGGCTGCTCAGGATGCAGCTTGACTCACTGCCACTAAAGGTAGCTTTAACTGAATATCATTCTGTTTATAATAAGACTCAAGATTCACAGCCTGGGGTGAAAACCTGCTAGCTCAGAGAGGCTGGTTTGTAACTAACTAACCTTCTCTCTTTGCTGGCATCTCCAAAAGACCCATGCTTCCACTTCACCAAGCCAGAAGAGCCCACGCTCCCCCAAATCCCTCCCTACTACTTCCTGTGCTCTCTATCTCTCCAGGTCACCCTCTGATGCTCCAGGATTACTTTCTGTCAGCTAGTTGCTAACTCAGCCTCCTGACTCAAGGCTAATTTTATTTAATCAACAGATTTGCAAACGTGGGGTTCGCAGTGTGATCAAATATCCCCCAACAGTGTTCATTAGGGGACTTGCTCATTTCCCCATGGATTTTCAACTTAGCACAATGGGGACATGTTCTGTTCCTGTTACTATTTTCCTTCTCCCACAAGGTATAAAGTGAAGCAAATATTCTAAAACCATCTTGATGAGCTGTAAGCAGTAATCTCAGTAAGGATTCACCTCACACATCTTTTTTCATAACATCTAATTGTAACTATTTCAGATAGAAGAGGAATTCCAAGGACTGGTATCATTTAAAGATGTGACTGCGGGTTTCACCCAGGAGGGGCGGCAGTACCTGGGATGCCAGCCATCGGTCCCTATACAGGCATGTGATGCTGGAGAACTAACTGTAGCTACATTGTCTCTGTTGGTAAAGCTACTTCCTGTAGCAGGAATCTTCAAAGTTCTTATTACTAAAAACAAACCTGAGGCCAGTTATTGGGGTGAATGCTGGAAGATCAGAGAAGCAGAAAAAGCCACAGCTACCTCACCTCGATAGTTCCTCAGCTGATCCTGTTTCCTCAGACTGGAAACCTCTGTGTCCTCATCTGGAATGAATATCAGCTGAACTGTGCTGCTCAAAGCCTGAAAGCTTAACCAGCCAAAAGCTTCTAGTTTCTGGTCCTCATGCCTTATATATCTTTCTGCTTTCTGCCATCTCTCTGGGATTAAAGGCTCACTTTCTGGCATTTAAGGCGTGAGTCACCATGCCTGGCTGTTTCCAATGTGGCCTTGAACTCACAGAGATCCAGAGGGATTTCTGCCTCTGGAATGCTAGGATTAAAGGTGTATGCTACCACTGCCTATCCTCTATGTTTAATATTGTGGCTGTTCTCTTCTCTGACCCCAGATAAGTTTATTAGCATGCGCAATATTTTGGGGAACACAATACCACCACAGCTTCCTGTGTAATGCACAATAACATTTGTGTATTCCTTCAATTGTGAAGCATTTGGGCACTTTGTAGAGTTTAATGATATTTTGATTGAGAAAATCTTGGTCAATGTTGGGTATCAGAAGATTGTGGTGTGTGTGTGTATGTACACATGTATGCATGTGTAATTAATGTGTGAGAATCATATGGCATAATGTGTGTGTGGAAGTCAAACAACGACCTTGAGTATCAATCCTGGCCGTCCTTTCTCTCTCTCTCTCTCTCTCTCCTCCCCCCCCCCCATATACAGGCTAGCTGGCCTGTAACTGTCCAGGAGTCTCCTGTCTCTGTTTCTCATGTCTCCGTAATCGTCCTGGTCTGGGATTACAGTTACTCACACCACACACCTGAGGGGTGTGGGGATTCAAACAATGCTTTGCCCACTGATTCATTTCCCCAGCCCTAAATATATTTCTGTTGGCTTCTCTTTTGAGATGTTCCAGGAGCCTCGTGTTTCCACCTGAAGATATTTCTGTCCATTTATCTATTGAGATGTTCCAGGGGTCTCATACTTCCACCTGTATTTAGAAGTCATGATGTCTGGGCTGCTGGCCCATGTCCTTAACTATTTCTGTTACCAGTGTATTGTATGAATAAGCCAGAGGTGATCTTCAACCTGGAACAAGGAGAGGAACCATGTGTGGAGAGCCTTTTCATCTTCTAGCGTCTTCTTCAGTTTCTTTCCTCAGTACCTTAAAGTCTTTATTAGTGGTTAAGTTAGTTCAAGTTTTTGTTTGTTTGTTTTTATGGCAGTTACGAATTTTCCTAATTTCTTTTTCAGCAATGTGGTTGATATTGTGCATCCCAATAAACTTATCTAGGGGTCAGAGAACAGAACAGCCACTATATTAAACAGAGGTTAGGTAGTGGTAGCACATGCCTTTAATGCTAGTATTTCGGAGGCGGAAATCCATCCAGATCTCTGTGAGTTCAAGGCCACACTGGAAACAGACAAGCATGATGACACACACCTATAATCCCAGCACATGAGATCTCATGTCTTGCTTGGGAAAGACATACGCCTTTAATCCCAGGAAGTAATGGCAGGAAGCAGAAAAGTATATAAGGCATGAGGTCCAGGAACTAGAGGCTTTTAAGCTTTTAGGCTTTTAATCAGTTCAGCTGAGATCAATTCGGGTGAGGATGCAGAGGATTTCAGTCTGAGAAAACAGGATTGACTGAGAAGTTGGTGAGGTAAGGTTAGCTGTGGCTTGATCTGCTTCTCTGATCTTTCAGAATTTACCCCAATACCTGGCTCCCAGGCTTGTTTTTATTAATAAGACCTTTTAAGATTCATGTTACACTAAAAAGGAAAAAAAGAGGATATAGATAAGAGGTAGATTATTGAATCTACTCTTAAAAAAGAGATACAGAAATAATAGAATAAAAGGTAGATTATTGAATCTATTCTGAAAAGAAAAGAGAGGATATAGATATGATATAGATTAAAAAGTAGATTATTGAATCTACTTTTAAAAGACAACTACTAGTTTTAAATTTTACATTGGATTGGATTTTTGTATATTGTATACAAATTATGTATATTGCTACAAATTTGAGATTGATTTATATAGATATGATAAGATAAAAAGGTATATTATTGAATCTACTTTTAAAAAACAACTACTAGTTTTAAATATTTTATATTGGATTGGATTTTTGTATATCATATAAAATTATGTATATTGTTACCAATTTGAGATTGATATATTGTACATTTATTTCTAATCTTGTGCAAGATATTATACCTATATAGTTCATTTAAAAATGTAATGCAATTTGCTAATCCTTGAATGTTATTATTACCAACTATTAGGATATAAAGAAATCAAAGTTAGTAGTTAGACATTACAATTGAATTTGTAGTCATATTAGGTATGTTTTTAAGGTCAAGCGGAGATATATTTCAGATAGACAGGTCATCTTCAAATCCTTCAGAGATCTGCAGAATATGGCATTTATGATGTTTTAATAATATAGATTTTTTTTCTTTTTTTATGACTATGAGACATGTCTGCTCCTGGCAGCACCAATCTTCTTCAGAGAAGATATGGGCATTGAAGAACCTCCACCTGGAGTTAACTTTCCTTGTGGCAAAAGTTAACCACTGGGCAACAAAGTGCCCTCGCATTGACTGCTGACAGTATGCTATCCAAAGTGGACAAGCAGGACACAAAACAAAGGACTTCTGGTCCTTGCCAAGATGAGTGTGGTTGCAGCTTTGGCAATAGGTGTGCTTTGAGGCCAGGACAATATGATACCATTGCTGAAGTGGCTTTGCAATCTGGAAAAGGTACAGTGCACCTTCCTTCGAAGGCAGCTGAGCAGGCAATGGGCTGATGGCTCCTGGTGTGTGGTGGAAAGGCAGCTGGAGCAGTTATTCTTGGAGGAGTCACTAGGCTGATGGAGTCTGGCCTCTCAACGGTAGACTGGCATCTAATAAAAGAGATGAAGCCACCCACAAGCCGAGGAGAATGGGAAGCCAAATTCCAAAAACAACAGCAATTTCCAGAATTTAAAATCCTGAATCATGACATGACACTGGTGGAATTCAAGTTTATCTGGTGCATGGAGTACTTGCACCAAATGTGGTGTTGAGCTATAGGCCTTGCGTACATCTTGCTTCACAAATGAGTCTGTCAGATATGCTAAGTCTGTAGGCTGAAGATGGATGCCCCAATGTTACAGAGAAACCTTGGGTGACTGTCCAGGCAGCTGGCTGCTTCTGTCATAACTCACAGTTTTTGGGAGTTGCTTGTTTGTATTTACTGTTTTACTAGGTAATATTATTTCCTTCTCGGGTCTCTGAGGGAGTTGAAGATTAGATAGTTGTAGTTACAGTTTTCCTTGTTAAGAAATTCAGGAAAGAAACTCACTAAGAAGTGTAAAGTGTATAAATTTGAAAGATCATAAGATAGTTTTCTGTTGGTAATACAAGATAGGATAGAAAGTAAATTAGGTACATTTTAGACTCACCAAAACAAGAATTTTTGCTGAATTTATCAAATGCAAATGGACTAGATGTTGTTGGTGTATTTATTGCTTGTATATATTGTATATAGTTATTGTACTTATTGTATATAGTTTTTCTTATATTAGTTATATTTTTTTTATACAAAAAAGGGGAAAATGTGGTGATATTTTATTTGTGCAACCCAATAAAATTTATCTGAGGATCAGAGGAAAAAGCCAGCCACTATAATAAACATAGAAGCCAGGTAATGGTAGTACATGCATCTAAACCTATCATTGGGGAGGCAGGGATCTGTCTAGATCTCTGTGGGTTCAAACCACACTGGAAACAGAGCCAAGCATGGTGACACACACCTTTAATCCCAGCACTAACCATAGAGGTCTGGAGGTCTATACAGACAGACAGGAAGTGACAGAGCTGGGCATGAAGAGGGAGTGATGTATCTGGACAGAGCAAATGAGAGAACAGAACAGAAAGGCATATAGGCATGGGTATACAGGGAGGAGATCTCTCTGTCTTTGGAGACTGGGGTGTCTGTCAGTGAGGTGAGGTTAGCTTGTGGCTTTTCCTATTCTTATTTCTCTGATCTCTCAGATTTTCACCCCTATATCGGGCTCCAGGTTTTTTATTTAATAGGACTGTTTAGCAATTCATCTACAAGATGGCATTTAAAATCTAAAATATAGATTTCCTTGATTTGGTATAATCCACTTTCTCCGTATTTCCACTAATGTATTTGAGAAAAAAAAATTCCTTAATTTGTAGCTTTCTTTTGTTGTATAACTATAAAAACTTCATAAAATAATTTTTACATTAGAACATGTTATTTGACATTTTGGTTGTAAGCTTAGCCTTTAATGGCTGAGCCATCTCTCCACCCCTAGAATGTGTTATTTGAGATCATTGGAATCCATGTTCCCAAGCCATGGTCACTCACATTTGCCTCAAGAATAAAATAGCTCTTTGAGGTGAGAGTTATTTTTCATGCATGGCTTCTTGCCTCAGTTTCTCTATTTATATGTACTCCAATTTAATCACATACACACCCCAGTCTGATTGAGGAAGAATATAAAGACAGAGAAAAGGAGACACTGGGAAGAAAAGTCACTTACCCCAGCACCTGGGTTTTTTTTTTTTTGTTTTCTGTTGTTGTTGTTTTTTTCTCACTAGATGAGTCAAGAAGAGCTGACAAGATCAGGGAGGACCATCTAAAGAAATTGTACAGGGGAGGAGTTTGGCAGGGCATTTGCACAAAACATTGCAGAATGAAATCTGCACATAACCTCTAGTAACATTTTTTATGTACATTTTTAATGCTTATGTGTTTTTATTTTTTCTGTGTTAACTCCCTAGTCCAAGTGGAGCCTGGAGGAGTGCAAAGTTGATACCTCTGATATTAACCAGATACCACAGTACAGGGATACAGATGTCTGGAAGGGAAGTAACAGGTCCAATATAGTAACCACCCGATGGGGAGGGAGATGAGCTGGAGCACTAATGACTAACTGGCCTCGTTTGTGGTCTATAAAACAGCGGTTTGGGGTGAGGTGTTGAAGTGTGTACATTTTCTTTTTTTTTTTTTTGGTTTTTCGAGACAGGGTTTCTCTGTGTAGCTTTGCGCCTTTCCTGGAACTCCCTTGGTAGCCCAGGCTGGCCTCGAACTCACAGAGATCCGCCTGGCTCTGCCTCCCGAGTGCTGGGATTAAAGGCGTGCGCCACCACCGCCCCGGCGTAGTGTGTACATTTTCAAAGGGTAGCACACTCCCTCCTCAGTTGTCAGCCCTCCGAACAAAGCACTACTTAAAGGCTCAACTTCTGCCTCTGCTTGCTGACTTTGTGTCAGGCAGAGTGAACACCAGTATTCCATTTGCAGATGTTGGCGACCCCCCTGGGACTATTTTGGCACTGTGGTAAGTGACTGGCTGCCTGGGCTAGGGGTTTCCAGATTCTGAACTTGGAAAACTCCCTGTAGTCCACCAAGTGAATTAACTTGGTGACTTACCTTTTCCCATCTCCCAGCAGTTGGCTTCTTGGACACTTTCACTTAACAAATTGAATCACGGTACTTTCTGTTCTGTTTCCCCTTTCCATAACAACCTACAAGGACTTGCTGGCAGATCTTTCCATTCTGTCTTCATCAAGTTAAAGCCTCTGTAGTTTCTGCATTGAAGGTGCCTTTCTGTGCCATTTTGTTGGTCTTCTTCATAGCTCTCTGTCTGTTAGAAAGGGTATCATAGCCTCTATTCTGACAATATCTCAGAGAATGAATTCTGGCAAGTTTGTTTGACTGTGCTTATGACTCTCTGAGTGATGAAATAGTGTATTATGGTAATACAGCTTGACCACTCTATGTATTGAGTTCTAAGATGAAATATATTCTATTTTGCAACTACAGCTGTTTTGCAACAGATCAAGAAAAGGTGCCTCATACCCTGGATTTTATAGCACTACTCAATCAAGATTTGGCTTTAAGTGGAGATAAATTAGTGATACAAATATTATACTAAATTTTGCTCCAGAAAAATCTGTACCTGGGGGAAAGATACAGGAAGAATCAGATACCGTCAACCCTCAGCACCAGGTCTCCAATACCTGGGACTGGCTAGAGTGAATGAGGAAGAGGATGAGGAATCTGAAATGATGCCATCCTCTTATGTCAGCAGCAGTAAGTTTGCTGCCTTAATTTTAAATGCCCTTTTTTGTCCTGTCCCAGTTTAGTTGTTTGTGTGAAAAATGTGCAGTTGGGTTCTGGAGGGTGCTAGGGATCAGTTCCCCTGTGGTTTTTCCTGTTTGGAAAACAGTGTCTGGCTTGCCTATGGATACAGAGTAGCCATTCCTTGACTCCTGCTGTTACAGGGGTATATAAACCCATGTTGGTACAAACACAGAGAGCTGCTTCCCTAACTAACTGAAACTGGGTGTCTAGAGTGCTGTTTAACCTCGGCGTCTCTTGCCAGATTTCATGCTCCAGCTGTGCGGGCCGCAGCACTCTTGAAGCTTACAGGGTACCTTTTTGATAGGCATGGTACTCAGCCTCTGTCAGGGCAATAACCATTAAGAACACTCCTTCTCGGCAGAGAAATGGGCAGCCACTGGGGTAATATAGGGCCCATGTTCTTCTTTTCCACACTAGACTGCTTGAATTGGGAATACTCAAGGATACCCTACCAGGATGATTCTGAGTACCTGATCTAGTCACTTTCTGTTGTGCAACATTATTTCTGAGGAGACTCAAACAAACATCTAGTCCACCCAGATAGGGAGTCAAAAACTGACCAACATACAGATACCATTAAAGTCCAACTTGGTGAACCAATGAGTTTTATTGAGGTTACTTATGGTAATGTGAATGAAAGGCTACTTATGGGAGCAGAAGTGACTCAAAGACAACTTCATCACAAAAGCCCACCCTTGCAAGGGTAACAGCTTACAAAATCTGGAAACCTGGGGCATACTGGACAGCACACAGGCAGCTCAACATGTTAGAGAGTATCCCTTCCAGTTAGCTTGACCTGGAATAGCAGGTTTTAAGGGAGAAAACTAGGGATGAGAAAATAAATACAGGAACGCTGGGATTGGAAGATCTTCTACAAGCTATGCCTTATTTCAAACCAAGAAGTACAACATCTTCTATACAGTTTGTAGGCGGGAAATGAGACAGTCTGAAACACACATCTGCAATAGGGCAAAGTGAACAGGAAGCTAATCAAGCAACATTTTACAAAGGGAATGCAGAATGTCTCAACTATAGCACAGGCCAAGCACACAGCACACGCCTTGGGACTGGTGATTCCAGTCTCTTCAGGTGGGAAAAGTCAGGTTCCTATGAACTGAAACATTAACGTTTTTGCAGCTCTGACCCAAGCCCTGGACATACCCAAGTCTACCCCTGGGCAAAGGCACAGAAACTAGTGTTCTCTTTGTCCTTCCACCAGGGCCCCTGAGAAAGCTTTGGACTGGACTGGCTCCCAACAGTAGCTCAATTGGTCTGAGCCTCTTCAAGGCAGTCAGTTGGTCTCTGCTTCTTCCAGGTTGCTCGACTGATCTGTTTCTTTCAGACACCTTGGCTGGGCATCTCAGACTATCTCCAAGTGTTTCTCAGCAGTCCCTGTAGCTTTTATAGACTTGTAAAGGGAGGATCCTAATAGATCTGGTCTGTTTCAGGGCTTTGTTCATTATTCACTTGGTGGGCAATGGAATGATGTTAGTACTGAATCAAGCTAGCAAAGAAACTTGCATCAGGACCATCTGACTTGGACCCACCTTCCTGATGAGACTATGGAGATCCTAATCAGGGTCTAATGAAGATGGAATGCCACATCTAGAGAGATACAGAGACATATCCTGGGAGATCTAAGGAAAGGGGTACCAAGTCAAGAGTTTACTTATGGGTCAAAATGTATAACAAAAAGCCAGTGGACTTCCATCTGAATTCTTGGAATGAATACATTAAGCATATCTTGAAATATGTCAATATTGATCCTCCAGCCCAGGCACTGTCAAGGATGGTAAATACAACCTGTATTTTACAAAGCTGTCTTGACATTCAAAAGAAATTTTTAAAACGTTAATCTCAGCACTGGAGAGGCAGAGGCAGGCAGATCTCTGTGAGTTTAAGGCCAGGCTGGCATATAGCAAATTCCAGGGCAGCCACAGCTGAAGAATGAGTCCTGTCTAAAGAGACAATTTACAAAATGTAGAAGGAAGCATGGGCAGAAACTTTTCTCAACCTGTGGACCCTGCCTTCAAAGTGTGTAACAAACACTGTAAGGCATAGTAGCCGCTAACGCCATGGTACTCCTTTCCTTAGATCTCCCAGGATATGTCTCTGTATCTCTCTAGAAGCGCCATTCCATCTTCATTAGGGACTTGGGAGGCTGAAGACAGGGACAACAGAGCAAGTCTTTTAAAGACACGCAGGGGCCTCTCCAGCTCAGACAACCAACTGACAGTCGAGCGGGGGAGGCAGAATTTGAATGGTCACATCCTCATGGAGGATGCAGGTTCAGTGAACCTGCCTCCGACAAAATTCTCTGGAGTAAGGATGACAGTGATTGGCATTTCCAAAACCTGGAGAATCCGTATTTTCTCAACCTCCTGGAATGCATCATGGGAGAGACACAGTTTTAAGTTGTAGAGGACAAAAAGGCCCTGTGCACACCGATACGCTCTGGAGACGCCAGGGAAGTCAAACACACAGCTGATCTCTTCAATGGAATGAGGTGCCTAATTAGCTGCTCTTCCTGGAATCCCAGGAATAATGTAGTTTCACAACCTGGTGAGCCTTTGTTGTCTGATGAGACAGGCTCTGCCCAGACCTCCCAGAATTTATTTATCTCAGACCCTTTTCTCCTAAATCTTGAACACAGCTCTTGAGCCATAAACCTATTCTTAGGAGTGATGTCACTTGTGATTACAACAGCCTAAGTGACTTCCATGTTTTCTTAGGGCCAGGCCAATCCTGACTCACACAGGCATTGTGTTTACCGCATTCAAGCTCTCTAGACCCTAAATCTTGGGTACTATCTCTGAGTCAACAATACCCATTCTTGTAAAAGAAGAGGATGTACTTTGTAAGGAATCTCAGTGCAAACATGTCTTAAATTGTTCACTGAGGACTGAGTTAATTGTCATCTGAATACCCTTTTTCCCAAAATTGTGCTGTGCTTAAATACGGCTAAAGTAAAACCATCTGAGCCAGCCTCGAAGTCTTGGTCAAGGGCCAGTGACAGGAAAATTGGGTTTCATTCATCCTGATCAGTTTTCCCTGCCTACTGTGAATCCTGCCAGGGAATCACCACAGCTGGTGTTACAACGTGCAATACAGGACCCTAGAAAAAGGTAAGACAAGTTTTCTTTAAATAGAAATTAGGAGTTTAGGAAACCTGGTCCTCTCACCCAAGGGGTCACAACCGTAAGTGAAAGAGTGGAAATTAACATGGGTTCTTCTCAGTCCTCTGAGACAAAGCATTCTGTACAATGATTGGGATATTTGTTAAGATCTAAAGGAGCAAAAGGTTCAGAGCAACAGCTCTGCAGCTTTATAAGCATAGCCCTTGAAAAGGAAGATAAAATCCTTGTTAACTATTTTACAAGCTGGAATAAAGTAATGTATTGCTTGGAAGAAAGAGAGACAGAGACAGAGATGGAGAGATGAGACAGAGAGAGGGGGGCAGAGAGACAGAGACCCAGAGAATTTTTCTGCCACACATCTTGGCAGGTCTTGGCAACGAGGGCCAAATCATCTCCAGCAGCTCAGGCTTCCCAGTGGTCACAGAGCCAATATTGGAGCTCTCGCTATCACGAGCGATCTGGCTAGAACTCAAAGGCCTCCAGCCTGCAGCCTTTTTGGCCACCATGGTCTGATAAAGCAGAGTGAGCTCCAGGAATGACCCGTGGAGCTCCTCAACCACAGCATGAGCTAGCTTGGCTGCCTCTGAGTTTAGAGTTTTTTATTTGTTTAAATGTTTTTGTTTTTCCTTCCTAGCAGAAATAACTCAATATCAATGGTCCCTTCATGGGAGGAAAAATTAAAGCAAGCCTAACTTCTAGTACAGAAACAATTGCAATTAGGGCATAAAGCACTAAGGCAATGCTGTTTAAATTTCCAGAAGTATTCATCATTCATTTTATGGAGGATGTTATCTTTTCCTGATCGTCTAATTAATGTTAAATAAATGCTTAAATTTCATGGTAAGAGCAAAATTTTAAATTTTGAGTCATATCATGGGATACTCTCATCTGTTTATTACTACTAGGGATTCAACTGTGCTCTTTAAGTTGCTTTCTGGAAACTCTTGGTTAAATTCTACAACAAATGTAACATCTAAAGCAGAGTGAGTTATTAATTTATTAAATAATGCAGTTGCTAAAATGGTAACTCAGAAATAATCCCTTATTGATAAAGAGCCTATAGAAATCATTGTGTCACTAGATAAAATGCAGGTTGATTATGTTTTCACTTTGATAATAATTGGCAGGTTGCATTAGCATGTTACTCAGGATCTACAGATAATTATCCAAATTTTCCCTCTTAAGATTTTTAAAGTATCCCATAAGTAGTGTCTAAAATTACATCTAAAAATCCTATAGACTTAGGATTTTGGAGTCTAGTAGAGATTGCTTTTAGTGCTTTTATAGATGACTTTAAAAGGACAAGGGGCATGTATTTTATATACAAACTCCACAAGTTCCTCGAACTTGTGGTATAGTTCAAAAGTCTAAGCTTGCTATAATCAATCAGCTCTTTTTAGACGTTTCTCAGCCATTGAATATTTTAACTGACTCTGCTATGTATTTATTTGGATGACATGGACTAAGAAGATTCAGAGTCATATAGTCATAATGGATAGCTTTGGATTCACAGTTTGCACATCTTCACCCAAAATGGGTATTCTGAAGGAAGATTAAGGCTCAGTATTAACTGCCCTCATGTATAAATCAACACATAGAGGCTAGAGGTATCTCTCTGTTTTATATAAACTATTTATCTCAGGATTTATAAGTCCATTGGATAGGGTTAAAAAAAATCTGTAAAATCTGTAGCAGAAATTTAACTTAAAAATCTCAACAAAAGGCTGATAGTTAAATCTACACATAGGTAATTTTAATTTGCCATAGCATATTATATATGTATGTGTGATTCAGCTCTTATTTTAAGAATTAGGTCTGGTATATCATAGCATATAAGCTAGATATTATTTTTGAAACGACCACACTGCTTGTCCTCATCTTGGCTGATGCCTCATCAAGATAAAAAGACCATGTGCCCGGCAGCTATCTTTACTACGGTTAAAGAATATGTGCCGTGTAATTTCACCACCATCTTAAGATAACCATGTGGTAAAAACCAACTAAGGCAACACTCATGAAACTTAGTCTTACTAAGCCTTCTGTTCGTGTCTTATGCTTAGACTGGGGAGACAATGGCAAGTCTCAAGATATTTTGGATTATAATGGATTTTGTATGATGATAAATTCCTAAGGTTATAAAGATATACTCAGGTTAACAAAAATTAACTTAGAGATGTGTGTCTAAAACTGTAATATCCTAATCTTATAAAAGCTACTAACTTGTTGTAAACTGTTAAAGATAATTATAACATGCAAATTAACGTTCAGTCACCTTATAAATGATCAGATTCTTGAATGTGCTCAAAACCAAGTTTATAGTCATACTAAATACAAATATGATTCATTTAAAAAGACAAGCTTTGGTCCTCTCTGTTTATTTTCAAGGTTAAGTTTAAAGCAGTAACTAAAAACAAAGTTTGTTTGAAATCAGGTATACTTAGTAGATGATTGCCTGGTCAAATTATGCATCCATCCATTAACATGCTAGCAACATTAGCAAAATAAGAAATTTTATTTTGTCTTTTATTACTAAAACTCCATTTTAAAATTTAT
Source organism: Peromyscus leucopus (assembly GCF_004664715.2). Classification (NCBI taxonomy): domain Eukaryota; kingdom Metazoa; phylum Chordata; class Mammalia; order Rodentia; family Cricetidae; genus Peromyscus; species Peromyscus leucopus. The sequence continues at coordinate 148,903,603 of NC_051065.1, forward strand.
ATTTATGTACAATATAACAAAAAATTAAAAACAACAGTGTAAACAGGCTTGGGATGGATTCAAAATAAAACTAGGAGTAAATTGAAGTCAAGAAAGTTTTAAAAATATCTCTCTGAATAGTATAATGGCCAAAGAATACAAATATAATTACATGTTTCTCAAATTCCCTTGGAGGCCAAAGGGAGTGATACCAAAAATACAGTCAGTAAGAATTAGATTATTTTAAAGTTTTTCTTAACTAAAATTATTTTGGTACATCTTGAGACTCTGTTACATCACATTGTCTACAAAATTCAGTAAAAACTAGAGCCTTCTAACAAGTTCTTCCTCCATGAACCTGCTCTGCTTTGATATTATTCACATTTTTTTGTTTGCGTTTACAGAATCAGCTGGATTTAAACTTTCATGCTTACATGAAAACAGCTGAATTGTTTTCTCCTTCAGGACTTTCTGTGATTGTTTCTCAGGTACTTCTAAATATCCTGTTGCCTAATAAGAGAGTCTTAATCTCAAAATTAAAACTGCTCTGAATTTTAAAGACTTCAAATCTAATAGCCTTAAGTTTAAATCTTTTTTAAAAAAAATAATAACCATTGTTATTTAAATCTATTCTGTTTGTTTTTTCAATTTTATACTTGCCCTTGATCTGATATATGATCAGACACTGGCAAGGAGGTAATTAAGGAACACTCACAAAAGCCTATTCTCTATTAAAGGCATTTTCATACAGTATAAAGACATTCTTTTATTCCAAGCTTCTAGTGCGTAATTAGTAATGAATGGGCATCAGCTTAATACTGGAAACTATGGCTGTCTGTGTCCTTGGACATTCTCTGCTATCAGTTATGTAGAGATCTGTGCTAAAATTCACTGTGGGTATGCACAATGCCTCTCCCCAACTAGTCAGCTACGAACTCAACCCCATGCATGGCATGAGGCTCTGGGAGCTCCAGGAAATAGCATTATATCTTACCTGGAACTTGACTTTGTCAAATAACTCTGTACATGTCCTTCCTAGGGCTCTCATTACAACTGAGTGCTAATAATGGTTCTGCTTCAACTAGCAAATAATTTAAGGAATTTTAATATCAATCATGTTACTATACACAGAGTAAAGCTATTATAAAACACCATCTAATACTTAATGGCAAATTTTTAAAAATTAAGGAGGAAGGTAAGAAGCTATACCCACTTGTATGACCACATGCTATACTACATTTAGTTACGTTAGCTTTCACTTTTTCACTTTAAAGGATAATGCTTTTTTTCTGCTGCCCAAAAGCATGTTTGCCCTACAGAGTCAGAACCTAAAGTAAATGCTAAATAGAAAGAAAGGCAATGTTCCATTAACATCGAAGCCAGGCTATGCTTATGTCTTTAAATGAAGGGTCTCAGATGGCTCCTGATCTGAAGCATCCAACCAGGACATTCAGAGACCACTAGACAAATGAAATATCTGAAGGCAGGTGATAAATCCATCAAAAGGAGATGCCCCAAGAAAAAGAGTAAACTGATGACTTGGGAAACATCAAGGTCTAACTCACCAAGCTGAGACTTTGGGGAAACAAAGACACTATATGGCTGACCCCCAAAGAGATGCTGTTCGATTTACTGACAGTATTGCACATTAACCCTCAGCCTGTCACTGCAGAATCCGATGTCTTTTGTTTGGAGGGGGGACAAAAGACACATCTGTAATAGGAGACGGTGTGCTATTCTTTTGCTGTGCTAAAGACTGTTTCTATTGGTTTTAACACCTGTCCCAGGGAGAGGTACAAGAATACCAAGAGAAGTCTCTAAAATGGCCTGTATGATTAGTAAACCTGTTAGTACTACAGCAAAAAAAAAAAAAAAAAAAAAAAAATTAGCAGAAATCAACCAAGAGATGGGTGAACTGAGGACCACAGTTTTATGAAATAGAGTGATTACAGATTATCTGTTGCTCAAGCATAATCTTGGTTGTCAACAATTTCCTGGCATTTGTTGCTTTAATGTGTCCAACTTTTCTCAGTCTATTGATGTCAAATTAATGAATTGTACAAATATATAGATAGAATCTCTCAAGTGACCTTTGAATGGCCCTCATGGCTAAGATCATTTTCCCTTTCCTTGGTCCCCTGTTAGCTATTCTTATATTTCTCTTATGCTTGCCTATATTAATTAGACTAGCCGTAGAGGCAATGCATTCAATCATGACCTCTATTACAGCCACGATTTTTTTCTTTAAAAACTTAGAAATAAGGAGATGTAGAGGACAAAAATGTCTTGTGCACGCGGATAAGCTCTGGATATGCCAGGGAAGTTAAACACACAGCTGACTTCTTCAATGGAATGAGGTGCCTAATTAGCTGCTCTTCCTGGAATCCCAGGAATGATGTAGTTTCACAACCTGGTGAGCCTTTGCTGTCTGAGGAGACAGGCTCTGCCCAGACCTCCCAGAATTTACTTATCTCAGACCCTTCCTCCTAAATCTTGAACACAGCTCTTGAGCCATAATCCCCATTCTTAGGAGTGATGCCACTTGTGATTTACAACAGCTAAATGACTTCCATGTTTTCTTAGGGCCAGGCCAATCCTGACTCACACAGGCATTGTGTTTACCTCAGTGAAACTCTCTAGACCCTAAATCTTGGATACTATCTCTGAGTCAACAGTACCCATTCTTGTGAAAGAAGAGGATGTACTTTGTAAGAAATCTCAGTGCAAACATGTCTTAAATTGTTGTTCACTGAGGACTGAGTTAATTGTCATCTGAATACCCTTTTTCCCAAAATTGTGCTGTGCTTAAATACGGCTAAAGTAAAATGATCTGGGCCAGACTCTAGAAGTCCTGGTCTAGCTCCAAGTCTAGTCTATTTTATTGTTACCTCATCCTGATCGGTTTTCCCTGCCTGCTGTGAAGCCTGCCGGGGAATCATCAATTAAGTCATGAATTCTACATTCCCAGTTGTCCAATATCCTTTTAGGAAGAGATCTGTTACCTAAGCTGCAGGCACAAATTATGCATATATTTTTCCACCCCTGAAGACTGGCAACTTCTCTACAGGTTCTTCCAGAACACACCTGTCAATTCATTCTGAAGGTGTATATGAAGAAGCTTGGCTGTTATGTGACTGACAAAGGTAAATCTAGTTGTACGATTGTATGAGCTAGAAGAGCTTTCCCAGTGAAGATTCGTCTAAGAGACACCCCTAAATTCAAAATGAAATTCTTCTAGGGAATTCCTAGCAGAAATTAATCTGAAAATTAATATTTTCCAGTGTATGCATTTATTAGACCTTGTCAACCTCCCTAATAACAGTCCCATGTTGCCAGTTGAAGAATGAGAACTCATCTGTGTAAGAGTTGTGAGCCATCACTGATACTGTGCATTGATATTGTCCCTGTCTATACCAGCTGATTCATGGCATTCTGGGAGATGTTTTTGTTTTTCAGTTTGGACTTGGAGGACACATCACTAATGTCCCAGTTGACTCAGAATCACATCCTTTGTTCACCTTTGAGTGACAGAACCCAGACTCCCAGTACTAGGAGCTGAAGAGATAGCTCAGTGGTTAAGAGCATTGGCTGATCTTCCTCAGGCCCGTGTGGTATTTACTGATGACACTTCACGTGGTTTTACTGTCATGGTTTCTGGTAACATAATAAAAAAAAAAAAAAATGAAAGTCCAAGACACTTCTGCCCAGGTGGCAGAGGTACAGGCACTGTTGCTTGCTTTGCAGATGTTTTCTGATGAGAATGTAAATATTTATACTGGTAGTCAATATGTGGCACATGCCATTATGCCTTTGAAGACAACAGCCTATATACCATCTATTTCTCCCATTCATAAATATTTATTACAAGCACAAGGACTTCTATGATCCCACTCACATAACCTTTACATGGGCCATATTAGAGCTCACACTCAATTGCCTGGACCTCTAAATGAAGGTAATCAGAGGGCTGATGCCATTACTCGTATGGCTGTCACATTAGTCTGTTCTGCCTTTGATAAGGCTACTCAGTTACATCAACGTTATCATCTTAATGCTGGATCTCTTCGTCATCATACAGACATAACCCGAAAACAAGCCATCCAGATAGTTAAATCATGTCCTATTTGTGTTAAATTTTTAACCTGTTCCTCATTTGGGAGTTAATCCCCGAAAACTTTTACCTAATCATATGTGACATATGGACGTCACACACGTGCCTTCCTTTAAAAAATTACAATATGTGACCCAGGTTCAATTTCCAGAACCCATATATAGCAGCTCACGGCTGTCTGTAACTCCAGTCCTAGAGGTTCTGGTGCCCTCATCTGGCCTGTGTGGTCACTGCATTCACATGGTACACAGCAGTGCAAACAAAACACCCATGCACATGAAAAAAAAATAAGAAAAAAATCAGTTCCATTGGGCAGTGCTATGCCAGGAGTTTAAGAATTTTTCAACAACCTTTGGAGAGATATTGGGGTCAAAATCTAAGAGACTTAGCATCGAAAGGGAGTGAGTTGCTTATCAGTACTTGGCTGATAATTAGCAATTCCTTTCAGCAACACTTAACGAACACCAGAGAGTGTTTAATCATCTGACTGCCTGTGAATATGTAGCATAAAAGCCTAAATCTTCCATGAGATTCTTGGGTTTCCTCTTTGAAGCAGGAAAGAGATACTCCTGATCAGGGACTAGAAATAGACAATTACATAAGTGGAAACCCCTTCTAATAATAATTTGGGTGTCCCCTAGGCTTGACAGGTTGCTGTAGAACTTGAACCCCGACCTTTGACCTTGTGGGCTAAGGCCCTTTAGGAAGCTTTGCAGGGATCTGAGTGGAAATGTTTGGAATGGATCCAAGAATACTAACAGGCTTTGAAAGAGAGGGGACTATAGCCATTGCACATGAACTCTTACAGGAAGCAAAAGAGTTCTGTCCAGGCCACTGTGGTGGGTGCACTACACCAAGTGATGATCATTTTAGAACAAAAAGGAAATATGTGACCCACTGAAGGCCAGTGAGAAAATGCCAAGCAGTTCTACCTAATAATCCCGATGTGTCCCTCATGCTGATGTGGAAGATAGACATAGCTACTTTCCTCCTGGGCCCCAGACGGAAGCCTTTACTACATGTGTGCACCCAGATAGTAGATGAAATCTACCGTGGCAGATTTGACTTACAGGATCAGTTCTGAGCAAAGCTGCCTGGACCCTGTATGCTGACAGAAGCAGCTACATCCACCAGTGTGGTAGAATGGCTAGGTTTGTTGTGGTTCCTCTGGAAGATATCAACAAAGCTAAGTACTACTACCAGGGATGTCTGCCTAGAAATCTCAACTCATAGCAGTGACTTGAGCATCTGAACAATCAGCAGAAAATCCAGCCAATAGTTATATTGACCCCGGGATACTTCTGTGGTTGTACATGTTCTGGAAAGAAAAGCCCCAGGCTGTCCGAAGCTATAGTAAGAACAACTACTCAATGCACAGTTTGTCAGAAAAACATACATCTCAAACCAAAAGGACTTCAAACAATGGTGGGGACAGTATCCATTTGAGAATTGGCAAGTTGGTTTTATTGTAAAATCAAAACTAAGAGGGTTCAAATATATGTTGGTCTGTAATGACACTTTGGGAAGATGGATTAGAGAATTCTTCTCTTGAATTGAGAAATTATCAAATTCTTAGGGAGAAAAATTTTATAACTTGTAGACTGTTCAGCAGAATCCAAGATGACTTAAAGAATAAACAAGCACTTAGACATAAAAGGAGGTTACACACAGCCTGGAATCCTCAGGTAGAGAACATGAATCACCCTGTAAAAGGATGATCACTAAGTTGTCCCAAGAAACACATTGCTGGGAGCAAGCCTTGTCTATTGCCTTGCTCAGGGTGAGGGTTGCTCCTTGAAGCAGGCTCAGTTTGAGTCAATATGAAATTGTCTATGGGTGACCATTCCAGACCAAACACATACTGAATAACACAATAATAGATTAGGAACTGAACATTAAGTGTTGTGTCCATTGTCTAAGGCAAAATTTAGATTTAATCAAACATATGCAAGTTCTAATGAGCCTTCCCTTACAGGTCCTGTGCATTCAGTCAAGCCTGGAGACTATGTTCTTTTGAAATACCTGGAAGCGGGATCAGATCGCTGAGAAGTGGATTGGCCCCTGGGAACTGCTTCTGGAGACACTAGCAGCAGGGCAAGCTGCTGAACTTAAGTATTAGCTACACTGCACCACAATAAAAAGGTGTGAAGACCAGTGGGTACCCAAACAAACAAGGGACTGGAAATGGACTGTAGGAAGACAATGCTAGCTGGGCTGTTATTTATGACTGGCCTTTTGACTCTCTGGGGAGACATCACAGCTTTTCAGCAGGATGAGATTGTGTGGGCTTACTTACCAGAAAATATTTTAAATGCCTCTGACTTCTGCCTTAGAGGAGGCTCCTATGTTGAGGAGGTTTCTGCAGCATGTCTCATGGGAGTTGGTGCGCACCTTGAGGATCTACGAAGTTACACTTTATTCCAGAACATGAATAAGCCAATGACCTTTTCTGACATCTATAATTGGGGATCTGTTGTGACCAAGAGAGAAATGGGGATGTTCACCTTAAAACTGGCAGGTATCTCATCTCCCAAGGGGTGTGTTGTTTTCTCGGGGTGTAGGAGAGACTGTGTAGATCTGACAGAAAGTACCCTCATGAGATGTGACTCGTTCTCCCCTGTAGTATATGGTGTGGGCCACCTAAAGCTCCCGACAGGGTGGTTCCTGCTGTGCGGGAAGACAGCTTATTCTTTTGTGCCTGCAAACAGCACTGGAGGACCCTGCAGCATAGGAAGGGTTACCGTGCACACGTCTCAGAAAGCCACCCTGATGCATGGCGTGAAAACGAAGAGGGACACTTCCACCCCGCTCACGTGTGAGGACAAAGTGCATCTGTGGAGAGCCGCCGAGTATGCCTCTGTAACCATCTTTGTAACGCCCATGATGGTAGGATTCTTGACTGCAGAATTGGAATACCTGGCTTGCACAACGACCAGAGCCTTCGACACTACGTCCCACGCTCCTGGGACTGTCAGGCGGGAATTAAGGCAAGTCTGGGGGCCACTGGAGGAAAGCAGGCTGTGGCAGATTATTTGTTACTGAGGCAAACCCGTGGGTGTGAACAGTTTAGAGGAAACTGTCACTTTAATCAGCTGGACAGTGCTCAACTGATCAACAAAAAGGCTAATATAATTAATGAAATTATCTCTAATATAAAGAAGGGAGAATGATTCTTACTGTCTCACTCCCAAGTTTTAGAGGCCTCACGGAAGCCTTTCTGGTTTTCCTGCTTTTTGTCTTTTTTGGCATAACTGTTCACTGTTGCATAAGGCCCATTACAGAGTGCATAGGTCTGTGTCAGAAAATCCTCTTATGAATAAGAGAACTTACTGGCAACTGGCAGGTTGCCACCTTTCACCTGAAAACAGATCCTGTAAAGACAGCAGTTAAAAAGGAGAAGGAATTAACAGTGGAGGGTGTAGCTGGAGTTTTTTTCTCTCCGGGTCCCGCCAAACCCCAGCCCTCCGACAGCCCACTTATAAAATAAACACACAGATGCTTATATTATTTAAACTGTTTGGCCTAATGACTCAGGCTTCTAACTATCTAGTTCTTACATCTTAAGTTAATCCATTTCTATAAATCTATACCTTGCCATGTGGCTCATGGCTTACCGGCGTCTTCACATGCTGCTTGTCATGGTGGCGGCTGGCAGTGTCTCCCTCACTCAGCCTTCCACTTCCCAGAATTCTCCTCTCTGCTTGTCCCGCCTACTTCCTGCCTGGCCACTGGCCAATCAGTGTTTTATTTATTGACCAAACAGAGCAATTTGACATATAGACCATCCCACAGCAGGAGGGTAGTAAGGTGCTTTGAATCACACACTAGGAAATGAAGCTGTATGGATATGCTAATAAGTGTTGGTTTGTTTGGAGTCCATCTGCACGTATTCATTATTAATGGCTTGCTTGTTCTGAGTTAACTCTCCAGTCTAGGTGACACCTAGAAAAGTGCAAAGAGTTGTTACCATCTGGCATTATCCAGACCCGACATTGCAGGAAGTGCCTGGGTCCGGAAATGAGGGCATCACGATATCACCAGTCCCAGCAATGTGGCAACCCTTCACTGTAGGAACAAGGTTGAGCATGAATGATTAACTGTCTTTGTTTAATTCTTCATAGAATGCTTTTTTTTTTTTTTTTTTTTGAGATGTGATAAAATGTTTGGGGAGAGTGTTAACCCTTCACCTTCTCAGATTGCTGTCTGAATAAAGGACAACTTAAATGTTCAAGTTCATCTCTGCTCATTAACATCCTTGGTGACAGGAAACATGACCTTTGGCATTTTAGTTACAATAATGTTTTTTTTCTTTTTGAAAATAATGTATTATTGTGTAAATATGTGCAAGCACACATGTACTGTTCATCCCACCAGTCAAGAATAAGACTACTACCCCAGTTTAAAGTCAAATTTGAAGCAAGCTTTAATTAAATATTGGCCGGGTTGATAGACTCTCTGGCCAGGTCCATCTCTGGTTTCTCAGGAATTATCATTTAGTTAAGCCCTGTGATGACTGACATCAGAGTTACTATCTAGAAGGAACCTGGAGATGAGAATGGGGACCAGTTATTTACTTCACCTCAGGTCCACTTTTTTGCATTTTAAAAAATTACATCCAGCTTATTTCTAATGATTGCTAGTGGTTTATATAGAAACAACAATTTTCTCTTAAAGCAACACAATAACTTCTGTTCTACATAGAGCAGGTTAAGTGCCCTATCATGTTGTAGAACTATTTCAGCTAATGAATCTACCTATTGATAGATCTGGGTCTATTTGGTTTTAACAGGTACCTTTCCTGGTATACCAATGGGCACTACAGATAGCTATTTTGTAGCCTATGCCAGGGAGTAACCTTTTGATCTAACATTCTAGCCTGTTGGGGGACAAGGGGTGATGTACTCTCTTCTATAACTTCTTCCTGTTGAAACCAGGATGTTGTTGTCAAAGCCCAGGAAAACTGGAATGCTAGTCAAAGGCTAGAAGAGGATTCAGAAAATGGGGCATTCAGCAGGATCACCTGGTAATCTGACCCAGCTGAAGAAACATGGAACAATCACATTGGCTGGACTGGTCCACAGCAACTTTCAGCAACTTTCCAGGTCTCAAATGTCATAGTCAGTAGCTGTTTCCTGGATGGTGTCTGTCAGACAAGTGGAAATCTGCTGAGACAGATATAGACTAGGGACAGAAATTAAAATTTAGGAACTTAAAGGAAAATCTTACATATGGAACTTCCAGACCCATAGTCCTAGTAGTTAGGGGAAAGGAGGGGTCCTAAGACCAGGAGAGAGAGAGATCCATCCTCAGGAATAGCCAGGTGGGGAAACTTAGGCTGTACTTATCTGGAGTCTATTTGACCTATGAGAGGTGGATCCAAGTCCTATGACTCCCTAGATTCTCTGAAGCTTACATGATTTTTTAGTTTACAAGAAGAGATAAATATTTTAGTTACATTAGCATTATCAATATGTAATGAAACCCATATTGTAGAAAAAGCAGGTAATAGGTGTCTGTAAAATAGTTGTAGTAGACTCACACCTTTGAGTCCTAGCAAAAGCTATGGATTTGGATAAAAGAAAAAAGCATAAACATATTTTCCTCTGTCCAGAGAGCCAGATATAGATTGAACAGAGATGTCTTTAGCCTGATGAAAAGCACCTTTATGTCTATATCTATCTTAGAAGATAACCAAAGGAAATTTAAAATCTTGAGATTGTGCCTGAACAGTAAGCAGTCACTGCTCTACCACCTTCAGAACTCCATTGATCAATGCTAACATTCTGAACATTTGAAATTTTAGTGCAGTAATAACATAGAAGGAGAAATAAGTCTGAAATGTGTCTCATTTTCACATATCTTAAATAGTTTACTTATACCTTTACAACTTGCATTTATATATCTTAAATAATTTTCTGAGACCCTTAGAACTTACTTAAACTTTCACATCTGTAGCATGAATTGTCAGAAGGTCTTGTTAATAAAAACAAACCTGGAGCCAGGTATTGGGGTAAACGCTGGAAGATCAGAGAAGCAGAACAAGCCACAGCTTCCTTACCTTGCCAATACCTCAGCTGATCCTGTTTCCTCAAACTGGAACACTCTGTGTCCTCATCCAGAATAAATCTCAGCAATTGAATTGCTGCTAAAAGCCTAAAAGCTTAAACAGCTCTAGTTCCTGGTTTTCATACCTTATATACTTTTCTGCTTTCTGCCATCACTTCCTGGGATTAAAGGCACGAGTCACCATGCCTGGCTGTTTCCAGTGTGGCTTTGAACTCACATAGATCCGGATGGATCTCTGCCTCCAAAAAGCTAGTATTAAAGATGTGAGTGCCACCATTTTCTGACCTCTATGTCTGTCTAGTGGCTGTTCTGTTCTCTGACCCCAGATAAATTTATTAGGGTGCACAATATATTGGGGAACACAATATCACCACGCACATCCTCAAACCTTTATGTATCTTAAACCATTTTCTTAGACCCTCATAACTTACATAGACTTTAACCCTGTTTCTTTCCATCTAATCATTACCAGAGACACAAGTAGTTATTACTGAGAATAGTCATTGCAAATCATGTTCCTTTAGTGGAAAGTTACATCTGAAGCCTGTTTATCTTTTAATATGAAGCCTGTTAGCAAGGCAAACCTGTCTACCTTTTCTCTACAGGAGACCTAGTATCTCTAGAAAAAGCAAGGCCTAATTTTTACAAATGAAATGAACTAACAAGGTGGCTGCAGCCTTGGGGCTAATCTATAGTTAGCCTAGCCATCAATACCATCTGAGAAGGATAAATTATAGCAGAAAGTATAATCCAAATGGCCTATGTATCAATTAAAATGACAGAGACTAGTCCATTACCTAGATGGTCATCTCAGGATCCTGTAGTCTGCATGCCCTCCTAGGTCAAAAGTATCAGAATAACACCAGTTGATGGCCACCAGGCCCAGATGAGAGGCCTTCTTGTGGAGGAAGAGCATCAGGTGGGGGATACTGACCTGAATTTCTTTAGGTAAAGTGGGACAGTCAACTCTCCAGTGTCCTGCTTGTCCACAGTTTGGGCTGGGTCCTGGCTGCAGGTGTAGCATTGCCCAGTGGTTACTATTACCACAGTTCAGGTAGAGTAGTTGTGGTGCCTCACCATCTCCTTTGGAGACCTCAGGGTCACTGCTAGGGGATGGGAGTCTCTGTCATAGTAAACTTTTTCCATTAAACATTCTAAATGCCATACTCATGAGATCTCTGACCAGTTTGAGGACCATCATAATTTAAGTTTATCTGAGCTAAACAAATCTAGGTTTAACCTTGAAAATACATATAGGAGGCTAAATAAATCTTTTTCCTGTAATTAAGTACATTTACACTTGGCATGACTGCAATTATAGTTCTGAACACATTAAAGAATTTGTTCCTTTATGATGTAACTGATTTGCATATCTTAATCATCTTTAATAGTTTACAATAAGTTAACCTGAAAAATTACAATTTTTGAATTGAAGATCTTTTTAGCATCAAGATAATACTTTTAACTCATAAACACAGTCCACAGAGAGACTGGGAAATTTTCTGATCCTTCTATAGTACATCATTGCAGAATGTAACAGTTTCTTATATGACTCAGTTTATCAAAATAGCTTAAGCTTAACAAAGTTAGCAAAAACAAGGAGGCTAGACATATATTCTCAAGCATGAATAGACCTTAGGTAAAGAGAGACATTCTCTAATCCAGTAGTTCTCAACCTTTCTAATGCTGTGACCCTTCAACACAGTTCCCCGTGTTGTGGTGACCCCCAACCATAAAATTATTCTTGTTGCTATTTCACAACTGCAATTTTTGCTGCTGTTATGAATCTCAACGCAAACATCTGACATGTAGGCGGTCCTATGCTACCTCTGTAAAAAGGTCTTTCAACGCCCAAAAGGTCAAGACTCATAGATTGAGAAGCTGCTCCAGCCCTTTGCCAGATTGCTTAGGTCACTGTCTTGCTGCATTGTAAAATAGGAACATCCCAGTTTCTGGTGTTCAGTAATTGGTACTCATAGCTGTGGCCTTAATTTTTAGCTTTTTATTTCCTTTTAAATTCAAATATTAATGATATAAAATATTTTATAAACTTGAAATGTCCTATAACCTTATGAATTTAAATATTTAAAGCTGTTTAATTTAAATATTTTAAGCTGTTCCTTAAAAAAAAAAAAAACTAGTTTTTAAGTTTAAATTCTGTAAAACTCCAAAATTTCCTCTTTAAAAATTTTAAAATCTAGGGGGGGGGGGGGGGGGGGGGGGGGGGGGGGGGGGGGGGGGGGGGGGGGGGGGGGGGGGGGGGGGGGGGGGGGGCGCGTTTAATAGACTCGGAGCAGAGGCAGCAGATTCTGTACGAGCACTCTATAAATGATTCCAAAAGCGCAAAGCTACACAGAGAAACGCTGTCTCGAAAAACAAAAACAAAAAAAAAATTTTTTAAATCTCTCAACTGTGTGCTCCTACAATATCAAAAATAAAGTACCTTTTTTACTTCAACAATTCAAAGCTCAGTATCTGGGATTCATTCACAGTCCTTTGTGTTTCCCAAGGGGCTTGCATCACCTCTCTGGCCCCACCCTCAGCAGCATAAACATGGCCTGCCTTCTGGATCTCAGTCTGCGCCATTTTCGTTGTGGCTGATGCTTCTGATGATTATCACATGGCACCAGAATTTCCAAAACTGCTAAGGTCCCTCCTTGCAACTGGGCTCTCTTTGGGAACTCTATCCCTGCCACACATTGGCAAGTCTCAGCTCTCCCCCATGATCCCTTCGTGTCTTTAAAAACATTATCACCTGATGACTCCCATGTTACAAAGTTTGGCTGCATATGAAAGCATGGTGGTGCAGCTTTAGTATCTTACTAAGTAAGCACTGTTTTTAAGTCCTATGTTTCATAAACCTTGTTTTCAGGACAAAAAATTATCATTAAAAGAAATCTATCCTAAGACGGGCAGTGGTGGCGCAAGCCTTTAATCCCAGCACTTGGGAGGCAGAGCCAGGCGGATCTCTGTGAGTTCGAGGCCAGCCCGGACTACAGAGTGAGTTCCAGGAAAGGTGCAAACTACACAGAGAAACCTTGTCTCAAAAAACCAAAAAAAAAAAGAAAAAGAAATCTATCCTAATCCAAAATATCTCAGAGACCTGTTATTGCCTCCTTCGTAGACCCACACCACATGGTCACCTTTAATCAAGATGGCAGTGAAATCACATGATATCTGTCTTCTCCAACTCTAGCAAAGATGGCTTCCATCTATCTATGTGGCTGCCACATGTTGTTTATATCCCCAAATGGAATCGTGTCACAGGGTTCCTTTAAGAAATCTATATGCATAGATTTTTTTAAACTACCAACTCCCAGTGTTACTAGTTTTTAGTTAACTTTTTACATAGATTTTACAGATTTTTGACCATATCTAATAGAATAAACTTATACATCTTGAGGTACGGAATGTTCACATAAACCAAGTCTAATTTGTGGCTGTTCTACTTTGTTTTCTTTTCCCTGTCACTGTGTCAGATGGCTTAAACTGACAAAGGACATACAGGAAACTTTTAAATATGCTTGGGTCCAGCAAAGGGAGAGCGGTAACACAACCCTAGAGCCAGCTTTCCAATAACGAAAAACAGCATAAAACAACTTTAATGTTATGCACACCAAAAAGATGTCTGAACTCTTGGTAACTGGAACCCAGTGACAGGAGGGCTCAGAGATAAATTCTGAGCCCTGGCCACCAAAGCAGCCATGGTAATGGCAGTGACTGGCCGGTGGTGCACAGAGACAGCAAAAATATGTGACCCATTTCTGCCTCACCCCTATGCTTTCAACGAAGCTTATGGGCACACCAAAACACAGACAAAACTTTCCAACAAAATAGGCAGACACAACTTCCAACAATACAGATAAAACTTCCCTCGGGAAACAGACAAAAATTTCCAACCAACCAGAACCAGATGGTGTGTGATGTCTCACTGTTTGCCCTAGATGGTAGAATATTTAAGTCCTGTTGAACCCCCTCTACATCCCAGAGAGAGAGAGAGATCCCACAAAACAGAACCAGTTCATGACTCACCAGGAGACCTCCGTAGATGCTTGCTGCGTTTCTCAGCATGGCAGTTCACTCTGATGGTCTGTGAACTGAAGGCAGCCTCAGAGTCTTGGAATGTCTCAGGGCATGGGCCCCCTGAAGTAGCCTCTCATTCCTAGAGTTCTGGAGTGAAGATACAGCTTTAGGATTTGGGTGGGTGGTCTGAATCTCACTGGGCCCTTCAGAACATCTATATATTACTAAGACGCCTAGAAATGTCTGTCTCTGAATGATCATCTTTAAATTTTGCTGTCCCTTATCTCTGATTAATAAATCCAACTCTGTTTCATTGGTACTTGTGCTGAAATTCTTTCTGTGGTATAAGCCAAAGTGCTGGCCATTTCTGAGTAGCTGGCCCTAACAAAGAGGGTACCCTCAGGCTATGGCCAGTAGTCTTTGGGTCCCCTGCACCACCACAGACATGATGGCCTTGGTCTCCCTATAAGAGAGCACAAAAGCTCAGATACTCTTTCTGTGTAGAGCCACAAACTTGCCCTGTGGGCTTTCTGCCTCCTTGGTAAGTGAACATATTTCTTTAACCCAGATATGTGTGCACCTATGTGTAACCTTAGGGTCTCTTTTGTGTCTCCTTGGAGTGGAATGTGGGCCTAGGACCCCATAGGGTTGGGGCTGGGGGCTCCATCCTAGACAAGATATAAAGTCACTAATGTCAGCTTTGTACAAAATTAAATAAAGCATGAGCCTTGCCCCAACTCCCTTCGTTCCAATCCCTCCACCTGGACTGACCTCCTTCTTCCTGTGGCAATACTCGGGTCACAAAGGGGAACATATGGTCACAGTGCTGATGATGGCAAACCATTTGCAGACTGATGGAAGGCAGGTGGTAGAGCAGGAGATGGACGGGCCTTGCTCAGGAAAAACCCTTGGCACTGGGCGTCTGGATGGTAAGAGGTGTACAGGCCCTGATTGCCGTCCTTACTCTTCATTTCTCCATCACCATGCACCCTGATTTATCCAGTCCACGTCATCTGTGGTCTGATGAGTATGATTTGCTCCTGCTTATAACTTGCTTCTTAAACACACCCTGGACTGCCTCAAACTCACAGCCTTCTCACAGCCATATTTTGCAATGATCTAGCGGTACTAATACCAAGGACCATGGAATCCAGGGAACTACCCAAGATCATGGAAGCCCTTCAGCTTTCCAGAATGTATGTAATAACAGCAAGTAGAAATGGGTAATAATTGTTGAAATGAAATCCCACTTTCCCCATACTTCCTAGTTGAGCCAGATAAGCAAAACAGTCCTAAAATTTGACATCAAATCCACAGACAGAAACATCTCTATGGTACTGTCAATCAGAAAAAGAAAGTCAGGGGCTGTAGCAATGGTTCCACGGTTAAGAGCACTGGCTGCTCTTGCAGAGGATGCAGGTTTGGTTCCTAGCACCCACATGGCAGCTCACAATCATCCGTAATTCCTTCCCAGGGAATCTGATACCTTCTTCTGGCCTCTAAAGGCACTGCATGAATATGGTGCACAGTGATGATGCAATATTCATAAAAATATTTCTTGCGTTCTAAGAGACTAGAACTTTTGCTGAACTGCCCTAAATTTGGACCTTTTGAGGTAGGAAGATCCACCTTAAAACTGGGCCACATCTTCTGGTGGCAGCCTATATACCTATATAAAGGACATAGAAGAAGGAAGTGCTTACTCTTTGCCTGCTCAATCTCATTCTCACTGGCGAGTCTATTTCTTCAGTGGCATTAAAGTCGACTTCTTCAGGATTCCAGCATATAGTGAAGACCAGCTGAGACACCCAGCCTTGTGGACTAAACAACTACTGGATTCTTGAACTTTCCATCAGGAGATAGCCATTGTTGGCATAGCTGGGCCACAGCCTGTAAGAGTATATATATATATATATATATAATATATATATATATATATATATATATATATATATATAATCAGTTCTGTTTCTCTAGAGAACCCTGACTGATAAAGGAGTAGACAGACACATAGGGACAGGGACAGATTCACAAAACAGCCTTCCAGCAGGTACAAATTCACTCTCATACAATAGACAGACAGAAAAGAAGACACAGGTAACACAAAGTAAAGAATTCAAATCTTGGCTTGCTCTTGGATAACGGACACCAAGGGGAAGTTGCTGGGGATGTCTTTCTGTATGCTGTGGATTACTGTACAGATTATAAACAGTGGTGCTGTGAGATGTCTTTCTGTGTGCTGTGAATATATGTGTTGCTCCCATTGGCTAATAAACAAAGCAGTTTTGGCCTAATGCAAGGCACCTTAGGGGCAGGTGGGAAATCCAAGTAGAGATATATAGAGAGAAGGACAGAGTCAGGGGAAATGCCAGCCTGCTGTCCAAGGAACAACATGCACCACTGCATAGATTAATAGAACTGGGTTGAGTTAAGTTATAAGAGCTAGCTAGCAAGAAGCCTGAGCCATAGGCCATGCAGTTTGTAATTAACATTAAGCCACTGAGTCATTATTTTATAAGCAGCTGTGGGAAAGATTCGTCTGGACCACGGTGCCAGGTGGGACCAGAGAAACTTCTGGCTACAATTGGCGCTCAGACATGGTGGCAAGAGTTTCCACCTAAAACCTGAGAGAGCTTAAGAAGAGATTATAAATGTAGCTAAGAACAGCTTCCTAGTTCATGTCTCTCAGGCAGGCCTTGGTACAGAGGCGCTGTGGCATTCAAGCTGGAGCACAGCATGGCAGAATCCCGCCATGGTACACAGAGGCATCTCCAAGCCACACAGCACACTGCATGGTGGATTTAGCTTTTGTTAGTACAACAAAAAGGTTTTCTGGGCCAGATGCTGCTTGATGGAGGCATAGACTCAATGATTCTCAGAGTTGGCGGTAAACATATCTACTCCATGTTAAAAAGCCGAGAGGGGCAGAGTCAGCAGCCAAGGCTGCCGCTTTCATTCTAGCCACACAGCTTAGCAGTTTAAAATCTCTCCTGATCAGAAAAGGACTACAGATTCACAATAAGGCAGATTCAGATGGCATAAAACTCTAAACAGTTTATAGTATGTGTACATAGGCTTGGAAGAGAGAGGAAAAAGAATACAGACAGTTATATAAAGAACTAATTAGTTTTAATAAATAAAGCTTTTAAAGAGAGAGTAAAAGTGATATAAAAATACAGTAAGCCACATAAAGATGGAAATTACACCAAGAGTCTGGATACTGCATTTTTGGTGTATTTTGGGATTTTTAACTGCAGAACAACATTTGATTGTAGGGGTTACTAAATTAAACCAACATATATACTTAGAGGTATTTTGACTTCAAAATTTGAGTCTAAGGATATGTTGCTTTGGAAAAGAGATTCTGCTTTGGTTTCCACAGAAAATAGGAAGCTATGGATTCCTTCCAGCTTAATATGGTTTCACCCTGAGAGGTCTCCAGATGATCCAACATCCAGAAAAGCCTCAAGGCAATTGGCTGAGATGATCCAGTATTTTAAGTCATGTTTTTAATCAGAAGGTCCAAATAATATGCCAGTCCTTGATAATGACTATCAGGTTGACAGCAAACTCTGCCAGAGGCAAGCAGCCCTAAGTCAGGAGGTAAACTGGGCTGATTTTTTTGTTTTGTTTTGTTTTTTGTCTTTTGTTTTTTGTTTTTTTGAGGTAGCTTCTTTTCTGAAGTTTTCCTACTTGGTTCTGTTTCTGGCAGCATTCTTTGTCTTGGTTCTATTAAACGAATTTCTCAGACTTAGTTCTCTGGGTCCTGAGCTGATGTATTCTATTAGGTCAGATATGTATCTGGCCATTGCCCTCCAGTTAAAGTGAAAACTAAAATTGGCAAAATTACTAGAAGAATTTTTGTACATATAAAACCACTGACATTTACAGACTCAATTAATTTTGAAAACATTTACAGACAAACATTTGGCTTAACACAAGACATCAATCTGAGATGAAGTTGACATCCAGAAGATTGTTACCATATTTTAAAAAAAAATCAAAGAGTTACTGAACACAGTAAACAAAACCTCATTTATGTTTCATTGGTTGATAAATAAAAATTATCAAAATTTTAATCATCATAGCCTTTTCAGTATTACTTCCAAAATGTTTTTCTCATCTGTTATTCTTATTCTCAGGACAAGAATCACCACACAAAAATCTATCCCAATCCAAAATATCTTGGAAACTGTGGTGGTTTGAATAGGTATGCTCCCACAGACTCATGTGTTTGAATGCTAGGCCTATAGGATTGGCATTATTAGGAGATATGGCTTTGTTGGAGGAAGTGTGGCCTGGTTGGAGGAAGTGTGTCACTAGGGGGGTGAGCTTTGAGGTCATACATGCTCAAGCCATACCCAGTGTAACAGTTCATTTCCTGTTGCCTACAGATCAAGATGTAGAAATCTCAGCTACTTCTTCAGCATCATGTCTCCTTGCATGCTGCCTTGCTTCCTGACCTGACAATAATGGATTAAATCTCTGAAACTGTGAAGCCACCCCAAATTAATGATTTCCTTTATAAGAGTTGCCATGGTCATGGTGTCTCTTCACAGCAATAGAAACCCTAAGATATAAATCCACTGTTATTTTTAAAACATCTATTTCTTTTAAACAAGAGTTGGATCCAAGCTACACATATAGTATGCTGTAGTAAATTAAGATTACCTATGTATTCAAGCATCAACCCTCATGCCATAATTTTTAAGTTAACTTTTTGTTACAGATTTTGCAGATCTTTAACCACACTCAATAAACTTACAAATCTTGAGGTACAGAAAGTTTACATGATAACTTTACAAATATTTGGATAAAAGTCATACTTTAGCAAAAGCTTTAGCATTAAACCAAAACCAAAAAGAATGTGAGATGAGTAGCACTAATCCCCATTGGGAATAGTCTAGCCTTTTGGCTTGTTTTGCTCTCCTTTCTCTGTCACGTCATCATGTGGCCTGACTGACATGGGACAGAGATTTTGAAGGAAACCTTTAAACAAGCATGCTTGGCTCTAGAGGACAGGGAGCCATAAGCAACTAAAAAACCAGCTTCTCAATGAAGTAGAACAGTATCAAACAAAAATTTAATGTCACCCATACCTAAAAAACACCTAAATCCTTGTACAACTGAATCTAGCGACCAGGGGGATGGAACAGAGCAATCTGAGAACAAATAAGCCGTAGAGATAAGAAACATTTTTTAGAAAGAAGATGCAACACCACAAACAATCCAAGCAACACAAAACAGACAAAATTCTACAATTTGGTGGCCACCCAGACAAACCAAAACCAAATGAGGGATGGCAGCATCCTGGTGATCTTTCCTACTCATGAACCAGTGAAGCATCCAGCTCTTCCACAAGTCTCACAAATGCGCACTATAGGCAGGGTCCTTACCTGTACTTCTGGAGGTTTTCTAATGATCCCTTGTCTCACAATCTTAAGTGTTGAAAATGTGCTAGTGGCTCCCTCCAAACCCTGGGCCAATCTGATTTCTTGGCACCCAGTACACCATCAACTCTCAGGGATTCAAGGTCTTTTGTGAAGTCTAGGCATTGAAGATGATGGCTCCATCCCAGTGCTGAGCCTATCTGATTTCTCCAGGGTCCCAAGGCCAGTCAAAAAAAGAAGGTGGATCTGGCTAAATGCCCAAATCCCAGCCGAGCCCCCAGATGTTATGAGTTCAGGATTGTTCAGAGATTCACCAGTCTGACCATAATAATTTTAACAAAGAAGAGACTTTTATTCAGATATTGGCACCAGATCTACTCCAGGATTCCAGGATACAGCACCCAGCCACTTCAGTCAGGGGTTTATGAAGTCAAAGAACACAAAATTACATTCCGTCTATGTCAGTGGTTCTCAACCTTCCTAATGCTGTAGTCCTTTAATGCAGTTCCTCATGCTGTGGTGACCCCAACCATAACATTATTTTTGTTGCTACTTCATGACTGCAGTTTTGCTACTGTTATGAATTGTAATGTGGGGCTGGAGAGACGGCTCAGCAGTTAAAAGCACTGGCTGCTCTTTCAGAGGAGCTGGATTCAATTCCCAGCACCCACACGGCAGCTCACAATTGTCTATAACTCCAGTTTCAGGGAATCCAACACCTTCACACAGGCATGCATGCAGGCAAACATATACAAAAATACGTATGAAATAAAAAAATAAATTATAAATTGTAATGTAAATATTCGATATGCAGGATGTCTGATATGCAACCCCTGTGAGAGGACCAGTTGGCTCCCTAATGGGTCATTCATGACCCACAGGTTTAACCACTGGTTTAGGTGCAAGGAGAAAGTACTCTCTTACAAGGCAAGCTTGTTTTGCTCTATAGTTCTCTTAAGCACAGAGATTTTTTAACAATTCCCTACTTATACATGTGGCTCTGGCAGCCCTTGCCCTTCTTCCTCATTTTCTCGGCTTTCCTAAAAACCATTAGATTACATTCCTAAAGCTAGCCATCAAGGCTTATTCCATTATTTGCCAGTTCCTCCTCTTGAGGCTGACTACCAAAGTCCAGCAACCAAAAGCCCCCTTTGGCTCATCTAATTAACATGCCCAATTAAGTTTCAACACTTCATCCTAAGACAGGGTTTCCCCCTTTATACTTTTATAAACTGCCATTTGCCTATGTGCCGCATCTGTCTCCCCTCTATCCAGAGACAGTCCTTTGTCCCTCTGGAACAAGTAACCCTTCCCCCTTCCCTCCTTCCCCTTCCCCCTCTTGCCAGTCGCCTTTACCACCACATCATAGCCCATTCTAACACAGACCTCCTCTTAAAAATTCCACCTGCAAGGCCATTTGCTACTGTTTTCTGCCTGAATCAGGAAGCGGCCACTGTAACTTTTCTTCCCCACTTAATAAAGGATCTCTCTATAAGAACTAGTGATTGGGTATGGTTTGTGTCTAATCTGAGCTCCAGGAGGAAGCCCCCGCTGTATGGGAGTCTCCTTCAGACTTTAACTCCCATTCCAATTCATCCAGAGCCTCAGGTATGTAGTTCATTCTTGCTTCCTTTTCGTCCTCGTGTTCTAGCTGGCATATTCTATCCAGTGCTCTGAACCACACTTTTTCACTAATTCACATTAGTCTTACACATATATTTCTTATTTTATGTCTAAATACATATTTAATTAACATAATAGTTATTTATATTATGGAACATATTGTGGCATTTCAATACATGTATACAATGATCAGATCAGGCCAGCTGGCACATCCATCACCTCATTAAGGTTGTATATAATATGTAGATATAATATAGTTTATTCAATCAGTCCCTTGTAGGAAGACATTGGACTGGTTCCAATATTTTTGCTGCAATATTTCTTTTTTTTTTTTTTTTTTTTTGTTTTTCGAGACAGTGGTTTCTCTTGTGTAGCTTTGCGCCTTTCCTGAAACTCACTTGGTAGTCCAGGCTGGCCTCAAACTCACAGAGATCCGCCTGCCTCTGCCTCCCGAGTGCTGGGAATTTAAAGGGCAGTAGCGCCACCACACACCGCCCGGCTGCAATATTTCTTCTTAAACTTTATTTTTAAATGATTGCAGTGCAGAATGATGGCATAGGCACCATACAAATGCTTCTAGTTTCTGGTCCTCACGCACTGTATATACCTTTCTAGCTTTCTACCGACCACTCCCTGAGGAATTAAAGAGCTTGCTATTTCTGGGATATTAAAGGCGTGATGAAGTCACCATGCCTGTCTGTAATCCTTGAACACATGGATTTCTAGCATATTCATGGAATGCGTAGGATTAAAGGCATGATGCTACCACTGGCCTGATCCTTTTTATGTTTTAATATTGGGGCTGCTGCTGTCTCTGATCCCAGATAAGTTTTATTAGCATAGCACAATCATTTGTGGGGAATTACAATTGCTGTTGGTGGATGTTTAATGTATGTCCTGTGGGAGCCCTTCTTGGGTTCCTTGTGGCGTTACCAGCAGGTCTGCATAGAGGATGATTAGGACCATGGGCCTGAGTGCAGGTGTCTGAGATGGTCTGCACTTGACTGTACTGGGGATGGTCTGTATGTCAAGTTGCTCTGATTGATCAATAAATAAAACCTGATTGGTTGTGGCTAGGCAGGAAGTATAGGGGGACTAACAGAGAGGAGAAATAAAAGAACAGGAAGGCAGGAGTCACAGCCAGCCACTACCAGGACAAGCAGCATGTAAAGATGCCGGTAAGCCACCAGCCACGTGGCAAGGTATAGATGTATGGAAATGGATTAATTTAAGCTATAAGAACAGTTAGCAAGAAGCCTGCCACGGCCATACAGTTTGTAAGCAATATAAGTCTCTGTGTTTACTTGGTTGGGTCTGAGCGGCTGTGGGACTGGCGGGTGACAAAGATTTGTCCTGACTGTGGGCAAGGCAGGAAAACTCAAGCTACATACAATACCACATGTTTGCCTTAGTTTCTTTGTGACCTAGTCTAGTGAGATCTTTGACTCTTGTGACTGATAGCTTTATCTCATCCACCCATAATCCTGTGCAGTGATCCTTAGGAACCATCCTGTGCTCTCATTTACTAAGAGAAAAATATTTCTTAGAGGCTCTAATGTAACTTCAGGAACCATCAAAATTTCACACACACACACACACACACACACACACACACACACACACACACACACCTGTCTAGTGTTAAAGTATGTAAGCATATCTCTCCCTTGAAGAGCCCATGCTCATATACCTTTATTTTGGGTGTATACTACCCTCTTTCTAAGCATCTTTCTCTCTCCCTTAAGGCCCAAGCTTACATCTATATTTAAATTGGTTCTCTTTATTTAATGAACTCTGATGTTGCTTCATACTGACTCATAGTGAAGTGAAGAATTCCGGCTTCACTTGGCTGCTCAGTCCTGTTGCCGCTAACAGTAGAGCATGGCCAGGCCATGGACCTTCACTTATGAGTATGTGGTTGATGCAGGCAGAGCTCATGTGTAGAATTGTGCAACAGCACCACCACCGGGTGTAAAAATGCTCCTGTCACTAAGTAGAATTCTGCTGTATTGACCTTTTGTAGTTCTCTTCACCTGCCTCATCATGGTTACTGCTGGTAACCATCAGTCTGCTCTCTGTCTGTATACGTTTGTTACTTTGATGTTATTAAATACATGGAAACATGTGATGTGATCTTTTCCATTATGTTGTTGTTTCATATTGAACTAAACTTTATTTTTAAAAAATAAAGCTGCGTACAACCTTGTATACAATTCAAGTCTAAGGATTAAGCAATGAATCTTCAGTATAATAAATCTGTTTATACTAGGAGTTGAAGAAGTTACAATACTTCACCCTTGTAAAAATGCCATAGAATCCAAATCACAGCTAGGATTCTCAGTGATTCTAGTGCTTTCTCTTAAACAATAAGGGTTTGGTCGGTTTTAAGATAAATCCTTCCATACGTGCTGTCCTCAATTCCTGTATCACCACAGCCCACCAACTCATACGGTGAACCAGCTGGCTGCAGCAGCCCTTAGTTTTTGTCTTGGGCTGTTTTGATGCAGCCCTTCGAACCCCATTCAGGACCCCAGCTTCTGCTGACAAGCAAGTAGTTACCACCCTTTGAATTTGCTCCTTCAGCTGTAGCCAACCACAGAACATCATGACCTAGATCCTTGCTGCTCTAGGCTGGATTATAATGAATGCCTGACTTGTCGGATTGAAAGGATGCATTGCCTGTATCAATAGCAACAGTGATGGGTCCTGTGGCTGCCACAGCCATCGTGAATGCCTTTTCCCATTGGGGAATGTCCCAAATGCAGTGCCATGAACCACAAGAACTTGGGTCTGTGTTCACAAATTGTATTCTCCCCTTCAGGTGGCTGGAACCCTCTGAGTTCAGGCCTCTGTTTTCTTTAATACATTCCTGTTACTGTGGCCAATCACCTGACAAACTCACCTTAAAGAGAGAAGAGTTATTTTGACTTAGAGTTCCAGGATACAGTCTGGTGGAGGTACGGAGGTGTTACAGCAGGGGTTAGGGGTCCCTGGTCACACTGTGTCTGCAGTCATGGTGGAGGTACTGAACACATTACAGCAGGGGTGAGGAGTCCCTGGTCACACTGTGTCTGCAGTCATGGTGGAGGTACTGAACACATTACAGCAGGGGTGAGGAGTCCCTGGTCACACTGAGTCTGCAGTCAGGAAGCAGAGAGCAAATAGAAAAGAGATAGGATATAAAACTTGAGTGCCCACCCTCACTTCAAGTTTCATGTCTTCCCAAACACCACTGCCAGCTGATGATCAGCTATTCAAATACTCAGCCTATGGGAGACATTCTACCTTCAGAGCACAATAATGAAAGACATGACATGTTAGTCCACCCATGAATCCCTGAATGCCTTCCCCAGAACCCCTGAATGCCTTCACCAGAACCCCTGAATGCCTCACCAGAACCCCTGAATATCTTCACCAGAACCCCTGAATATCTTCACCAGAACCCCTGAATATCTTCACCAGAACCCCTGAATATCTTCACCAGAACCCCTGGATGCCTTCACCAGAACCCCTAAATGCCTTCACAAGAACCCCTGAATGCCTTCCCTAGAACCCCCGGATTCCTTCACCAAGACCCCTGAATGCCTTCACCAGGACCCCTGAATGGCTTCCCCAGAAGAGCCCATGGGTCCTACTCACTCCCCAGATCAGCCTGCCCTTCTGTGCACGGCAATCCTCCAGTGCACCAGACACTCTAAAAACCCAACCACCTCACCTCTTGATTCATCACAGTAGTCACACGCCTTGTCTTTCCAGTGATCTGAGCCCTTAAACGCTTTCAGTTTTGATCCTGAAAGTCATTCATCACCACCCATCAGAGAAGTCCAGTCGATTAATCAGTATAGGAGTGTGGTGAGGAGCAACAGTGAGGAGGGGGTATCTCAGACCAAAGGTGAACAGCAAGTAGGAGAGTATTGAGAGGCCCCAGCAGGAGGAAGTCTAGCACGAAGCACAGGAGGTTGTCATGAGGATGTTGTGAGCGAAAGGTACCCCAGGAACGGAACTTTTCTGAACTGCCATGTCTAAGGAGAGGGGTTGAGCATCCAGAACGACCAAGAAGAAACGGGAGAAGGAATGCCCACAAGATTGCACAGGAGTTGACTATCCCATTTAGGTTTGAGAGGGGACTTTTGTAGTGGCCCAGCAAACGCTGGTAAAACTGAATAACTAGCTCCTATAGCCAATAAAATGAGATAGTCTTACCAGCTAGTATTACCTGTGGCTCATTAAGGGTGATAGTGATGGACCAAGGGTCCCAGCAGTCAGTAATAGTCACTCCTAGGAAACTCACCACCCTCGAATTTCATTAGGACCTTGTAGGGACAGAAGCAGGATGTAGGAACTGGAGCCTCTGAACACAATTTGATTTCCAGTGTGCTAACTCTCCACGCAGGGGGCAGGAGCAAGGTGCAGCCATGGATTGGGGCAGGCTCTTTGGCCCAAATGAGTGGAAAGGACATCACTACTTTGTTTGACTTACCCTGTGGTGACCCCAGAAATAAGGGTGCAGCTAGCACCTGGCATTTAACCTGACCTCATTCGAGGTTTTTAGCTTTAAGGTCTTTCTTTTATTAAAGACCTTGAAAGTTACGTTTGTACATCTGAGCAGTGTGGGTCTGTCCTCTGATCCTGGAGGGTTTTTTCCTAATACTGGGTGCTGACTGAAAAATAAAATGAAGGTGAAGATCTAATCTCCCTTTCATCACTGTCTGGCATCAGATTGGCATAGTTAGTCATGGTTTCTGATGAACTGGAGAAAAAAAATAAGGCCAGATTTTCCTCAGCTTCCTGGGTTTCTTCTTGGTTTTGCCATAATTGAACGACTTAAGAGTCTCCTTTTCCATTCGTGCCTGGAGACAAGCATCATAAGGCCCTGGAGATTATCTGCATAGGTTGGTAATGGGGTCAGTTGGTGGAGATGCTGAAGCACCAGCTGGGTTGTGCTCCTATCCTGAACATGCAGAGGGTCAACACATGCCAGGCAGACCTCTAGATCTACTCCATGTCTTCAGGCAAAACAGTAAAAGCCATTGTGACACAGATGTCATGCTGGGTTAGGTCAAGGAGGGAGATACAAGAGTCAGATAGCTCCCTGGGAGACAGGCAGGGAAAGAGACAGACAATAAACAACTTGGCATACTCCTGAGGACTTCTCCCATCTCCTGGCTGCTGACTGGCCAAGCATATGCTAGGTTGGCTTGCCTGGGTCATGAACCAATCAGCTGACTCTCCTTCGTACAAGATGGCCAACTGCAAATGGGAGAGGATGCCACCACAGGCCACCAAAACCTCTAACAAACCCAAGTTCCGGAATCCCCTTCCCACCTGTCGACGCCTGTCTCTGTGGTGTGTGTGTGTTCCTCCACATGGAATAAAACTTAGTTGCTTGCTGTGACTGAAATTTTTCCTGACCTTTAGTTCTTTAACAGGAAAAAAAAAAAAAAAAAAAAAAAAGAACCAGACCCAGGACCTCTAGACGGCAAATTTGGGCGGAAGGAGTAGGGTGAGCGGCGCATTGCCTGAGATTTCTTCTGAGTATCATTAAAGTCATAAAGTAAGACAAACTGTGGAAGGAGCATGACTGTTGAGTTGTCCAGGGCTCCGCCTTTAATCCCAGAATAGGGACCCCACCCAGGTGAGTATCGTGAAATCTCCAGACTGGAAATTTTGTTTCTCCCTTTTCTCTGACAAGGAGAATCCCCCCCTGGAAGATTTTAGCTCTAAGATCTGTGTATCGGAGAGCAAGAGAATTTTTTCATAGACTTCTGGCTGAAATCCCACCCTTGGCAACCTCCCCCTGGGACTTTTGGAGTTAACAACTGACAGCTGGTTCTAGAGAGATGTCATCCTGAACTTTATTTCCACTGAGATTCAATTTCTCACCTTCCTCCTGTTCATCACAATCTCTGACGATCAGTCCGGATTCCATCAGCAGTTCATCTTATCTCTGTGTCTATCATTTATCTAAATCAGAATGGAAGGAGCTATTAGCAAAGGAAGTAAGACTGAGAATTCTTGAAACAGATTAAGACATTTGCTGACCTAGAAGCTGTCTGCTCCTTCACCAGAAACTTGCAACTAGAGACCACATGGCTCCCCCTTCTGGCATAAAGGTGGTATGACTTGAAACACAATTCTGAGAAACTGGCTGTGGGAGATGGTTTGGAGAATACTCTTATATGGTATTGACCCATCTATATCATTCCTGAGTAGAGAGAGATAGACAGACAGATGAATGAATAAATGAATAAATGAACTAAAAATGTATTGAAGACCTTAATGTGAGATCTGAAACTACTTGAAGAAATATAAGGAAAAATATTTCAAGACACAAGTATGAGAAAGAGCTTGCTGAAAACAACTCTTGTAGGCCAGAATTGAAAGGCAGGATGCCATGAAACCCAGAAGTGTCTTCACAGCAAAGGAAACAGAAAAAAGAGACAGTTTACAAAATGGGAGAAAATATTTGCTAACTATTCATCTGACAAGGGACTAATAGCCACAATACACAAGAACTTTAAAAAATTCCAATGAACAGACAAAAAGAAGTTTTCAAAAGAAGTAAAACAACCAGTAAATATCTGAAACTATGCCAGCAATCCTTAGTCATGAGGGACATGCAAACCAAAGAGAGTCTATCTTATATCTGTAACATGGCTGCTATAAAGAAAGCAAAGGAACATGGGCAACGATGTGGGGAATTGTTGGTAGGATTGTAAATGAAGGTAGCCACAATGGAAATGGAATTACCTCAAAAGGGTAAAGATAAAACTGTCTTATGATCCAGCTATACCACTCCCAGGTACAGGCCAAGAGGAATCAGAGTTAGCATAGCACATCAGTACACATATGCTTAATGCAGTACTTTTCACAACAGTCAAGTTATAGAGTCAGCTGAGACATCCATAACAGATGGATGGATGAGGAAAACACTGTCTATGCACACAACAGGGTACCAATTAGCCATAAAGAAGAAAAAGAAGGAGGAGGAGAAGAGGAAGAGGAAGAGGAAGAGAAAGAGGAAGAAGAAGAAGAAGAAGAAGAAGAAGAAGAAGAAGAAGAAGAAGAAGAAGAAGAAGAAGAAGAAGAAGAAGAAGAAGAAGAAGAAGAAGAAGAAGTTATTTTCAGGAAAATATATAGAACTGGAGATCACCATGTTCAGTGAAATTACCCAGAACTAAAAATACAAATATCACATTTTAAAATCATTTGTGAAATCCAGACTTAAAAGAATAGCACTTGAAATTGGGAGTGGGTAGGTTGGGAAGAAGATTGTTTGGGAAGAAGGGACCAGTGGGAAGGAAGGCAGAGAGGATAATGAGGGGATGGACATGATCAGACTACATGATATCTGTGCATGTGAATGTTATCATAAGGTCCATTTTTTGTACAATGCATATATGCTAATAAAGCATTTATTGATTTTTTTAAAGCTTTTAAAATTTTTAAAAGAACCTCTGCAGATTAGGGTGGCATGGAAGATGACCCCCAAGTGCCCACTTCAACCCGTGGGCCAGGACAGCAGGTGCCACAACAATGAACAAATATATAATGAAGAGATGGAAAGAGAGAGCACACGGTGGAGAGATAAAGAGAAAGAGAAGCGGAACAATTCACATCCTGTAGAGAAAGGTGATACTGGGAATGCAATGGTGGTGAGAAACAGGCCTATATGAGGAGCTGGTGCTGCCACCTGAAGCCCTGTTGGTGTCCTAGGGCTGTGCTGCTACCAGAGGCCATACTGATCTAAGTGACCTGTGCTGCCACCAGAGGCCATGATTACATCTGCTGTGGGACAATCTTCAAGCACTGCAAATATGCAAATATGTATTACTCTCATTGGTTAATAAAGAGCTGACTAGCCTATAGCTGGATGGGAGAGCCAGACTAGGAGGACTCTGGGAAGAAGAAGGACAGAGTCTCAGGAGTCACCAGCCAGACTCAGAGGAAGCAGGACATGTACAAAATGAGGTAACAAATCATGAGCCATGTGGCAGCAAGTAAAGGAATAGAAATGGGTTAATTTAAAATGTAAGAGCTAGTTAGGAACAAGCCTAAGCTATTGGCCAAGCATTTATAATTAAGTCTCTGTGTGGTTATTTGGGAACTGACTGGTGGGACAGAAAAGTCTGTTTACAGACATCCTGGCCTGGGCTGATGCTGAGGGCCATGTCTGGGTCTATGAATGTCTGTGACCCATGTTACCACTAAAGGCCAAGTAGATGTACATGATTTGGGCTGCCAGCTGAAACCACATTGATGTCCAAGCTCTGGGTTTAGCTGACCCCACCCCTTATGGTATAGATTCTGGAGAAATGGCCCTGCCCCTTGCCTGAGCAGTGTGGAAGATCTAGCCTGAGGTTGTGAGCTCAGGAGAGCTGACCCCACCCCTCATCAGCCATGTAGTGGCTTCCGCATGGGAGAGACGCCCCTCTACCTTGCCTTCCCACCCCTCACTGCCTATATCAGGTCAGAAAACTGGTCCCACCCCTTGCCAGCTGCAGCACTCAAGAGAGCCAGCCTGTACCTCACTGGACAGCACAGTAGAGCTGGCCCTAGTGTCGTGGGGGGAATGGGTGAACCAGTCCTGAGGGCATGTGCGTGGGAGAGCTGGCCCCGCCCCTCACCCGGGAGGGCTGGCCCCGCCTCTTACACAGGAAAATTGGCCCAGCACCTCTCCTGGGCAGCACAGTTGAGTTCACCCTGGTGACACGGGCACAGGAGAGCTGGCACACACACACACACACACACACACACACACACACACACACACACACACACCTGGGCAAAGCATAAGAGCTGGCCCTGCTGGTGAGGGGAGCTAGCCCCAAGGGCTGAGAGAAGGAGAGCTGGCCCTGCCCCTTACCAGCTGCCTCAGCAAGAGAACTGGCCTCACCCCTCACCTGAGCAAAGCAGGAGAGCTGACCCTGGTGGTGTGGGTGCAGGAGAGTGGGCAGGCTGACTAACTCAGCTACCACCCAGGCCCAGATCTGGGGCTTCGAGTTGACCCACCCCAACATCTACCTCTCCCATGAACTGGAGCACGTGATGGGGCCAGTCTGCAGAACCAAAGCGGGAGAATGTCCATGACGCAGGGTAACAACAGGATGTCTGAGATGAGTCCTGCTGAGGATCCAGTATTGACAGTGTAGCAGAAGCCAGAGGCCTGGAACCGGTCCAATGACTCATTACAATGAACATTTGCAAGTAAAGCTGGTTGGGAAAAAAGGTATACTGTGGGACACACCATGACACAGGGCAGCTTCCATAGTGAGATTGTTTGTTTGTTTGTTTTGTGAGGTTGCAAGGGCAGAGGGTGGAAATGGAGGAGCAGGGATATGAGTGGGATTGGGATACATGATGTGAAATTCACAAAGAATCAATAAAAAGTTAATAAACAAATAAATAAATAAGATAAAGAAGCCGATGTGTGCAAAGCACAGCTTCCTGGCGGTCACTGTGGGTGTTTAAAGCTGGGGTTGTATACTCGCCCAGCAGTTAGAACACAAGTCAGTGAATTCCAGTCATTGCCTACCCTCTGCCCAGCAGATCATGCTACTCTGAATCAACCCTAAGGAGGCAGCTGAAGAACACAGGGGCCACTTGTCCTTTATCTCTGTGGAGTAGCATTAGCTATCTGCATATACATTTGTCAATAAAGCCTTTCATCCTAAGGCCGGCTGGCTTCCATCCCAGCTCCTGTGGATTTGGAGCTGGCCAAGTGACAGGAACGACTCTGGTAGCTTCTCTTCAACACTCGGGAAGGGTCTTCTGTGGCGGGGGGGGGGGGGGGGGGGGGGGGGGGGGAGGAGGCATGTAACACGGTTGTCAGTCTTTTCCTCCTCACGTTGCTGAGTCTGGGTGTGCTCTGTTCTAAGTTACTCCATATTGTATAAACCAGTGGTTTCCCGATAATGTCTCATCCTGGGAGACTCAATTTTACAAGCATCATTTGATTCCATTTTGGATGCGAACATAGAGGCAGGATGAAGACTGTCTTGCCGGACATGCAGTCACCATTTGGCCACCACTGTCTGCGAGGTACAGACTCATAATTTAACACCATAACCAAAAGCAAGTTGAGGAAGAGAGGGTTTATATGGCTTACACATCCACATCACTGTTCATCATCAAAGGAAATTGGGACAGGAACTCAAACAGGGCAGGAACTTAAAGGTGGGAGCTGATACCGAGGCCATGGTGGTGGTGGTGGTGGTGGTGGTGGTGGTGGTGGGTGGTGGTGGGTGGTGGTGGGTGGTGGTGGTGGTGGTGGGTGGTGGTGGTGGTGGTGGTGGGTGGTGGTGGGTGGTGGTGGTGGGTGGTGGTGGTGGGTGGTGGTGGTGGGTGGTGGTGGTGGTGGTGGTGGTGGTGGGTGGTGGTGGGTGGTGGTGGTGGTGGTGGTGGTGGTGGTGGTGGTGGGTGGTGGTGGTGGTGGTGGTGGGTGGTGGTGGGTGGTGGTGGTGGTGGTGGGTGGTGGTGGTGGTGGTGGGTGGTGGTGGTGGTGGTGGTGTGTGCTGGCTTGTTCTCCATGGCTTCTTACCCTGCCTTCTGATAGAACCCAGGACTAGCTCAAGGGCGGTCTCACCTACAATGGGCTGGTCCCTCCCATATCAGAGAATACCCTACAGGATTGCCTACCAATCTATGGAGGCAACTTTTAATTGGGGTTCCCTCTTCTCAGACTCTAGCCTGTGCCAAGTTGACATAAAGTTAGCCAACACATGTATCCAGGACTAACATACAGAGAACTCCCAGCTGTCCCGGGCCTTCCGTCTGTCTACCTCTACTGCTCATAGAATTTATTAAAATGGGCAATCATTTGTCCGTATGTTTTGTCCATCTAGATCTGCTGTCTGCCCACCCCCAATCTGCCCTTTGCCTCTATAGCCTCCACAATCCTGTACCTTCCTTTTGCACACTGATTGGAATCGGGGACTCAGCTCACTTCTGACCTGGGACTTGACTCTGTACCAGCACCTCCAGCAGGGTCCACCAGTGAGTCCCCACAGAGACCCCCTTTGAATCTCTACCAGCTGTCTGCTTGCCTCCAGTTCAGCCTCTCAAACTTCTCTTCAACCCTTGATAGCTATTCTATAACACACATACACACACACACACACACACACACACACACACACACAATGTTTTATATAATGTGTGATCTGAGAATTAATTAGTAATTAAGATTGGAATACAATAACCTGTGTTTTGCTTTGCCAGCCATCAAGGGAAATTGGGACTGTTTGGCAAATTAGAGGCAGTAAAACTGATGTACTTTGTAAATTTATTGCTATTTAATCTGGCAATGTGCACACATTCTGGAAAAACATAAGCATGTCTGTTTTTTGTCAGCGTACTCACAACTGGCTTGCTGGATGACATTACCATTTGACACACTTCTATAGGCATCTTCAAGTACTCATATATAGCATAAAATAGAGGGGTCCCGGCTGCCACTGACTCCAGCCCCCTTTCTATCACCCAGCAAAACACACCAGGTTGAAGCCAGGTAAGTGACATTCTTGTTGAGATAATCTGCCCATTCTAATTTCTTTTGCAAAGTTGAACTTTTATTTGAACCTTTTACCCTCTATCACAGAACAGTTGTGGGGTTACAAAGTTTCCTCAGCTTGTCTTTCATCCTGACCAAGGAACACAGGGTGCTTTGACTGTTCTATGACCCAGCCCATGATCCCATTTTTTCCCAGCAAGCTGGAAGTAAGTGGAATCTTGGTATTCCTGTGATAAAGGTAAGTAGCTCAAACATTGAAAGGAAGCAGCCCCAGGTAGTCCTGACTCAGATCCCATAAACACTCCAACACATCCAGCCCCTCTAGCTGTCAGCATCCTCTCCCCACCCATGACAAGGATCTCATCAGATGCACTTGTTGGGTCCAGCAAAGGTACTCATCACTCCGAGCTTCTCTCGTTGGAGACGCATTGCACATCTCAGAACAGTTTGAAATCCTCCTTTCCAGGAACGCCGCTGCTGTGGCTTTGGGAGGGACTCTAGCTTTGGTTTTGGCAAAGACAAAACACTTAATGCTGATGTTCCTGCAAATAAAGATGAAAATTCCTTTCAGTTTTGAGGGGTCAGGAATTGGGGGAGTATGTTGTGGCTTTGCAGGCCTTGCATTGTGTCAGTTTGGTGCAGCGGAACCCTAGTCATCAACATTCCTTCCCAGAATGTCTTCTGACTGAGCGGCTCCTGCAGACACTGCTACGTGAAAGCTGGAGGGGGTGGGGCAACAGCAGCTGGCTTGAAACCCAACCCCCCACCCCCACCCCCAAACCCCCACCCTGCGCCCAGACATCCAGCAAACTCCCATCTTGGCTGTTCTAAGGTTTGACTACAAAGCTCTGTGCTGCTTCCATATGAGTATTTTCTCATCTGCAGTAACCACACCTCCCAGGATTTTGTTCCCCAACATCCATTCTGTTCTTTTTTCTTTTGTGTGTATGTTTGTGTATGTGTATGGACGTAGGCTTATGTGCAGGGTCACATGCACATGTGAAGGCCAGGGACCAAGCTCACATGTTATTCCTCAGGAATCATGCATTGTTTTTTTTTTTTTGTTTTGTTTTGTTTGGTTTGGTTTGGTTTGGTTTTTGGTTTTTGGTTTTGTTGTTTCATTGTTGTTGTTTGTTTGTTTGTTTGTTTGAGATAGGAACTTCCATTGGCCTGGAGTTAGGCTGGCCAGGAACCCAGCTATTTCCACCTCCCCAACACTCGTACTATAAGCATGTGCTACCACACCTGACTTTTTCACATGGGTTCTGGGGACCAAACTCAAGCCCTCATAGCTACTGGCAAGCATTTGACTACTTGAACTATCTCTCCAGCACACACACACACACACACACACACACACACACACACACACACACACACACCTTCCCCTCACTCCTTTTTAAAGCCGTGTATTTGGTTGCCTAGACTAGAGAGGATGCTCCCATGCATCCTTAGTTGGTCCATGGAATAAGTTCTGGTATAAGGAAGGGTGATAATGTTGCTACATCCCAGAGCAACACCACCCTCCTAGAATTTCCCATGCTGCTGGCATTCAGTTGAGCATCTCAATCTTCTTCTCCAGTTTCTTTCTTTATTCCTGGCACCTTCCTGGGTCCCTACTGAGAGGACATAAATAGGAACCTTAGATGGGCCTCCAAAGTGGGCCTTAGGACAACTCTCTTCCTCTCTCTTCCCACACCTGAGATCACCTCCCCAGAAATGCGCCCCTGCCTGAAACTTCAGGGGAGGGGAAAAGGAAAGTTTGTAAGTCAAATATGGACTCCATTCCCTGCAGGAACTTACTGCCCCCAGCTTTGAATGCTGATACCTGCAGGTGCCTCCCAGCACCTATTTCTTTTCTCTACATGGACAGTCTGTACCAGGGACAAGGCTTTGAAGTCTCAAGTCCCATTCCCAAGGGACCCAAAGGTTGAGATACCACTCACAGGAGCACAGCTTAAAAGGACCAAATGCTTGACTGAAAGCTGTTCCTCGTCTGACGGCTGCACTTCCCTCCCTGGGCAGTAAAGGATTCAAGTCAGGCTAAATCAAGAGGTTCTTTCCCTGCACAGGATTCCTAATGAGTCATAGTCCATGCTTATCTACCTCTGTCCTATTATATCCTAACAGCTCTATTCCTTGCTGTTCATTTACTATAGACAACCCCACCCCCTTGAGTGTGGAGACAGTTCCTTAGGAAACAAGACATTTTCCTTAAATATTATATCCAAATGGGGGAACCCAACTCACTCACTCATTTTCACTTTTAATTTGAGTAGTCATTGAAAAAAAAAAAAAAAAAAAAACAACACCAAAGCCACCCATATAAGCAAGTATATGCTACTTTCTCTAGCTCCCCTCCCCTCCCCTCCTTCTCTCCCTTTTCCTCTCGGCCCTTCTTAGAATAAAGACTAAGGTGAAAGAAATATCTCAGAAATATTTGTAATGTGGACTTGCACACATTTCTGGATTTAATCATGGTGTGGGTGTAGCATTATTTAAACCCCAGCCAGAGGAAGAGGATGGCCAAGAGCATTTGGAGTACAGACATGTTTCTAATCCTGTGTGGCTAGGCTCAGGAGTGCCCCAGGATGCTGCGGATAGAATCTGAGGACAGAAACGGGGGGGGGGGGGGGCTCCACTTCAGAGGCTCCACTATTATCTCTCTCTTTAGGAGCATATTGAGAAACCCACCTTCAGTTTCCCCAGACTCCCAGATGAAGCTTCTGGAGATGGAATAACTCTGATCTCCAGGACCTCATTGAAAGGAAGCTAGTATTTTGCTATAATATAATACTGTCTGACCCCAATACAAGCTGAGCAAGGGGAAAATAAGTCACAAGACAAAATCTGAAGCTCTAATGCCATCTTATAACTGGGCTTATTTTGTAAAGATTAAGTGTAATGATCTAAAGTGCCTTATGTACAGGCCTTCATAACCCTCTACCGGGATAGGTAACTATACAGAAAAACAAAATGAGAAAACTAGGTATCAAAGGGCAAAGCAGGAATAAAACTTTCTGCTATCCATATCTGCTGTCAACAGCACACCACCTAGAGTGCTTGAGCCCTCAGGAACAATCAGAGCCCAGGCTGCCTTCCCACAGACCCCCAGCAATGCAACAAAAAAGATAGGAAGCTTTTTGGGGGACCCCCAAATAGCACTGGGAAATCCGTGCACACTGACCATGTCTAGCCATCTCCTCTCTGACTCCCTCTCGTCTCCTGAGGCCTCCCCCCAAATCCCACTCTCCATATTGCCGTAGGCGCTTGCCATCCTCTTAGCTGAGGAAAATCTTCCCTCACACCAGGCCTGCTGCCCCGTCCTTTTCATTTTACTGCCAAAGATGAAGACTACAAGTTACTAAGTCAAATAACTAAATTAGCCCAAGAGCCTTGAGTAATTCGGGAATCTCAGCTGCTGAAGGGAGAACCCACCCCTGCCTTTGATCACCTTGCAGGACTGAAGATACTCAGGACAGACTGACAGACAAACAAAAGAGTCTTCCAGAGCTCCCAAGAACGCTCCCTCAAAGAGAAAGATGGGAACAATTCCCTTGATGACACTGTGCCACGTGTGTCCATATTTGCTTCTATGTAATTGTTTGTGTGTTATTCTATGTTGTGGCAGCATGAAATGGAGCTCAGACTGTCTCTAGAATTCCCTAAAATAACTGAGTAACAAACCCATGGCCATTTAAATACCTTTTTCATTCATTTTCCTTATATGTTAAGATGATGATGATGGTGGTGGTGGTGGTGGTGGTGGTGGTGGTGGTAGTGGTGGTGATGTCTTGAAATACCTACTGTAATGGTTGGCTTTAATTGTCAACTTGATAACCTAGAGTCACCTAGAGAGATAGTCTGCAGGAGGGGATGACTACATTGAATTATCATCTGGGTGTGTCTGGGATGGGTTGTCTTGATTGCCTCAATAAAGGTGGGAAGAGCCACTCTAAATGTAGGAAGTACCTTCAGGTTGCAGCCTGATGAAGAATGTGAAGAAAGTCTTGCTTTCTTTGCCTGATTGGCCTTCACTCTTGTTGGCAAGTCCATCTACTCTGTTGCTGCTTCTGACTCCCTCATGCATGTTAGAACCAGGTTGGGTTGGGTTTTGTTTTTGTTTTTGTTTTGAGGGGGAGTGGTATGGCTTCTGATGTGACATGAAACCAGTGCATTCCTAGAACCCTCCAGACATTTTAGGCCAAACTGGGACTACTGAAACATACAACATCATGGACGTAGAAACTACTTGATTCTCAGTCTCTCCAGTGTGAGGTCGACATTGTCGGGCTATGGCACACCCTGTAGACCAATCTAATGAATCTTCTTTTAATCCATCTTAATCCTATCGTTTCTGTTCCTCTAGAAAATCCTGACTAATATCCCTACCTTAAAAGCATATGTGTATTTACTGTGTGAATGTGAGTGCTGCAGGGTGTGTTAAAAGCTCTTGTAAGCACACACTTAGAAACTGACGTACTTGTTTGCCTTCTTAAAGGCTATTAAAATATCTTTGAGTCTGTTAAGTATTTCCTAAAATCTTAAAATGTTGTTTGTATAAAACAACATTCCTTTGGGTCATAAGATGAAAGTTTCTCAAGGTTGTAAAATTTGACATGGAATACAGAGATTTTAATAATGATATCTTACCAAAACAAATTCTTAAAAATTAACTTTATTTTATTTATGTAATAATCACAGATAATAAAAATAATAGGACATAAAATGCTTTATGTTATTTGAGATGCCTCTGGGTAATGTACATTGTAAATCCTTGCTGGAAAAGTTGCTATGGATTCTCTTTTCAAAAATATTTTTAATAAACAAATGTTCAATGTGAGGTTTGTGTTAAGACTCTTATGTTGGCTAGTTTTATGTCAACTTGACACAAGCTAAAGTCGTCTGAGAGGAAGGAGCTTCAATTTAAAAAATGCCTCCATAAAATTGGGAGGCAAGCCTGTAGAGCATTTTTTAAATTAGTGATTGATATAGAAGGGTCCAGATCATTATAGGTGGTCATGGGTTCTATAAGAAAGCAGTATAAGTGAGCCGTGAGGGGCAAGCCAGTAGGCAGCACCCCTCCATGGCCTCCGCATCAGCTCCTGCCTCTAGGTTCCTGCCCTGTTTGAGTTCCTGTCTTGATTTCCTTTGATGATGAACAGTGATGTGGTCATAAACCAAATAAACCCTTCCCTTCCCAAGTTGCTTTGGTCTTGATGTTTCATCACAGCAATAGTAACCATAACTGGGACAGCTGTAATACATGTAAACTGGCAGATATATATGTATATCATGTATCCCTGGTAAGTTTATTTTCATGATAAATATAACAGGAGATCCAATACCAACAAACAGTAGCATTCAAAATCTAGGTAAGCTTATTCTATATGTAATAGAGAGGGCTGTGTTATTGAGTAGCAAATGTAAGGAATATCTTACATTTCTAAGAAATTTTAACCTATTAAATTAAACAATACAAACCATTGCCTGGCTTCATGTGTTTTCCTCTTTCAAAAAGGTTTTTTGGGGGGTTCTTAACTTGCCAACTTAAACTGAAAAAAGAAAAAAAAATTCATTAAACACCAAGCTGTTGGTACCTGCTCAGCCAGCTGTCTTATCAATAATCAGGTTAGGCTTCATGTCTTTAAGATCAAAGTTCTCCTATTTTATGTTAAAAATCATAGTTTTAGGATCTGGGAATGCCTTTCATCCCAGGACTCATGAGGCAGAGGCAGGTGGATCTCTGTGAGTTTGCAGCCAGCCTTGTCTACAGAGAGAGTTCCAGGACAGCCTGAGCCACATAGCGAGACCCTGTCTCAAACAACAGATTTTTAAAGTACAGAACTTGGATTAAAAAGTGCTATTAAAACATGATCTACCAACAGCCTAGCCTACAACTGACAAGCAAGACCAAATCTTTGGCATTTTTTAGTTTCTTTTTTTTTAATTTATTTTTTAAGTGTTTTGGTGTGAAGATGTCAGATCCTCTGGAACTGGAGTCACAGATGTGTGTGAGCTGCCATGTGGGTGCTGGGAATTGAACCTGGGTCCTCTAGAGGAACAGCCAGTGCTCTTAACCGCTGAGCCATCTCTCCAGCCCATTTTTTTTTTTTAATTTCTATATATGACTGTTTACATGTGTGCTGTTTACATTGTTTGTATTTATGTGTTTACATAGTACCAGATTGGATTATGAGTAATGTTAATTAAAACTTCCAAGTTAACCCAAGTTCCCCTTAGTTCTTAGTGTAATTAGAATTTGAACAAACCAGCAGTCAGAGAAACAGGCTTAGTGGAGATGTTATTGGTTGATCATTGACTCTCAGCTTTGATACTACATCCAAGAAGCCCCTCTTAGCTGGAAATAAACTGATGAGGATACAAGTCCTGCTCCAGGGTTCAAATCTCCTCTCCCCCTGACAATTTTCCTCATGGAGAAAAGAGCTCCTAGGCCAGTGGTTCTCAACCTTCCTAACACTTAGACCCATTAATACAGTTCCTCAGGTCGTGGTGACCCCCCATCATAAAATTATTTCATTGTTACTTCATAACTGTAATTTTGCTACTGTTATGAATTGTAATGTAAATATCTGGTATGCAGGATATCTGATATGTGATCCCCACCCCACCTCCCAATGAGGTCACAACCCACAGGTTGAGAACCACTGTTCTAGACTCTACTATTTCTACAGTCTGAAGATTGGAACTGTGACTAAGCCCTTTCTAATTAAGAAACTGAGTCTTAAGTCAATTTTATTTAAAAATCTATCTCTATCAGCTTTATCTCGGTGTTACATAACAGTTAAAATTTTAAAGTTTGTTTTTCAATACTGGCATAACTGACCTTTTGGTCTTAAATACAACTTGAAGGTCAATACTAAAGTGGACAAAGATCCATTAATTTTGCTCCTATCTTAAGTCAACTAGGTCTCAGGAGACTAAGATATCTTTCAAAATATCCCAAAGCTTTGACAAATCATCTGTCTTCTTGATCAGGGAGGCTACGGAGCCCCAGATGGTGAACTTTATCCAGTGTACAATTCTATGAAGAGGAAAGTCAACAAAGGGGGACATGTCCCCTCTTCCAAAGGACACAGCATGGTCACTAAATTTTAAAAAGAAAAACAATAATTAAGGCCTTATACAAGGCTTTCAGTTAAACCCTGTGTATGAGCTAATGATATACCAGACAGAATAGTCACAGATCCCCCTCCCAACTATAATACAAAAAGGCTCCATTTGTAGATGTATTTTCAGGTGAAATTATCTAAGTTTATCCGTAGTTGTGCCTTGGTGTTTCATTATTTCTCCTTTGACTAGATTTGTAACCAACAGTTATGACCTTACACAATATTCCTTTAGTCTTTTGCACGTCAATCAAATTTCTTCTTAAAAGTGTTCCCTTGTGCCTCAGAAGCTGGTCAGCCTCCCCCTCCACCCACTCACACCCTACCTCTCAGGCAGGTGCCACTCTGCTGAAGGAATGTGTGATGGAGAGGTGGGAAAGACAGAAGAGCATGTACTGTAGAGCAGCCAAACGGAGAGGCAATGGCGGTGACAGGTGTGAGAGCTGGCCGAGGTTGACAGTGGAACAAGGCATTGCCCAGGGGAGTTGGCAGGGTGCTGTGGAGTATCCTAGAGCTTATGCAGACACGGACTCAGCCCTCTGTAAAATCCACCCGGCCACAGGATCACAGCAACTGAGGCCCAGAATGAGGAAAAGTTGACCTTCTAGATTGGACCTCCTTGAAGGACTACTCTGGCTGTGATGCTGCTAAGGGCCATGTGCGTCTGTGGTCCTATTGCAGTTGGGGTCTATGTTGATGTCTGTGGCTCATGTGAAGCACCCAAAGGCCATGTGGTTGTCTGTGGTCTGTGCTGTAGATGGATTTTTTCTATTATTAATTATGACAGCTCTGCCTTAGCTTAGGCTTATTCCTAACTAGTTCTTATAACTTACATTAGCCCATGTTTTTAATCTGTGTTCTTTTACATGGCTCAGTTACCTCATCTCTGTACCGCCTGTCCTGTTTCCTCTGCTCTGGCTGGCGACTCCCTTTCTTCCTCCCAGCATTCTCTCTCTGCTAGAAGTCCCAACTACCTCTCCTGCCTAACTATTGGCCGTTTATTACACCAATTACCAGCTTTTTATTACAACAATCCATCTTCACAGTGTACAAATATCCCAGTACTATGTTGCAGCCTGAAGCCATGTTGATGTCTGAGGGTCATGTGGCTGTCAGGGGCCATATTGATGTGAATGGCCACACTGCCACCCGAGGCCATATTGATGTCCATGGAATGGGCTGCCTCTAGGGCCTTGTCTGGATCCATGGTCCTACTGTGGCCAGGGCCCATGTTCATGGTCTGTGTTGTCAACAGAAGCCCATGATCTGTGCTCCCACTGACTGTGAAGAGCAAGGAAACTACTTTGGCAGAAAGGGGGACATGGAAGGCTTCTGTCACAACCCCTACTCCCACCCCAACCCCCAGCCCCCACCCCCCAAAAAAGTACCAGCCTAAAAAGGAAGCCATCAAAGAGAATTTCTTAAATATTGTGGTAAGGATGCTGAAGTGATGGTCTCTCTCAAGGGTGCAGGTAAAGAAGAACCCAGTTTTCTTTAGGGGGCTGGCCACTGGGACTTGGACCATGCTCCAGTGAGTATTTGGACAACACAAATTGGGCTTGTTTGGAAGAGGAGGTCATAAAGGCAAGGGATGGACATAGAAGGACTGGGAAGTGAGTGTCATCAGGGTGTGTGATGTGAAATTCCCAAAGAATCAATAAAAAAAACTGTTTTGGAAAAAAAAAGTGTTCCTTTGTATCTCTCCACATTCTTAATATTTCTCTCTGTGTATCTCTCTCTGTCTCTCTATCTCTGTCTCTCTCCTTCTCTCTGCACATTTTAATAACCCCTGAGAGCAAAGTACAAAGGAAGTGTCTCTTGGAACAGACATAGTCATAATTGGCACAATCCTGTTACTTTTTCCAAAACTTGTATTTCAATCTTGTAAAAATTTGGTCTTCTATGATACACAATTATTTCAAACTAAAATTCTGATATTATGGTGATTTCAGGCAGTTATTACTACTGGAGAGCCTTGTCTCCAACAAACAGGCGAGACAGGGGAAGAGTCCTGTGGTCTCTCGTAGGCAAGGACTATGCCCTCATCAGCATGGAAGTGGTTATACAAGGCTGAATGACCATCACCCTTCTGTTCCCCAAAAGGAATGTGGCACCACAGTTCTCAGGGGCATATTGAGTCAGGAGAATGGGGAACAGGGTTGTGCTGGCTAATTTATGTCAACTTGACACAAGCTAGAGTCATCAGAGAGGAGGGACTCTGAATTGAAAAGATACCTCCACAAGATCAGGCTGCAGGCAAGCCGGTAGAGCATTTTCTTAATTAGTGATTGATGTGGGAGGGCCTGGCCCATTGTGGGTAGAGCCACCCCTGGGCTGGTGGTCCTGAGTTCTATAATAAAGCAGACTGAGTAAGTCATAGGAAACAAGCCATTCAGCAGCTTCATTCCATGGCCTCTGCATCAGCTCCTGCCTCCAGGTTCCTGCCCTGCTTGAGTTCCTGTCCTCACTGCTTTTGATGATGAAATGGATGTAGAACTGTGAGTGAAATAAACCCTTTCCTCTCCAAGTTTCTTTTGGTCATGGTGACTCATCAAAGCCATAGTAACCCTAACTATGACAGGGTAGAAGAGGGGACTCCAAAAATTAACATATTCTGGAACCCCTTAGCCCAGTGGTTCTCAACCTTCCTAATGCTGCTGCAGCCCTTTAATACAGTTCCTCATGTTGTGGTGACCCCCCAACCATAAAATTATCTTCATGGCTACTTCATAACTGTAATTTTGCTACTGTTAGGAATCATAGTGTGAATATCTGTGTTTTCTGATGGTCTTAAGTGACCCCTGTGAAAGGGTTATTCAACCTCCAAAGGGGTCATGAGCCATAGGTTGAGAATCACTTCCTTAGCCTGTTGGGTTTAATTCAACTGAAAGAGCATGCTCAAAAAAGAGCCCAGTTGTATGAACTTGGGAGAAGTGGGTAATATGTAAATGATGCATGAAATGTCATTTAACGCCCTGCCCTGCCATTTTCTTTTGCATTCTCCAAACACATCTGTATTTCTGTAGTGAACCATCTCTTTTCCTGTAACCATCCAGATCTGTGAAATGCACCATAAAGAGACTCAAGGAGCTAGAAACTCCAGCAGCTGCACCGTAGACTCAAGCCCACAGCTATGACAAGAGAGCAACTTGTGCGAGTCAGTCCTCTGCTTTCACTCCACCAGGTGGGTCCCAGAGCTGCAGCTCAGGGTGTCAGCATTGACAGCAAGTGCCAACATCTGCCAACATCTGCAGAGCCATCTGACTGGCCCCAGGAAGTGTTCTCAAAGAGCAAGAATGCATTTCTCTCTGTCCTGGCTGTCTTGTTGGTGACTACAATGCAGACAGATGGCTTCGGGGAAAGAGTTATCTTGACCATCATGCAGAAGTTATAAATTAAAGATGTCAGAATCAGAGGACAGAAGAAACCTCCATCACTCAGGATATCAGAGCTGTCAACAAGAGAATGTAGTTATTACACTAGAGTGATGATTGATGTTATGTATAACTTGCCAAAGCCACAGTGCCAAGATATTTGGTCAGATAATTTTCTGAATGTTTCTGGGAAGATATTCTTTTTATGAGATTAATACTAATACTTATGGATTTTAAGTGAACAAAAGAAAGCAGTATATTAATTCTTTATCTTATTGCTATAATAAGCATTTGAATAAAGCAACTACAGGAAGGAAGAAGTAAAGGAAGGAAGGGAGGGAGAGAGGGAGGGAAGGAGGAAGGAAGGAAGGAAGGAAGGAAGGAAGGAAGGAAGGAGGGAGGGAGGAAGGAAGGAAGGAAGGAAGGAAGGAAGGAAGGAAGGAAGGAAGGAAGGAGTGTTTTGTGGCCCACAGTTTGAGGGGATATACTGCATCACGTGGGGAAGACATATCAATGGTAGCTAGTCACATTGCATCTACAGTTAGGAAGAGAGAGATGTTCATGGTAAGCCACTTTCTAATTTTTACTTTTTTGTTTATCACAGGCCCCCAGACCATAGAACTGTGTTGCACATATTCGGAGTGGGTCTTCCCTCCTCATCCAAACCTCTCTGGAGATGCTCTTATGTACTCAGAGGCACGTTTTCCCAGGTGATCAAACCCAGTCAAGCCAACAGTGAAGACCAACCATCACAGCAGGCTTCACCAATCAGCTAAGACCTGGACCGAGCAACAGATGGTTTCTGTAAACAAGAAATAGCTTTTCTAGCAGATGGCATTGGCCCTGGGTCTGGAATTAGATCTCCAACTCTAAGTCCTGCCCTGTATGGTTTGGATTTGTCACACTGCATAATACAAGCTAATTCCTTAAAATATGTATTACACACACACACACACACACACACATACAGGCATACACATACGCACACACACACTCACATGCAGAAACACACACATGCACACGTATTTATTCACTATTGGACTGTTCTCTGGAGAACCCTGAAGGATAGATTAGGTGAAAAGAATGGGGTGTTGATGTTACTCCAAAATTATACATTGAACTCCTAGACTCAAAGAGGACTGGATTGAGATGGGAAGCCTCTGGGAGTAACTAAGGTATGAAGGTGGAGCCTCATGAATGCATGCCTTTGTAGAATATGACCAGGCAAGACCCCTTATCCTTCCTGTTTAAGAACATTTGAGATGACATTAACTTTAAGGCAGGAAGAGAGTCCATACTAGATACCAAATCTGCCTTTATCTTGCACTCCCTAGTCTCTAGACCTGAGAGAACTAAATTCTGTTGCTTATAAAGCACCTAGTATGTGATTTTATTATGACAGCTTCATAGAATAAGGTACCGGGTACAGAGCATTGTCCTCTGAACCAGTCAAGACGTGTCACATCTTTAGGATGGGAGAGGGGTGGTTGGTGAGACTAGCATTGCCCTGGTTTTCACTTCTGGTTCCAAGCACCTGCACTCTTTGCTTTGAACACTTGTGTTTACAGACCAGCTCTCCTCTAAGAGTATCCGAATCCCTTTCATCTGACCCAAGCTTGAACTCTCAGA
Organism: Peromyscus leucopus; assembly: GCF_004664715.2. NCBI lineage: Eukaryota > Metazoa > Chordata > Mammalia > Rodentia > Cricetidae > Peromyscus > Peromyscus leucopus. The sequence continues at coordinate 148,948,440 of NC_051065.1, forward strand.
AATGTCTCCAGTCTCATCAGGATGTCTAGCTCCCGCCACTGTTCCTTGGCTGCACTTTTTAGTATAGTTGCCAAAAAGCTGCTCCCGAATGTGTGGGACCTTAATCATTCATACGTGGGGATCTTGACGAAGCCAGACTCCCTGTCAAAAGAAAACGATCAAAGTCAGAGACGAAAGCTGCTATCTCACTCAGTGTTTGCCAAGATCTCCTCTGGTCTTCTGTTGTGCACCTCCTTTTAGTCCACCCTTGGGGACACAGTCCTCCCTACTTCTCTTTCCTCCAGATATCCTGACTGGATGGTAGACATTCCTTTTTTCCGTGGGGGGATCAAAGTCAGAGCCTCGCACTTGCCAGGCAGGGGTTCGTCCACTGAGCTACACCCCCACCCTGGACTTGCTCTCCTAAACACCCACAGATATGTGGATATCCATGGTCTAAGTTACCACCAAAGGCCAGTGCAGATGTCTGTGGTCGGTGTTGCAGCCTGAAACCATAATGATGTCCATGGGCCATGTTGCTGCCAGGGGCCATACTGATCTGAGTGGCCTATGCTGCCACCTAAGACCATGGTGATGTGTGGGCCCGTGCTGCCACTGAGGGCCATGTCTGGGTCTATGGTCCTGGTACAGCAGGGGACTCGTTTGTGGTCTGTGCTGTCACCAGAAGCCAAGTGGAGGCCCATGACTTCGAAGGACAAGGAGACCACTTTTGCAGTGGTCCATGACTGCAGAGACACAGTGGAGAGGAAGAAACATGGAAGGCTTCTGTGACAACCTCTGTGGAGCTAGAGTTTCCCTGCTTTGCCCACAGTCAGGACAAATCTCTGTCCCCCGCCAGTCCCACAGCCACTCAGACCCAACCAAGTAAACACAGAGACTTATACTGCATACAAACTGTATGGCCGTGGCAGGCTTCTTGCTAACTGTTCTTATATCTTAAATTAATCCATTTCTATAAATCTATACCTTGCCACGTGCCTTGTGGCTTACCAGAGTCTTTACATGTTGCTTGTCATGGCGGCAGCTGGCAGTGTCTCCCTGCCTCAGCCTTCCGCTTCCCAGAATTCTCCTCTCTCCTTGTCCCACCTACTTCCTGCCTGGCCACTGGCCAATCAGTGTTTTATTTATTGACCAATCAGAGCAATTTGACATACAGACCATCCCACAGCACCTCTGCCCCACCAACACTCCCCAAAAGTAACAGCCTATACAAGAAGCCACTGAAGAGAATTCAAAAGTGTGAATGAGATGCTGAAGAGCAGATCTCCACAATTGGTGGCTTCTGGTGGAGGTGTGGAAGAGGAAGGACTCAGTTCTATTTAAGGGGCAGACACTAAGAATGTGACCATGCTCCAGCAACCATATAGATAACACGAAGCTGACTTTCTTTCTTTCTTCATTTTTTCTTTCTTCCTTTTTCTTTCCTTTTTTTTCAAACTTCTTTTGGTGAGAAAGGTGGCAAGCAGGAAGGACTACATAGGGATTCTGATTGGGTACATGATGTGGAACTTCCAGAGAATCATTAAAACTGTTATGTGGGGGAAAAAAATACTAAATTGCTCATTAAAAGCACACAGGAGACAGCTCTGGAGGGAGGGGGGCATGAGAGAAGGAGAGGGTAATGGGGAGAGAAATGTGAGCAAACTGCAAAGACACACATATATGAAAATGCCTTAATTTTGCATGATACCTTTTTTTGGTTTTGTTTTTTGTTTTTTTGAGACAGGGTTTCTCTGTGTAGTTTTTGTGCCTGTCCTGGTGCTCACTCTGTAGACCAGGCTGGCCTTGAACTCACAGAGATCTACCTGCCTCTGCCTCCAGGTGCTGGGATTAAAGGCATGCACCACCGCTGCCTGGCTGCATAATACATTTTTAACAGTACTAAAAAACACTTAAGTGGTAAATGTTACAGTTGGCAAAATAATCTGTTATTCAAGCTAACATCAGTAAAAAGTTACACAAAATTTCCTAGGATGCCCTATGGAGTCATAAAGAGGATGCAGCAGTACATGTTGCTGTAGAAAAGGCCAATGAGCGCCTCACGAAGTGCATCCCCATAGATCCAGTTGTTGATGTGTAGGTGATAGGAGATAAGAGCTTCAGGGGGAGCAAACGGCAGACAGGAGGTCTACCAAGGCCAGACTGTCCATATAAACCACAGCAGGGTGTGTTGTTGTTGCTGTGGTGCTGTGGGATGTTCTGTATGTTAAATGTGTTGCTCTGCTTGGTTAATAAATAAAACACTGATTGGCCAGTAGCCAGGCAGGAAGTATAGGCAGAACAGGGAGAGAGGAGAATTCTGGGAAGTGGAAGGTTGAGTCAGAGAGATGCTACCAGCTTCCACCATGACAAGTGAGATATAAGGTACCAGTAAGCCACAAGCCATGTAGCAACTTATAGACTAATAGAAATGGGTTGCCGGGCAGTGGTGGCGCACGCCTTTAATCCTAGCACTTGGGAGGCGGAGCCAGGCTGATCTCTGTGAGTTCGAGGCCAGCCTGGGCTACCAAGTGAGTCCCAGGAAAGGCGCAAAGCTACACAGAGAAACCAAAAAAAAAAAAAAAAAAAAAAAAGGGGTTAATTTAAGATATAAGAACAGCTAGCTAGAAGCCTGCTACAGTCATACAGTTTATAAGTAATGTAAGTCTCTGTGTGTTTACTTGGTTGGGTCTGAACAGCTGCAGGACTGGCAGGTGAGAGAGATTTGTCCTGACTGTGGGCCAGGCAGGAAAACTCTAGCTACACTGTGGTGGTGGTGGTTGTTGTTGTTGTTAAAAGGAATCCATAGGGCCTTGCCATTACTGGGCAAACCAATCACAAATACGATGGCGCAGACCATTGGAAGAAAGATGGTGGTGAAGATGGAGATAGAAAACTCATCCATGCTCTGACTTCAGGTCTTCACAACAGCCCCAACACCAGACAGGCTTATAATCCACCATCACTGGCTCAGAACTTGGAGAGCAGCATGCCCCCTGCCCCTAACAGGAGCCTCTGTGCACGTCCCCAGGCAGGATCCTTTTCAGTTGGAGGGGTTATTTGCTGTTAGTGACTTCAATCTCGTGCTAATCACAGATCTGTTTAAGTCTGTGTCATTTTGATTTAATTTTGGCAGGTGATATGCATCTAAAAACTTATCCATTTCTTTTATATTTTCCAACTTAGTGAAATATAGATTTCTGGGTTATTTCCTTATGATTTTCTAATTTATTGATATTGTTTTTAATGTCTCAATTTTCCTATCTGAGTTTGTTAATTTTTGGCTTTTTCTTTCTTTTAGATAGTTTGGCTAAGGATTTATCAATCTTATTTAATTTTTCAAAGAATCAGTTCTTAATTTCATGATATTTTGTGTTATTTTTCATTTTTATTTCCTTAATATCTGCCTGATCTTAGTATTTCTCCCCTCCTACTGCCTTAGATTTGGGTTGTTCCTGTTTTTCCAAGGCTTTAACATGCACCATTAAGTTATTTGTTCGGGTTTCTCTGGATTTTTTAATGTAGGTACTTAGGACTGCATAGCTTTGGTTATAGTGTGCTTTTATTTTCCCTCAATTCTAAACAGTTTTAAATTTACTTCTAAGTTTCTTCAGTTGATCCATTCATCATCCAACAGCGTGATGTTACTCTGCATGTGTTTGTGTTTTCTGTAGCTACTCATGCAGTTAATATCTAGCTTCATTCCACTGTGGTCAGAAAGATAAGATGATATTTCAGTTTTCCTATATTTCTGGAGGCATACATCCTAAGATATGATCTACTTTGGAGAAAGTTCTTGGGCTGCTGAGGATGTGTATTCTTGAGTGTTTGGGCAGAATGTTATGCAAATGTCTTTATATTCATTTATTATTTAATTCCAATGTTTCTCTGTTTACTTGTTTTGTTTAGATGGTCAAGATATGGGCTATTGAAGCCACTGCCTTATTGTGTCAGACTTAACCTAGTAGTATTTGTTTTATGAAACTGGGTGAAACTGTTTGATGCACATATGAGAAAGGTATCTTAAGATACCTCTATGTTATGAAACAATCTTAATGTAATGTTCATTTAGAGAATATAAAGTGGCCTTTCTTAACCTCTTTTGACCACCTTTTGTCTGAATTTTATTTTGTCACATATCAGAATACCTGTTGATTTCCTGGCTTTTATTTGTTTGGAATACTTTTTTTAAAGACAGCAAAAAGATGGATTCTGTTGTCTAATCAAATCTGCTAGTCTGTGTCTTTTCATTGGGGAATTTAGACCAATAATAATCAGAGCTGATTGAAAGATGTATACTTATTCCCAGCACTTTCCTGTTCTGTGGCATTTCCTTAGATTTCTTTCTATTAGTTGTCCTGGTATTTTCCCCCATAGCCTCTTAAGTGTGTTTATCCTTCTCCTCAGGATACAACATTCCTTCCAGTGTTCTCTGTAGAGGTAGTTTTTGTAAATTTCTTTAATCTACTTTTTATCATGGAAAATTTTTCTTTCTTTCCCAATTGTGATGGACTATTTTGCTGGGTATAATATCCTGATTGCCATTTGTGGTTATTTAGAACTTGGAAGTCGTCTTCCCACGTTTTCAGGTCTGGCGTTGAAAGTTTCTATCAGATAATTAGCTTTATTTCTTTGCATTGGCCCACTTTTATATGTGACTTGGCTCTTCTCTCTTTCAGCTTTCAATGTGCTTTCTTTGTTCTATGTTTTTATATGATATGAAGAGTTTCTTTTCTGTTTCTGTCTATTTTATATTTTATGTGTGTCATGTACCTGGATGGGGATCAAAGACTTTAATATGAGATCTGAAACTTTAAATCACTAGAGGAAAACACCTCAATGCATAAGCACAACTTCCCAGATAGGTTTCAACTACCTCTGGAAATTAAAGCAAGAATTGATGTACAGATTTGCATGAGATTAAAAAAGATTGTGCATATCAAAACAAGAAACAGAGTGAAAGACACTCTATTGGGGGAAATTTTTTACTATGAGATTAATATATTTATTAAATGAAGAATGAAAAAAATAAGCATAAAAACAAAAAATCAAATAATTGAAATCAATCTGTAGGCAAATGACATGGACAGCCAGTTTCCAAAGAACTACAAGTACCTAGCAAGTCACATAAAAATATTGAACATTCATAACTACCAGGAAATTGTAAGTTAAAACTGCATTAAGATTCCATCCCGTATCAATCAATGACAATCGACGACTACCATCAAGAACACAGACGCAGATGTAGACCAGGAATGGACCTTGTACACTGCTGTTGAGATGTCAACTAGTGAAGCCACGTGGAAACCAGTACAGAGGTTCTCCCAAAACTAAAATAGAACTTCCATATGAGCCAGCTGTGCCTCTCCTGAGTCTACACCCAGGAGAACCTAAGCAGGTATATCACAGAGACTCTTACAAACCCATGTTGCAGAGCAATTCAAGAGAGCCAAGTCATAGAATCAGCTCAGGTGTCCAACACACAGCATCTTATTCATTCACAAAGGACAAAATTATGTCTTTTTTGAGAAACTGGGTAGAACTGGGAATCATTATATCAAGCAAAATAAGCCAGACTCAGGCAAATGCTGCATGCTTTCTCTTATAAATGAAATACTGATTTATTAACTAAAAATATGAAATATAATAGAGCAAGTAGTGGCTCTGGGGACTGGGGTACAGAGGTCATCTTGGGCAACATCACTAGATGAGCCCGCAGTGGTGAGCTTAGGTGGGCTTGGGTCGAGCTTGGTTCTATCACTATATGCTGTAACTTGCAACAGTTTCTCCATGCACTCCACTTTCCTCTTGAATAATGAGAGACAGGAGACAGTTATGGCTAGCTCATGAGGATATCCCAGAAATAATGGAAAGTGCTAGCTCACAAACCCCATAGAAAGATCCACTGGAGATCCTTGAGTTTGGGCTGTCTCATCTCTGCCTCAGTCGGTCCAGCCTCAGATTCATGCTCCAGAACCCATTTGGGCACTTTGCCTTTGTGGTGGAGGAATGCTGCATGGTGGCGCCATGAAGCCAGTTCTTACATAGCACACTCCCTGTGCCCTGGTGCTGGGGATCATACAAAACAGGTCTCAGCAATGCAGTCCCAGAAATGTCCACTGGGTGTCACTGCTGTACCATCTCCCTGCTCTGCTCTTTTCCCATTGTTGGTTCAGGCTGTTGCTCTGGTGGTCCTCAGCCTGGGCTCACACTTTTCCCAAAGAAAGCCATTCCATAGTCCCAGACTTCCATATAAGTGCCTTCTGCTACCCCTTACTACACCCACTACTGAGGAACCAACTTTTCTCTCTAATAAATTTAAATTACAATATATACATTTTAGAAGATTTTATTTTCATTGTAGAAATCAGAGAATCAAACGGGAAAATGGATCATACCTTCACCTACAGAAGACTCATTGTTGCTATTGTATTGTGATCATTTTCCTATGCATAGCTTTTACATGACAGTACATATTTTAAAAACAAAAATGCTATTATTACTTCGTGCCATTATACTTTGCATTTTTCCTTGCCCACAAGTATAGATTTATTACACTGTGCCCCACTGGGATGCATCCCAGTTACACGGGTGCATTTCACAGTCAGTCCTGTTTTGTTAGCAATTTAGAATGTTACTCCCCACCATTTCTGTCCTGAACAGTTATGAACAGCCCTGTGCTGGGGTTTATTTTCTCCCTTCCCAGGCTGGCTGAAGGAGTATTGGATTGCTGGCAGAACTTTTGGATTCTCAGCCGTGGTTCCTGGCCTCCATCACCCCCTGGACCTTTTTCCCCCTGAGTAGTAGGATGTTTCTTAATGCTAAAATCAGCTCAAACATGGCTGGTAGGCGCCCCCCTCTCCTGCCCCACCCCCACCTCCACCGACTCTGGTACTTTGGCTGGGTCCCTACCTTCTTGGAATGCCCCCCGCCCCCTGTCTTCCACGTAGGATCACTCCTTTTCCAGGGTACTTCATTGCCCTCAGTGGAGAATGGTGTGTAGAAACATGAGTGCCAGGGTGACCTCGGCTCCTGGATTATCTGTTTACAGGGCATTTCAGTCGGCAGGCCTGTGAACTGCACATTCACAAGCATGAGTCTGTATTGATATTTCGGAGTCAAACCCAAGCATTAATTTGACCTCATCTTGCCTTTGTCTCAGCACAGCTGTGTGTGGAGGGATGGTCCACACCTACTGAGGGGGAAACAAGCTGAGGACTTCCTGTCGCCAAGGGACCACATGGCTTCTCAACACACAAGCATCCCTGCAGCTTGCTCTGTCCCACTACACTTGAAAGTTTCGAAGTTATTACTTCTAACAGTAAATCTGTCCTCTGGAACTGGTTTCTTTGCCTTTTTCGTTTCTTTTTTTCTTTTTTTTTTTTTTTTTTTTTTTTTCTGGTCTTATGGAGTTATAAAGCTACTGGAAACCAGGCTGCTAGCCATGTATTTGTGTTGTTATCTGGCACATGAGTTTTCTTTTTTGAGGGGAGCGGGAACTTTTTTTTTTTTTGAAGCAAGGTTGATTTTTATTGGGGTGTACTCAAGAGCTGAGCTGGCCAGTGACTGCCTTCTAAGTCTGATTAAAGAGAGCAGCCCTGAATCCATTTCTTGGGCTCCTTTTAAAGAGTAAAATCACAAGTAGTTGCAAAGCAGGTTTACAGAAGAAAGACAATGGCGAAATAAGGAAATGAAAAAAAAAATCTCAAAAAACATCCTGTGGTCACCATGTGATTAGAGATGACTCTGGGAGGGTTGGGAAGGGTAGGGGTAGTCTCAAAAACAAGTCAAGGTCATGGGTTGGGGTAAGGTCAGAAAATTTAAAAACAGCAATTCAGCTTTTAAAAAAAAAACACATTTATTTATTTGCTATGTATACAATGTTCTGCCTGTGTGTATGCCTGCAGGCCAGAAGAGAGCACCATGTGGTTGCTGGGAATTGAACTCAGGACCTCTGGAAGAACAGCCAGTGGTCTTAACCTCTGAGCCATCTCTCCAGCCCCCAGCAATTCAGCTCTTACAGTAAATAGAAACTTAGTTTTAGTAATAGAGCATAATGACTCCCCTTCAAAATGGAGTCAGGCAGGTTCCTCAGTGGCTCAAAATTGTAACTCCATTTTAAGTTTGGGGCATTTAATAATTCCAACCTGTGTAACACAATAGTGTGTGAGCTGCCTGTTAACCCCATGGTTGGCTGGGAGACCCCTGGAAACCCTGTAGTTGGCTGGGAGTTCTAGGGCCTCTGGCACCCTCTGGCTTCTGTGGGCACCAGGAGTACAAGTGGTTCACAGATATACAAGCAAGCAAAACAGTCATACACATAAAATCAGAAGAGCAGGAGGAAGAAGAAAGGTTGGTACCAACCTAGGTCTTTCTGACTGTAAAACAATTTTTTTTTTGTCTCTTGTAATTTATTAAATCATACTTATATTATTAGGGGATTATTATTAAAGGATGTTGACTCAAACTGACAGAATCACAAGAGACTGTCTAAAGATTTTTTTTTAAGATTTATTTTTCTTTTATGTGAGTTCTGCCTACATGTATGTATACTGTGTGGGTGCCTGGTGCCCATGGTACACAGAAGAGATCATTGAAGCCTCTGGAACTGAAGTTGCAAATGATTGAATAATCATGTAGACTCTGGGATGTGAACCCAAGATCTCAGCAAAAGCAGCAAGTTCTCTGAACTTAAGGACTTTCCTTTGACTATGAAGTCTGAACTGCCAAAAGTAACGAACAGTTTTTGTATCCCATAAGCCTGGTTGCAGTGACAGCCCTTTGACATGTAAAAATTGAAACATTGTTGGTGGCCTGTCATAGAATATTATTTTAAGATGTGTTACATTTGCTTATGCTGTGGAACATTTGTTTAATGATGCAAAGATGTGTTGCATGCTTTTATGTTGCATTTGTTTAACTCTATGAAGCTGTGTTACTTTGCCTGTCTAAAACACCTGATGGTCTAAAAAAGAGCTGAATGGCCAATAGTGAAGTAGGAGAAAGGATGGTGGAGCTAGTGGGCAGAGAATAAATAGGAGAAATCTAGGAGGGAAAGAAGAAAAAGCAAGAAAACAAGGAGAGGAAGATGCTAGGGGCCAGCCACCTAACCAGCCACAGAGTAAGAGTGAAAGTAAGATATACACAAGGAAGAAAAGGAAAAAGCCCAGAGGCAAAAGGTAGACAGGGTAATTTAAGAAAAGCTGGCAAGAAACAAGTCAAGCTAAGGCTGGACATTTATAATTAAGAATAAACCTCCATGTGTGATTTATTTGGGAGCTGAGTGGCAGGCCCCTCAAAAGAGTAAAGAGCTAAAATAACAACAGTGGCCCACACTTTACCTCATAAAAAGTGGAATTTGTTTCAGGACTATCTATGGCTGGGGTTAGTAGCCACAGTGTAAGGAACATGTAAGACCTAGGGTAAACAACCCTGGTCAGAATGACGTAAGTAAACCACAAATGGAGTAGTGATAAGCTATAAGCTATGTGTGGAAGTAGGGGTAAGACTAGAAACCTAGCCAGAAAGGGGTATAAAAGATGAAGCCTTAGACACGACCAACAGAGTTTGTCAGACCCTCATGTGAGACGACTCTCCTGTCCCCAGTGCAGGCTGACCCAAGATCCAGAGGAACAGATGGGTCCAGTCCGGACCTGTACACCCGGAGAGGTACTCCCACTTCCTTTTGGAAGATGGGATAAATATTGCTTGTCATCTTATTGTGTGAATAAATGAGTGTTATACCAAGTCTGAATCAAGAGTCATTATTCCTCCCCCGGAACTGTGGTATGTGCTCGCTACACACAGGAACACAGGCAGTTCTAATAGCAACTTCTCTGTTTCTGACCTATTATAACTAACTTGGTTGGTTGATGATAGACAACTCTAGCTTGCTGGCCAGGCTATCAGTTGAGCACTATGCTTTAGAAGTTCTTTACCTGGACAGGACAGTGAAGGTGGGCACACAGCTCTGTTCCTTGTGAGTGTCTGAGGTTTGGCAGGCCTAGTGCTGAGGGCTAATAGGAATTCGAGTGGCTTGAATTTTTTTTTAAATTACACTCATCACTCATGATATTCATTACTTACACTCATGATATTAATCACATTTGTGGTATTCATAGATTACATTCGCAGTATTCATTCAATTATATATATATATTAATTTTAAATGTCAAATGTCATTTCTTGAAGGGGAAACTTATTTTAAACTTCAGAGTTTCTTTTTTCTCTCTAGACTTAGTTCTGTTTTTCAAACATGTAAATATAATTTTCAAAAGTTAAAAAAAATCTATATTGGGAAGATATCCTCAGGGACGCCTCATACCGTGGTCCCTCAACAACTTGGCCTCAGGCCCACACAGCCAGTGCTCTGTTTTCCTAGTATTTCTGTCTTGCCTTTTTGTGGCATCAAAGGCTCCCCTGTGCTGTTGGCCAGTTGCTGGTTTTTCACATGTCCTGACAGTCCCTTTTGGCCAGGACACTTAGCTGCTCCTGGTTTTCATTTGGGTGGACGGAACCAGGCTCAGGCCTCCCACAGCCTCTGACAGACAGTCTGCCTATTACAAACAGCTTCCCAAGAAGATTCCTTGTGTATGTTGAATGGTATCTATGGATTGAAACTTCTGGGTAAATTTTAGATTCAGGATTGCTGGGTTCAAGAATAAAGCCATATCTCACTCATTAAAGGCTGTCAAATTCTGCCCTTGAGCGGGAGGGGCTCTTCGGTACCCCACCAGCAAAACCTAAGAATGTCATTCTCCAGGGGGGTAAACTTTTGGATTTCTGGTAACTTTACAGACAGATGCCTTGGAGGGTTTTTTTTTTTATGCGTGTGTAAGTGTATGCAGAGGTGCTTGGAAAGGGGAGGCCAGCTCATCTCAGAACACCACACCACGACAAGTTCTTATGGTCTGGAGCTCACCACTTAGGTAAGGCTCTCTGGCCAGCTAGCACAGGAGCCCCCCACCTCTGTCTCGAGCTCTGGGATTACAAGTGTGTACCACAATACCTAGTATTTTCCTTCATGGCTTCTGGGATTGCACTCAGGTCCTACTGTTTGCAAAGCAAGTGATTTCCTGACTCAGTCATCTCCACAGTCCCTGGAGAGTCTTGTTTGGAGGTTTGGGTGAGGGGCTGGCCACGTGAATCTACTGGTGACTTTCACGCATAACTGGAGTTGAGCATCTTTGAATCAAGTGTGCCAATTTTTTTTTTCTGTTTAAATAAGGGTGCCAACACCGCATGTCATTAACAGTTTGGCAGGTTGATTGATTGGTTGGCTGGTTGGGAATGGGGGAGTGTTGTTCATTTTGTTCTGTTTTTTAAGACATGATCTATATAGCCCAGCTGGGCTGGAATTTACAGTGTAGTTTAGATTAGCCTGGGACTCCTGAACCTCCTGCCTCTGTTTCCCAAAGGCAACTCTAAACATGTGCCACCACAGCCAGCTGAAGAGGGCTTTCCTCTAATTTGTCACCAATCTTTTTTTAATGCTTTTCCTGTCACATGTGCTCGCTGCCTCCTAACCTAGGCCTTCCTACTCCCACCCCACCCCCGCCCCCCAAAGAGACGCTTTTCTAGGATGTCACAGTCTTGACTCACGTGGCTTTGGGGAGCAGTTGGAAGCACATGCTGATTTGGAAGTTGAGTGAATGCTAGTGTTTTCCTGTGATGGAGACCCGTGTCCAGCATGGGACGGGCCATGGGCCACCCTCTAAACCTTGTTTGTGGTCTAGAACCAGATCCTGTCCACTTCTCTCTCACTGTGCCCACCATCTGCATTGCCCACATTTGTTAGGGGCAGGTGGGTGAGGGTTGGAAATCGCTGTTGCTAGTCCAGGAGGCTGTTTGGTGAAGCGCCCTCATCAGACCCTTCCATGCAGAATATTCCAGCTCCTCCCTGGGTCTTACCAGGCCATGTGATCCTCCAAACAATATCCTGGCCCAATATCCTTTGCAGCTGACCTTCCAACCAGCAGCTAAAATTCACAAACCAGAGAAGAGAGCTGTGTTCAAGGGTTAGTGCCAGCCAGCAGCCTTCCCACAACCCCTCAAGAGCAGAAGAGAGTGCTGGCAGTCCTGGCATTGAGAAATCGGTCATCGTTGGTACAAGATGAGTAGTATCCACGGGCTGTTTACCAAGGAAGTTCCAGGCTTCCCCCACCCTCATTCCTTAGACTGCTACGTAAGGTTTCTGTTGACCTCCAGGCCTCTCCTTAGGACACAGCTTGGGAGAACACACTGTTCATTTCTTTGAGGTTGATTATATCAGGCCCTGCCCCAACAAGGGTGCAGATCTTAGGGTACATCTCCAAGGACATCCCTAGGGTGCCTGTTACTTAATTTATCCCAGGTGGTACCCACCATGGCACTGGAAGTCGGAATGAAGGGCTCTCAGTGGCAAACCGTAATGCATTCTATCTCTAGAATGCCTGCATTGGGATGTGTGTGGTAAAGGCATTCAGACACCAGAAGCACCAGTTGGGTGTGTTTGGCACATTCCACCCTGTGGAGGGGAATCCACTTGGCTGTCATCCTCCTTTTGGGGCCAGGCTGCATGTGCATCTTCATTCACAGTTTTGAGCCCCAAGAAAGCTACTTGTGTATACGGTAGTAGCACTTTTCCCCAGGGCCTCCTTGTCTGCCTTCCATAGACAGAGATGAGTTTCATTCTCTGTAACATGGTCCCTGGAGAGGGGATGTGTCTGTTCCTCTCCTAAGTGCCAGCACCAGGTCTATGCCTGCTGAGACAAGAGTAGCCTTCTGCAGGCCACCGTGAAAAAGGTTAGGTGGCCTGTAACCACCATTACTTATGTCTTGTGAGCATGGTATTCCCTGGTGCTCTTCTGTGAAATAATCCCTTTGTACACTGTGAGAACTCTCTTACATCTCTGGGCTCCTGGAGTCAGAGTTTGGCTTCACCCAGCTCCTTATCTTCCTACTTCCAGTCCAGGGTCAGGCCCACAAGGCTTCCCTAAGACTTGACTCTGTGAGACTGTGTCTCCAGAATGTAAAACTCAAGACCTAGAGCAGGCTGGAGAGCCAGCATTCCAAAGCCCTTCCCTGGAAGTATCCTCACCTCTCTCCTGATACTCCAGGAGTCTGAGAGAGTAAGCTAGGTGGAGCAGGTGCTGAGACATACCCCAAGGGCATCGCTGTGAAAAGGTGGACTTGGCTCTGAGTTCAAGACCACGTGGGCCTGGAAGCTGGGAATAGTTTGAGGCCCCCCAGCTTGGGCTCAGCAGCTCTGGGCTGGTCTTTCTCACAACGTTGTCTCCAGGCTAGTGGCATAGTGACAGGACCTTGTTCCTCTCTGCCATCAGAGGGACGATAAACAAGGTGACGGACTGTCTGGCACCTTGGGCCAGCAGGCAGTGTCATCTCTATTGAAACTGAGACTCTCTGGTCCCACCCGCAGTGTGGACTGCTTCTTGCCCAGGGTCAGAGGGCATCTTTGGATTTGGTTCTGTGGAGCAGTGGGAATTAGGAAGGTGTCTTTGATCCATGGCCTTGGCCTGAGTTGTAACATTCTTTCCAGGCAGGAGGTGAGAAGTGGAAGTAAATTAAATGAGCCAGAGGCACAGTGGCAGGAGGGAGACTGTGGCAGAAGGGGTGGGCACAGCAGGTGACGATGTGTGGGGAAGATCCTGAGGGCCTGACCCAGCGTGCCCATTACCCCGCGTGCCCATTATCCCATGCGTCCACACCAACTGTGAGGTGATGACAGACAGTCCCTACCCTATAACTAGTCTCCAGAGCTACAAGAGGAAATGTGATCCTTGTGAATGTGTCCAGTGTTCCCAAGGCCAAGAGGAAGAACTATGTTACCCTGAGAACTGGGATATCAAGACTCTATGCCAGCAGTTCTCAACCTGTGGGTCAAGACTCCTTTGGGGGTCAAATGACCCTTTCACAGGGGTCACCTAAGGCCATTGGAAAACACAGGTATTTACATCACAATTCATAACAGTAGCAAAATCACAGTTATGAAGTAGCAATGAAATAACTTTATGGTTGGGGGTCACCACAGCAGGAGGAACTGTATTAAAGGGTCACAGAGTTAGGATGATTGAGAACCATTGTTCTGTGCTATGACTCTCCACTGTGCCCCTGTTTTCTGAACACTCTGAGAGTTTTGGGGGAATACCCCCTGCCTCTTAATGTTCTACATGTCATCACCTATTAAACCAGCTGCTATCCTGGGCCCACAAAGTGTCCTGACATTTCTCTGAAGCCTGGGACACCAGGCAGGTAAAAATCAGTTCTGATTTGTGACCTCATTTGTCTTCCCACAAGTCATACATCCCCTGTGCTCCTCCCCACCAAAGGCATCGATGGAGGAAGTGTGGGAAGCTGATAACCAATCCATAGGTCAGCCTGGACTCTTGGTCGCAGAGGTGACTAGCTGGGGACAGAGGAGGGGCTGGAAGGTGGAAGGACAGGAAGGAAGGCTTGTCGTGCTGTCCCTGTCATCTAAGGGCCGAGGGAGGAGGGGCTAATGGACACACTGTGGGGAACAGGTATAACTCAGAGCCCAGCTGCTCTGCTCACCCAGGTCATCAGGCAAGGCCTTTGCTGGAGTCGTGATCCTGAAATACTGGGATACTCACCCCCATCCTGCCATAGCCTTGACCAAGACCATGTGGCCAAAGCCACCTTTGACCCTGCCTTTGCTGCTATACAGAAGGTTGGGGCTGCCTTCTCCTTCCCATGAGCCACTCTGGCACAAAATATGGCTTCTCACAGCCTTCCTGTTGGCTGCAGGCTCTTCCTTGACCTTGCATCCTTGGAAAGGAAAGACGTTTACCAAGCCTTCATTAGCCTGCTAGAGACACCAGCCACCAGGGTCCAGATTTTCAGAGAAAAGCCAGTGGGAGCAATTCCACTCCATCCTGCAAGAACAGCAGGGCCGACCTTGTGTGCCCAGACCAGAGGAGCTGCCCTTGGAGGAGATTCTCCCTACTCATCATGGCCTGGGGTCAGCTTCCTGCTTGGGCCTTCTCAGGAGGCTGTGGGAAGGACAGCCTCCACCTCCTCAGAAGTCTCCTCAGCCTGCCTCTGTCCTTCCCAGCTAACACTTCACATCTTGCCTAAACTGAAGTGTCCCCAAGTCCGAGTCCCTGGCATCATAGGGTGCCATACATTCCAGCTTCACGGCCTAACCTCCACCCTGGCCCTCGTCTGTCCCAGGAGTTTGAGCTTCCTGGCTTGATTCCAGTTCCTCTCTGGAGCCAGTGGCGCCTCCCGCTGCCAGCCACTTGAGTAAATGCCAAGATACCTACCCTGACATCAGCAATTACACCAAGGGCCATTAGGCTCTCAGCGTGACTATTTTTAGAGACCCTGTGTCTGTCACTGAGACATTTCCCCCCGTGGAAAAAAAATGTCCTTTCTGCCTTCCATCTGCAATAGCTACCCTGCCCCCTTTCCACCTCTAGCCAAGAAAGGGCCTTGGTCCCCTCAGATTTTTTTGCCCATTTCCTGGAGACGACTTGGGCAGGAAAGACCAGGCCCCAAAGAGCCCACCGCACCCCACACGGCCACGAGTGCTTGATTTTAAGTGTGAGATTTGCTTGGACTCCGTTCTCACATGATCCTTCTTTATCCATTCACGTTGCTGTTTCCTCCCCAAATCTCAGGAAGAGAAGCACACCCTGGCTGAAGGGCAGGCAGGACAACCACAGCAGAGCCAGGCAGATGGCACACACAGCCCATCCCGTGAAGAGGGGCCGGGCAGAGAGCCAGACAGTTGCCCAGCACCCAGGTTACCATGAGCAGCTGGAGCTAGAAGATCCGTCAGGGGAAAGAGTCCTCCCAGCTCTTTTCACAGGGTCGAGGGAAGAGGGCTAGGTCCCCCTCCTTTTCCAGCACCCCTGGTTTGGCAGCAGTCTAGTGTTACATGCCTTCAGACCTTAGCTCAACTGACGCCATGATGGAAGTACCTTCCTGGCCTTGAACCCCAGCATGCAGGCCGCACCACCTGCCAAAACAAGAACAAAAGCCTAATCCATCAAACTCCATAGTTCTGAGAAAGTCCCTAAATGTACCAACCTTGCCTGTTTGGCTGCTGCAGTTCTGCTTCTGGCTAACTGTTCCTGCTAACTGAGAGTCGTCAACCCACGAACACTCAGTGCAGTCACGGGCTGGCTAATAAAGACTTCCTGTTGGTTTGAATCCATGTCTGGGTAGTCTTCTCTGGTGGATACTCCCAACACTAGAGCAGAGAGGCCTGGAAGACAGAAGGTGGTGACCACTTCCTTGGGAGCCCCAGAGACTGCAGCCAGGCAGGGAGAAAGAGGACAAGCTGCCGAGGAAGGCCTCGGTGGGGACAGCAAAGCCTAGCCTAATGCTGGGGGTGACTCCGGAACCTAGCTGAGGAAGGACGCCTTTTCACCAAAGAGGAAGCCAGGGTCTTCTGCAGCCACCAAGCTCGGGGGCCTTGTGTTCAGACACACTTCGTCACTCTCAGTCCCCCCCAACTTAGGTGTCATCCTGCAAAGGTGGTACCCATGAGTCACTAGGCCACTAGTGTCCCAACATTAAACAAGCTAGCAAAAAGATTTTGTGCTCCCAATGGAGACAGGAGATGGCCTAGGAAACAATATTCAAGATGAGTCCTGGAATTTCATCTCCTGTGGACCCTTTCTTCCTGTCATTTAATTGGAAGTGGAGGACACGGAGTTCCCCTTTTCCAGGCTCTCTGTGCCCTGGACGTGTGTACACACAGCTGTACACACTGTGTGAACCGCTAACACTGTGCAGCTCTTGCCAGTGTACAACACTTAAATGTTGGAGACTGGGGAAACTGCTCTGAAAGACCAGGATTCACAACACTTCCTGGCCTACAGGAAGCCTTTCAGGGATCCAGACATGGGCCAGTCGGAGGTATCTTCAGGAGAGCAAGCCCTGTCAACCAAGCCAACACGGAACCTACCCAAAGGGGTATCCAGGCAAGCCAAAGCCATGGCAGGTGATGGGGCAGCAAAGGCCAGCATCTTGAGAGCTTCAGGAAACTAAGAGTCCAACCTCCAAGTCCAGAACAAAACTGAGAGTTTGAGAGTGTGGGGTTGGAGGTGAACTAGGGAGTCCCTGGCCCCTCCCCTTTCCTAGTCCCAGCTCACCCGGGGTTGAAAGGCTCACCCACTTCTGTGGAAGATGGTCAGTTTCAGGAAGGTGCCAGGGTTAGAGTCTGCCATGTGGAGCCCAGGCTGGCACCTGTCAGTGCTGTTAGGAGGGTAGGATCTGAGGCAGTGGGCCCAGATCTGATGTGTTGAAGTAGTTCTCTACAACCTGCAGGACTCGGAGAAGGGGGGCGTATGGTGATGTTTTATTTGTACTAAAATGTGATTTTTGTATGTTAATAAATAAAGTTGCTAATAGCAAGCTATAGCAGAAACTGGGCAGTGGTGGTGCACGCCTTTAATCCCAGCACTTGGGAGGCAGAGCTAGGCAGATCTCTGTGTGTTCAAGGATACAGCCAGCATGGAGACACACGCCTTTAATCTCAATATCAACCACAGAAGACCTGCAGGTCTGCATAGATGGGCAGTGACGAAGAAGTCATGTGGTTGGGTTTACAACCAATGAGAAGGCAGAATAGAAAGTCAATAAAAAGGACAAACGGGCTGGAGAGATGGCTCAGCGGTTAAGAGCACTGACTGCTCTTCCAGAGGTCCTGAGTTCAATTCCCAGCAACCACATGATGGCTCACAACCATCTGTAATGAGATCTGGCGCCCTCTTCTGGCCTGCTGTCATACATGCTGTATACATAATAAATAAAAATCTTTAAAAAAAAAAAAAAAAAAAAAAAGGACAAAAACACTCAGGAAATAGGTCCCTTGCTGAGGAGGACAGCAGCGGCAGTGAAGGGTAAGGTTTTTAGCTCTTAGCTTTTGCCCTGACCTCTTGGGCTTCTAACTACGGAATTGGCTCTGTGTTTCTTATTTAACCAGACGGTTACATCTATGGGGAGGGGGACATGAGTTGGGGCAGCCCTTCCTGCAAGGCCTGTGCCGTGACTCTGGGAGAGTCAGCGGCACCCGTGTGAACCCACAGCAACATAAGTGAGGGCCGGCAGAGCCCCACTCCAGAGCAGCACTCTAGCCACGCCCCCAAGCTGCTCACCTGGGCTCCAGATGCACTCCCGATGACAGACACTGAGGGGCTTTAACTTCTGCATCTCCGTCCCCAGCATCACACGGGTCGCTGTTTGAGCACTGGCCAGGGAGTCCAGGAACACATACAGAATGGCCTGCAGTCAGGAAGCCAGCACCTATCCTAGATCCCAGCTTCCGACCACCTCAAGGGGGAGCACTTTGCTTGTGTTTCCAGGTTTCACAACTCCAGCCAAAGCCATCAGCTCTGACTGATTATCAGCCTGGAACCTGTAAGCCAAGCGTCTCCCCATCCTTCCTTCCTCAGTCCCCATTTTCCCTCTGACTGCCTTGGTTCTCGGGGGTCCTGAGAAGCGGGAGGAGCTGACGGAGCTCATGCTGCTGGGAAGACCCCCAAGCTCCTTCTCAGTCCCCTCCTTAGCTTTGGCTTGGTATTCTCTCTCTCTCTCTCTCTCTCTCTCTCTCTCTCTCTCTCTCTCAGAAGGTTTTGGTATAAGACCAAATCAGCCATCCCAGTCAGGGTCCTCCTGGGAGGTCATAGCCTATAGCAGACCCTCGGGGTTCTTCCCCAGGATCCATGGCCTCCAGCTGTGTGAACACATGGGCAGACAGACCTGTGTGGCCCTTCCGTTTAGGGTGTGCTGTTTGTCCTGGATCCTACAGTAGGCTGTCTCTGCAAGTCAGAACCTTACATGTCCATGAAGATGGGGCTGTACTCCTGCAGATGTGCTACAGCTGGATGTTTAACAGTGGAAAACCTCCATGGGCACAGGGATGGTCTGAGCCCAGAGAGACTTCAAACGGCCTAGGGTTGGTGAGTGGGCATTGTAACTGAAAGATTTCCTGTGTCCTGCCTGGCCTGTGGTCAGGACAAATCTCTCTCACCCGCTGGTCCCACAGCTGCTCGGGCCCAAATAAACACACACAGGCTAATATTAGTTTTAAACTATGGCCATGACAGGCTTCTTGTTATCTAGTTCTTATATCATAGATTAACCCATTTCTATAAATCTATATTTTGCCACGTGACTCGTGGCTTTATATCTTGTTTCTTCTGGCAGCAGCTAGCAGTCTCTCCCTCCCCTCATCTTCCTTCCTCCCTCTCTCTTTAGAATGTCCCACCTAACCTTATTCTGCCTCACCATTGGCCAAACAGCTTTATTTATCAACCAATCAGAGAAACACATTGTTTCACAGCATTCAGAATGATATTACCCATCAGGGCATGGAGGGGTGCTGGGCAGGAGGAAAACAGAAGGTCTGGTGGGAACATAGGAAAGATGGAGGGACTGTGCACCAGCCACAACACAGGGCCATGTGGGCTGGAGGAGACCCTCTCCCCAAAGGCTGTAAGTGTCTGCAGCTCCTGCCGCAAGAAAGATAAAGGGGTGGGGAGGGGCTGCCCCAGGCCCTGAAGCTTCTTTGACTCCTGTTCTAACTAGCGACAGACCTGGGATTCACAGTGATCACCCCATAGCTCTCGCACAGCATCATCTGCCTTTCAGGGCCAGTCTTGGTGCCAGCCAGGTTACCTATACCGTAATCACCCAGCCTGCATCATCCAGGAACTGCCTTTACTGAGCCCTGAGCAGCGAGTGCCCACCCTGGCTCCAAGTTGGCGCCTGTGTGCCACAGAGATAGTCCTGCGCAGAGGCACACAGCCGTTGGCAGAGCATTTGTGCCCATCCCCCTCCACAGTCACATCATGCAAGTAGGTTTCTGGCCCCTTTGCAGAGGAGAAATGAGAGTTCAGTAAGGTCAAGTGAGTGGCCGGGAAGGACCCGTGCACCACCGACTAAATTCCACCCCAGGCCTGTTGAGGAATCACCCCACACGTAGCCAATAGCTCGCAGGACTAAATCCAGAGTCCAGACGATGACTCACAAGGCTCACAAGGCTCTGAGTGGCCTTGTTCCTCATTCCTTCCACCCAGTTCCAGTGAAAGGAAGCTTTACAAACACTAGTCACTTTGCCTTGCCCTGGCATGCCCGATCACATTCTCATAGTCTTTGCATCGAGTCATTTCTCAGACACCCACGTGGCTAGCTCCTTCCCTGGAATCCATGGTTCTGATCATGGAATCCAAAATGCTCCTAACACCTCTGTGCCTTTCTGCTTTGCTTTCACATAGGCACACTGTATCAGCCGTTTGTGTGAGCTCTGGAGCCTAGACTGCCTGGTCTCTGCTGTACTCTGGTGCCTGCACCTGCAGGTGCTCGCTTACCCTGCATCACAAGTGACTAAGATGGATCGTGTGCCTTAGGCTCAGCGTGCGTAAACCGTGCTTTGCCACACTACTGAGCTGCAGCCAGGTTTCTCGCTGCTGAATGTACTCTGGCCTCATGTGCTGTGATGTCCTCCCCTCAGCTACACACCCCCTGAAGCACCAGTCTCTAACCATGACCGTCATCCTCTGGTTCAGTGAAGGCCTCTGAGTGTTGGGCCCATGAGAGTCAGCGTAGGTTGGAAGTGAGGAGGCAGAGGCCAAGGAGAATTCATGAGAAAAGGAAGGAGTGTGACGTAGGATGGCAGAGGGGCCCTGCAACCATGGAACACTGGGATTTTTCTAAAGGCCAAAATGAATGGTAGGGCATCAAGTCCATGCCTTCTAGGCTACCCCTCCCCCCAGAAAAACCCTACAGTGCCCATGCCCACCAGTGTCAATCCTGTAGCCCTGATTCCTATGCAGCAGGCTCACTAAGGTGGCAGAGCTGGGGTGGGAACTAAGAAGCCTGGTTCTCTTTGATAGGTGGGTCTGAGATGAGTAGCACTGTGGAAGGGAACAGGAGTGGTCCTCCTTCCAGTGGGAGAAGCAGAATCTGCCTCCTGAGGCTCCAGTATCTCCAACAGTGAGCATCTTCATCCGCTGCACTGGGACTCAGGCACAGCAACTACACCTTCCTCTAGATCACAGCGAGCCATACTCTGCCAAAGTGCCCTTGGTGGAACACAGGTACCCCACTCTGGAGTCCACAAAGAGAGTAGGGGGACATGGGACGTGGACAATGGCTACAGAGTGCCATTGAGGAGAGTAGAGAAGGCTGATTGTTCCATACAAGCCTTGGCAATTTCTGGGATGATTTATTAAATGGGGGGCAGGGGCGGTGATCCACAGCACTGAGAAAAAGAAAAGGGAAGTTCTGAGGACCAGCCCCAACATAAATCAATTGTACCTCCTTTCAACAGTAGGTACATTGGACTGGGGAACAGAGAGATACCCCCACAGCCAGGATATTGATTGCTTATAACGCAGTTCAGTAGACTAAATGCAGTCAATGTGCAGAAGAAGAGGAGAAATGCCTAGCCCTCTGGGGTGGTTTGAAAGATAATGGCCCCCATAGGGAGTGGCATTATGAGGAGGTGTGGCCTTGTTGGAGTAGTTGTGGCCTTGTTGGAGGAAGTGTGTCACTGAGGGTGGATTGTAGCATGAATCTTAAAAGGTCTTATTAATAAGATCAAACCTGAAGCCAGGTATGGGGTGAATGATGGAAGATAAGAAAAGCAGAACAACCACAGCCACCTCACCTTGCCAATACCTCAGCTGATCCTGTTTCCTCTGATTGGAAGCCTCTGAAGTCCTTATCCAGAATGAATCTCAGCTGAACTACTACTCAAAAGCCTAAAAGCTTAACCAGCCAAAAGCTTCTAGTTTCTGGTCTTTATGCCTTATGTATCTTTCTGCTTTCACCTGGGATTAAAGGCGTGTGAGTCACCATGTCTAGATGTTTCCAGTGTGGCCTTGAACTCAGAGATCCAGGCGGATCTCTGCCTCTGGAATGCTAGGATTAAAGGTGTGAGTACCACCATTTTCTGGCCTCTATATCTAGTGGCTGTTCTGTTCTCTGACCCCAGATAAGTTTATTAGGGTGCACAATATTTTGAGGAACACAATACCACCACAGTGGACTTTGAGGTCTCCTCTGCTCAAGCTATTCCTGTGTGAGACACAGTTCACTTCCTATTGCCTGTGCATAAAGATGTAGAACTCTCAGTTACTTCTCCAGCACCACGTCTGCCTTCACACCCCCATGTGCCACCATGATGAAACTGTAGGCCATCCCAATTAAATGTTTTTCTTTATAAGAGTTGCTGTAGTAATGGTGTCTCTTCACAGCAATAGAAACTCTAACTAAGATGAAAGTTGGTACCAGGAATAAGGTATTGCTGTGATAGGCCTGACCATGTTTTTGTTTGGAGGGATTTGGACTGTGGATTAGGAAAGCAGTTGAACATTTTAAGTAGGGCTTAATGGGCTATCCTAATAGGAACATGGAAGACAATGCTGTTGAGGGTGATTTGAACTGTAAGAGGCCTGGTTCAAGAGGTCTCAAAGGAGAAGAATGTTAGTATGTGGCCTAGAGACTGGTCTTGTGACATTTTGGTGAAGAATGTGGCTGCTTTTTGTCTTTGTCTGACAAGTTTGCCTGAAGCTAAAGTGGAGAGGTTTGTATTAATTCCATTAGTAGAGGAGATCTTAAAACAACTAGTATTGACTCTGTTGTGTAGTTATTAGTGTTAACGCTAATGAAGATTTATAATGAAAAGGATCAAGCTGAGAAAGGGAAAATACAAGATGTACAATTTGAGGAGAAAAGGAGCACTAGGAAATGGAATGGAGCTAAGTCCTGTATTCAAGGAGATAAACATATTGAATGGAATAAAGGAAGTGGTGACCTCAGGACAAGACCCCATCCAGCTAAGCTTCCAACTTGTGAAAAGGGAATTTTAAAAAAGCTTAGAGCCAGGTATGGTGGTGCATGCCTTTAATCCAGCATTCCAAATAGGCAGATCTCTGAGTTAAAGGCCAGCTTGGTCTACAGAGTAAGTTCCAGGACAGTCAAGCTTAGGCAGTGAAGATAACCATCAAAAACAGAAAGCTGGTGAAGATGTAATTGAATGAGGGGGCCATGTTCCAGCCCCAGCAAGCAGCAAAACATGGCAACTTCAGTCACATGGTTCTGGCTTTAGAGTCAAGGGTAGAAGAAAGGGGTTATGGAATCTTCCTCTGCAACTAAGGAAAGCAGGTGAAGCCAGGCATTTGTCAGAAGTATCCCTAAATGGAGGCCTAGAGACGCCATTGTGTGAAGCTGTGAAGCTGAAGCCTGGATTGCCTTGGAGACCCAAGGATGTTGGCGATGCCAATGCCCTGGGATACCTGCTGAGGAGAGCTGCTAACAGGAAGTG
Source organism: Peromyscus leucopus (assembly GCF_004664715.2). Lineage (NCBI taxonomy): Eukaryota > Metazoa > Chordata > Mammalia > Rodentia > Cricetidae > Peromyscus > Peromyscus leucopus. Next base: position 148,971,718 of record NC_051065.1, read on the forward strand.
GAATCAGCCCAAGAGAAAGACGTGCGTTGCAGTAAACAAAGCTGAAAGGAGTTAGAGATCTGAAGAGCATTTGGACATCAGACATGGAAATGAGGAATTTGGAATTTGCCCAGATGATTTTTTGGTCTTGCTTTTAGTCCAGTATTTCCTCGCCATGCTCCCTTCCCTACATTTTGGAACAGTAATATATATTCTGTGGCATTATATACTGGAAGTATGTGATCTGCTTTTTGATTTTGATTTTGCAGGGGATTATAGTTAAGTGATAGTATGAATCACAGAAGAGACTTTGAACTTTAGACTTTTAAATAAGTTTGAAACTGTTATAGACTATGGGAACTTTTGAAGCTGGACTGAACGCTTTTTTGCATTATGATATGGCTGCAAGCCTTTGGGGCCCAGGGAATGGAATGTGATGATTTGAAAGAAAATGGCCACCATAGGGAGTGGTATTATTAGATGTGGCCTTATTGAAGGAAGTGTGTCACTGTGGAAGTGGAGTTTGGGTCTCCTATGCTCAAGCTATGCCCAGTGACACAGTTGCTTCTGCTTCTGTTGCCTGTGGATCAAGATGTAGGACTCTCAGCTCCTTCTCCAGCACTATGTCCTGCCATGATGAGAATGAGCCTACCCTCTCAAATTGTAAGCTAGCCCCAATTAAATGCTTTCCTTTACAAGAGTTGCCATGACCATGCCATGGTGTCTCTTCACAGCAATAGAACCCTAACACCTCTGAAACAATAGCCCTCCAAACAGCCTGTTGGGGCTGTGGTGAGGCTGACTCCAGCCCGGCACACAAAGCCTGACCCTGTCTAGTTCCTTCAGCACTTGATAGAAAACTGAAGATTTCCAGTGGCAAAATCAAAGTGCACTGTGTAATCGGGATTCAGTCTCAAAAGGTTAAAGGATAGTTTAGAGGTGACAAGATTCCTTTTCCAGATGTAGATGTAAAGCCTGGCATCTAGGCCTAAATTTTCCCACCAGTTCAGAAAGGAAACACTAGAGGAAGTTTTGGACACTTAGGAGGTACCAAATGTGTCCTCATGAGCCACATAAAGAGGGGGTGGAATCTTGGGGTACATAGCCTCTCATCTTTACCTCTCCTTCTGAAGACATGCATCAAACACACCCCTCTTGGAGGCAGGAGAGAGAACAGCTGTGGTTCAATGAGAGTGGCATCAGGCCAGTGCCCAATCTCACTCACAGATGAAATCCAAGTTCCCTTCCAGACTATAGATACGGTATTCACAATGTATCTAACACAGAGCCTGACATGTAGCCAGCATGAGAGTGCCAGGGCAAGAATATGACAAACATGTGAGCAGACAAGGGGCGTGGTGAAGAGGCTGGTGGTGAGTGAGAAATGTGTATCACAAATGTGTATCACTTGAGGACACTAAAAGACATTCTGGCTGGGGTTGAGGGGCACTGAGCAGACGGTAACTCTTCAACAGACAAAACCATAAGAGAGCTGTGAGGTAAGAAAATGATGAGGCAACCTGCACCCAAGGGGTGATATTAGGTCCAGGTGCAAGGAATTCAGTCCTGCTTCTACATGGATGAACTTTCCAGTGAACAGCTGCACAGCTGTCAGATTGTGATGGCTGACTTCCTACCATGGATGTACCAAAGTTTTGCCTAGCATGGAGGATGAAGCTATGATGTCCATGATTCTTCCTTTGTCTGAGAGCTTGCAAGTGAAGCCTCCAGGCAATCTTGTAGTTGGACTTTTCTGTCCCACCAGCTAGCTCCCAAATCACAACATGGAGACTTATTATCAATTATAAAAGCTCGGTCAATAGCTTAGGCATATTTCTAACTGGTTCTTATAACTTAAATTAACCCATGTGGTTTGGTTACCTATACTGTGTAATGCCCATGCTGCTTCCTCTGCATCTGGCTGGTAACTCTTCAAGTCTCTGCCCTTCTTCTTCCCTGTGTTCTTTCTGCCCCTAAAATCCTGCCTACCTATTGGCCATTTAGCTTTTTATAAAATCAATCACAGTGACATATATGTACACAGTGTAAAGAAATATTCCACAACATTTCCACATTTTTGCATAAATAAAAAAGAAAAGTTTTAATTCTAATGTAATAAAACTAAAAACAATAAGAACAATTATCAGGTAAGAATTACATTTACAATATCCAGTCCATTTATATTTGGCATATTTAGAAAAAGTCCTCCATTATTTAGTCTATCTTTTTTTTATCATTTGTAGCTTTACTAAAGTCATAATGATCTACAATTTTATAATTTAAGAAAATATACCAAAGTACATTTTAAACATCTCAGACAAGTTCAAAGATCTTACCCTCTTTCCTTCTCTGTCCTTGCATATATTCGTAGTGCATAAAAATATTTAAGAATACCTTCTAAAAATGAGAGTTGATAGCAATGTTTTTAGAGAGATAGAAGGGTTTCAAGTTCATTTATCTGAGGTTATCAAATGTCAATATAAGGCCGGGCGGTGGTGGTGCATGCCTGTAATCCCAGCACTCAGGAGGCAGAGGCAGGTGGATCTCTGTGAGTTCGAGGCCAGCCTGGTCTACAGAGCTAGTCCAGGACAGGCTCCAAAAAAAGCTACAGAGAAACCCTGTCTTGAAAAACCAAAAAAAAAAAAATTGTTAATATAGTCAATACAAGCTAAGTCACTAGTGTCTGGATTCTAGGATAATGACAGGCACCAAAGAATTTAGAGACCTCAAGGCATCATAGGTCTGAGGCATATCTCCAACTTATCAAATGAATACACCTAAGGTGGCCCATCCTCTACCTCCCCCAAATCCTCTATATCCTTCTTCAGTTCCCAACAGTGCAAGTCACTCCCCCACCCTCTCCCCAAATGCCTTAAAGTCAGGCTCCTTGCTCTTCCAAGTGGTTTCACATCCTCTTCCTTTCCCTTTGGCCCCCTCCTCCATACTCTACCTGGTACTATGCTGATGAAATCTTGTAGTCTCAACAATAATCCATGTCCCAGTGTCTCCAATCACATGCCAGACCCTGTATTTACTTTCTTTTTTTAAGCTTTTTAAAAATTTATTTATTTATTTTATTATTCTTTACTAAGAAATTTTCTACTCACTCCCCCCTCTTCCCTTCTCCCACCCCCAGCTCTCCTTCCCAAGCCACCCTGCATCCCCACATCCCCCAAATCGAGGCCTCCCATGGGGAGTCAGCAGAGCCCAGCTCACTGAGCCTAGGCAGGTCCAAGTCCCTCCCCACTGCACCAAGGCTATGCAAGGTGTCACACCACAGGCACCGGATTCCCAGAAGCCTGCCCATGCACCAGGGACAGATCCTGATCCCCCTGCCTGGGTGCCCCCCAAATAGTTCAAGCCAAATAACCATCTTCCATGTCCAGAGGGCCTAGTCCAGTCCCATGGAGGCATATTTAGTCTCTTTTGATGAGTCCAAAGCTCTGTACCTAATTTACCTTCTATCACAACTAAGGAAAACTGCAACTATAACTAACTACCTAGTCTTCAACTCCATCAAAGACCCCAGAAGTACATATTAGTTAAGTAAACAGGAAGTGCAGTGCAAGCCACTTCCAAACCTATAGAAATGACAGACATCTGGCTATCTGGACAGTCACCCAAGGTTCCTCTGCAATGTTGGGGCATCCATCTTTGGCCTAGAATATCTGACAGACTTTTCTGTGAAGCAGGAATTTTGAAGGACAGTTCTACCTTGTCTTGGCAAAGTTCAGCAGTCACTTTCTTTTGTGTCCTGAGTATTCAATTTGGACAGCATACTCAATAGTCAAGGCAAGGGCAATTTCTTACTCAGTAACTAACTTTTGCCACAAAGAAAGCAAATTTGATTTGGAAGTTCTTCGATGCCCATCATCTTCTCTGAAGTAGATTGGTGCTGCAAGGAATAGACATGTCTCATTGTCATGAAAAGCCTTATATTATTAAAACATCTTAAATGCCATATTCTGTAGGCCTCTGAAGTGTTTGAAGATCATCGGCCTATCTAAAATATGTCTCTGTATAACCTTGAAAACATACCTAACATGACTATAAGTTTGAAAGTTATAGATGACTAATTATTAACCTGTATTTATTGTCCTAAATAGCTTCCAAAGACTAAAACTTTACATAACTTTTTTAAGTGAGCCACATAAGTACAATACCTTAAACAAGAATAGAGATATACACATAGTATAACAAAAATAACCCTAAATTTGTATCAATATACAAGAAAATCTATAACAATGTAAAATATTTGGGACTAGTGGTTGTTTAAAAGTAGATTGTTGAATCTATACTTTTATCTCATCATTTCTATACTAAATCCCCTTTTTGTCCTTCAGAAAGAGATCCTTGAATCTAATCCTTTGTTGAGCTTTTTCCTGACCATGACCAATAACAATTTGTAACTAACCCCCTAGATTAAACAAAAATCTATATCCCATTGAATAACCAAAAGCCATCTACCTCATCTCTTGGGAATGTGGGAATCATGTTCTCTAGACTGCTTTCTGTTGTCTGGGAGTGCTGGCATCTTTAGGAGACTCTGGGAAAATTGGGATAATGGTCAAGTCCTGGGAGAGTTAGCTGTATTATTTGTTGTCCAGTCTCTGTGCAATGCAAAAGTGCAAGGCTTATCTGAAGTCCTGGCTGGATAGTCTGTGTGGCTGGACCACCTCAGCCAGCAGCCTTGAAGCTGTTCTGGATGCAGAACTCTGAGGAAACTGCAACAGAGGCACTCCGAGAGGCTGGATTATCTGTTTTCATTGGTATCTAGGTTTATTTCCTTATGACTATAGCCAGGATTTTCAGGGGGTCTTCCCCAATCAAATCTGATCTCTATTAACCTGGAAGGAATCCACAGCCTTTCATTTCCTATGGAAACAAAAGCATAACCTCTCCCCCAATGTAACACACTGTCCAACTTCCATTTTGAAGTTAAGACATTTTAAAAATATATAGGTTGGTTTAATTTAGCTATTTCCATAATCCAATGTCTCTCAGCAGCTGTTGTTTTTTGTATGTTAGCATTTAAAAAATTCAAGTTAACAAGGTGTCATATAGGATCCAGATGCCCTGTGTATTTTCCATCCTTATGTGGCTTATTTTTTATTACTTTACTCTCTCTTTAAAGACTCTATAATTTTAAACTATTTGTTTTATTCTATGACTGTCTATACCTATACGCACATTGTTAAACGCATTGTAACCTGTTTAGAGGTTACAGTCTGAAGCCTTTTTCTCTCTGAACCCGATTTACTGTGTATCTGTAACCTTTTCTGTCTGCCTGAGCAAAACCTTAAACTGCTGCACAGCTTAGCTCAGAGACGTGTCTCTGCCCGCATGAGAGACTGTGGGGCTAGGAAGCTGTGTTTGGCTCCGTTTTTGTGTTATTGTGCTTGGAACCTTTTTTTTTCTTAAAGCTTTCTCAGGTCTCATGTAGAACTACATGCCCAGATGTTGGGCACCATTTGTAGGTAGATTTTTTCTGTCCCACCAATCAGCTCCCAAATCACGACATGGAGGCTTATGATCAATCATAAAAGCTCAGTCAATAACTTAGGTGTGTTTTTAAGTAGCTTTTATAACTTAAATTGACCCATTTCTTTTAATCTACATTCTTTTACATGGCTTGGTTACTTATACTTTGTAATGCCCATGCTGCTTCCTCTGCACTTGGCTGGTGACTCCTTCTCTTCTCCCTGTGTTCTCTCTGCCCCCCAAAATCCTGCCCAACTATTGGCTGTTTAGCTTCCTCCCCCACCCCCGGAGCTGAGGATCGAACCCAGGGCCTTGCACTTGCTAGGTAAGCACTCTACACTGAGCTAAATCCCCAACCCCGGCTGTTCAGCTTTTTATTAAACCAGTCACAGTGACATATATTCACACAGTGTAAAGGAATATTCCACAACACGGTTTAATCTCTTTGGGCCCACTCCAGCCATCAGGAGAAGACAGGCCCAGAATGAGAAAGTGTGCCTCTCAGGTGACTGGCAGTGGCTGCTAAGAGGTCGTGTTAGGAAGAATCATGTGATACACTAAACTAGGGTGCTGATTAATGAAGTGCACCGTAAGGCAAAAGTGGACAGGTAGCGTGTGGGCGATGTGTGTGCCTGGTGGCCCACTTAAAGGCAGGCTCGCTTTCAAGCTCACAGCTGAAGCTATATGCCCGGAGCTCACTTGTCCAGACTGCAGAGGAGGAGGTTGTGTCTGTGGGGGGACAGATACTAGCCCAGCTTCTGCCAGTGCATCTTCAACAGGCCCTGGAAGGTAGCTTTCCCAAGCAACCCTTTCATTCCCCTCTCCACTCACACTGTTCAATAAGGAGCTTGAGTGTGTTTTAAAACCCAGTCATGGGGATTTGGGGAGGGGGGGGCGGACAGAAGTGGCAGATAACACTCATCTGCCCCACAGAAAAGCGAGTCAATGGGGGAGAAAAAAAAGAAGGGGACACCAGTGACCACAGTGTACACATCCATTTTGACATGGTGTGACCTTGGGAAAGAAAGCATCATGGTCAGCGCTTCAAGGTACAGAATGTGAAATAAAACCTCGTGTGAAGGAATGACCATGAAGGCAAGTTTTCGTGGCTAGCTAGTGCTCCTTTGCCAGCTCACAGGCCTGAGTTCTCAGTTCATGCAGGCTGGGAGGCCTACCTCCTTCAGGGGTAGGCAGACCGGATAGGCCAGTCTCTTAGAAGAAGTGTCCGGAACATAAAGGGACTAGGAAGATCCAAGCAGAAGAAACATCTTCTCAAGAGAACAATATGGAGGCTGTGGTGTCAGAGTGATTGGCAGCAGACTTGCAGGGGAGTGGGAGAGGGAGGGCCAGGATGGGCTGAACTGCCCAACACCCTCCTCCAAAAATGACTTCCGTTTCTTCCCTAGGGGAACACTCCTATGAAGCCAGACAGCCCTGGTCCCTGCAAACCTCCCCTGGCCCAGGACACATGCATTCAGCATCCCAGACCTGAGAGACACAGGGCAGGGAGATCTAGCTGTGTGCTCTCCATTCCCCACCCGGCTGCTGCCTTTCCTGGCCTCCAGCCAGCGCAGAAGCAGGCCAGCCCTTGGCTGCGGCTTTCACCCATCTCCTCCACTCTAGAAATACAGAAGGATGTGCCACCTCTGCGGATTGCAACTGTTGTTGCAACCTTGAGGCATCAGTGGTGAGAAAGGTCAGGGAAGCCAGGAGGAAGTGAGGACAAGGGGAAAGACGGGAAGGTGGAAAAGAAGGAGGTGGGAGGGGGAGCAGGAAAAAGGAATGAGGAGGCTATGAACCCTCTCCCAGGAGGAAGGACTGGGTACCACCTGCTGCTGACTTCCAGGAAGATGTAGCCAGATCAGAACTGTGAGAAAGGCATTCAACAGCATGCATACGGGCTCTGCCACCCCTTCCACATGTCATCTGAGTCATGAGAAGCAGGTGACATCGCTGAGGAGATGGATATCTTGGGTCACCTTCGGAAGGCGGGCCAAAGGTACAGCCAGGAGTCCTGCAAGAAACTGCTGGAGGGAGCCCTATAGGAGGTGGTTCTCCCTCCGGCCCGTGTCACTTGTGCCGAGGCAGAGGGAGCATGGAGGAGGCCAGCTCCAAGTGCTGACCTGCCTACGCTGCACCCGGGTTCCTCTGAGACAGGGTCCTGCCTGGGCTAGAGACCAGGGACTGTGGGACAGAGAAGCAGTCTTTCCTCCTCCACCTGTACCTGGAGTTTCCAAGCAAGCAAAACATGAGTGAGGGGTGGGACTCCCACCTCACAAGCCCATCCACGAGAAATAAAAGGCCAGTAGGAGCGTGGAGTGATGCAGGGGCTGGTGGTGTAGCAGGTAGAGGACTGCTCTGCACTCCCTGCCGCCCCATCTCTCCCTCCCTTTCCTGTTCTTGTCTTCCCATCTCATTACAGCCCATCATTACCTCTGCTACCTTTGAATTGTCTCTCCAGTGGCCTCTGCCTCTGAGGGCTAGTACCACAGCTCTCCTGTCAGGGCTGAGTCTAGTGTTCAGGGTGGACCCAACTTTTATCCACCCCCCTTGCCTTTTCAAAGCATTCCCCCACTCAAGGACTCCATATGGAACTCCTGGATCAAGCTCTAAGTGCAGACCCACTGCCTGGATCCCAAGTTCCTGATCCCAGTTTTTGGTTTACAGCCCTGCTCACTCCCACACCTCCTGCTCTAGAGCACTCCCACAGCAGAGAACACAGAAACGTGAGGTACACCTAACCACATAGAAGTTCGGCCTTCATGCTCAGCAAACTCCTACTCCATAGCCCATCAGGGTCCCCATCCTCACCTCAGCCTGTCTGTGATGTGCCAAGTACCAGAAGGGGAATGGTCAATGTGCTAAAATCCAGCACAGGGTAAGAATGAGGTCACAGCCTCGATGAGGAAATGCAAGCATTTCTCAGGGACTCACTTTTACATTCAATCCAAGCACAGCCATCATCCAGGCTGATGGCTCTTGGAGGCCTATCTCCTCTTGCTTATGTGCCACTTGGGGAACATTAAGTGCCAAATAACCACAAAGGAGGCTTCTAACTTACCTATGATTAATGGCAGGTTGATGTACAGCCACCATAAGGTGCAGTGAGCAGAAATGATTTCAAAAGATAAGAGCTAACACTTGCTGAATGCTTAGTGTGTGCAGGATGCTGTTTAGTTCTCCTGGATGCTCTAATTCTGCTTAGTGTGTGCAGGACGCTGTTTAGTTCTTCTGGATGCTCTAATTCTGCTTAGTGTGTGAAGGATGCTGTTTAGTTCTTCTGGATGCTCTAATTCATTCCATCTTTCCAATAGTCCCACAAGGAGGAGACACTGTTATCATAATCATGCAGATAAAAACAGAGGCTAAAAGGGGTTAAAGCAACGTGCCCAAGGTCACAGTGCAAGTCAATTGTGACAGACTGGAGCCAAGGCACTGTGCTACAGAGGTGACTTCCTTTGCTACATCAGTAACACCCCTTGCTATAGCCACATTTGGGGAAGGAAGAGCTGGGGAGTCAGTCTGGGGTTTACAGCAAGTCCAGATGGAGACAGTGACCTCATTTCCTCCCTGTTGTGGGGGGCTTCCAGGAAGAGATAGACTTTCACATGGTGAAGGAAGGGATGCATGGAGAAGGATGGGGGCTCTGATGTACAACCACAGATGACATGGGCAATGACTTAAACCCCGAGAGGGACCTGAGTCCACCTGTCGCATACATAGCGCGGAGTTTGAGGGGAAGTCCTCCCGTGAGAGGTGTGGTGTGGGTATCCAGACAGGAGACCAAGCCTTGGCTCATGTGACTTCCCACCAAAGACATGACCTATTCCTGGACAGAACTGAGGCCTCTGCAAGGGAACAGCAATCACCACACATAATCAATGTTAAATCATCTCGGGATGAGAATGCATCTGTGCCCAAGGACCATGCTGGGGAAGAGTTTGCTACCCAGGAAGCGGCAGGTTTGCAGCTCCACTGTGGTCTCATCTTGCCAACTGGAGGACCATTGTACCAAAGGCTGGTTCACCACACTGTGGCACCATTGGCAGGGAGCGGTGACCTCTAAGAGGTGAAACCCAGGCAGAAGAAGTTGAGAACCTTTAAGAGGATAGCGGGATCCCAGCCTCTTCCGCTTTCTCTCTTTGCTTCCTGGCCATAGTGAGGTGAACAAGTTTCTACCACCAATCAGCTCCCACCATGATGTGCTGTGCCCAAACCAATGTGGCCACGTGACCACGAGCCAAAGCGTCTGAAACGGAGTTAAGAAGACCTCTTCTGTTAGGTCAACTGCTTCAGGTACTTTGTCACAGCAAGAGAAAGTAACTCAAGTCAGAAACCGCTAATGGCGTCAGCAACCCTGCTCACCTCCGCTGCCTTTCCCTGCACCAGCCACACTGTCCTTCTCACCTCAGGGGTTCTATTCATGCCCTTCTACCTTTCTGGAATATTCTTTCTTACTCCTAGATTTTACCATGAAAGATTTCTTTACACATCTCTTCACTGATCCTTCGAGATCAAGCCAATGCCCCTATGACCAAGGGTCATTGCAAGCCATCTGGCCTTCAGAGATGGTAATACCATAGAGTCTGGAACCATAGTCATGGGCTGGCATCTTGGCTCTGTCCCCTGGCTAAGTCTCTCGGTCTTTTCCTGCCTCAGTTTCCTCATCTACAAAGGATAAATAGCAGCACCTTCTCATGTCGTGTTGTGGGTGGAGTCATCTAATGAGAAGCCAGTCTACTGCCCACTGCCACATCACTGTGGACTTGAGATGCTGCGTCAATAAAAGCCTGCTGCACGGCCCTTTGTACAAAAAAGTTTGAGAGCGGGAGTGTGGCAGACCAGCTACCTATCCCATACAAAGCCCTGGTCTCAGTCTCTAGCACCACAAATAACAAAGATAGGCAAATAAATGAGTTGTGTACAGTTGTGCACAGCACAGAACGCTGCATCACAGGAGCAGTCGTACTGGTTTCTGCATTTACTCTGCTCGCTGCTGTTATTCTAGAGCACCCGCCTACACAGGTCTCCTGGGCAGTGTGCTGGGTCAGCAGTGCAGCCCCACTCATCTCAAGGTTCACAGTGTGCGTTGATGACATCAAGAGGCCACACGCAGCAAGTCACCACACCATGCGGATGTCCACAGTGTACTTTGATGACCACACAACAAAATCATGTGAAGACACATTTTCCAGAACCTAACCTGGTGTTGAGCAAGCCATGACGGTGAGAGACAGGCCTGTCTCTCCAGCCGGGATAGACTCTCTAGGTGGCTGTGGATGCTAGTCCGTGGCTGTAACTAGAGCTAAGCCCTGGGCCTTAGGTACCCACCCACACCAGTGTGCTGCGGCAGTACTGGCCAAGGGAGTCAGCGAAGGAAAAGACTCCATCCAGGGAGAGGAAGTGCAGAGCCACCACTGAGGCCCCTGGGACCCGCAGGAAGCCTGGGAGCCTAGAGAACAGTGAGTGGTGAGCTCTCACATGCATGGGAACATGTGTGAACTGACTGTTGCCTGGAGCCCCTCTCAGGAAATAAGCTGGGTCCCCTAGGGCAGACATCACTACAGGAGCAGCTAGCTCCTGCAGGGTACATCTGTGGCAGTAAAAGAAGCCTGCCAAGTCGGGGTCAACCCTCTGCTGGGGTAGCTGGTGGCTGTTTACACCTGCTAGGATGTCTCTGGGGAGCTGAAGGGTCTGCAGGATGTCCCCAACTGCTAGATGGGAGTCTCTCACCACAGGTCCATGGATCTGATTGGATGAGATCACCGTGGAGGTCTAGGAGGGCTGGGTCCTCACAGGAACTGGGGTGCCGGTGAATGGAAACCAGAGCCTGAGGACAGTGACATGGGGGTGCTGAGGATAGAGACCTTGTGTCTGCACAGTCTCAGCCTGCGTATGGGAATGGAGCCAGAGGGGCACCTGGAAGCAGGCTAGAGGCTCACAGAAGATGCCGCTCTGCTGAGGCTGCTGAGTGGGTAGTGAGAAGGCACTGACCGGCATAAGGGGAGAGTTCGGAAGGTGGGTCACATCCTAAGCTCCCTGTACACATTAGCTCAGTTCAACCTCCCATGCTTGGATAAACACAGAAGAGGCTGGAAGCAGAGGGGTCGATGGGAGGAGGGAATCACCAGTGTAGACTACCAAGTCCAGGAAAAACGGAGGCCACAAACACCACCCGAGGACTAAGAACTGGCCTGAGACAGGCAAGGCAGTGACCGCCGCCCCTAAGAAAAGGGGTGTCCGTGCTGTGTTCTACCAGGTCGGTGTGAAGGGGCCAGAAGGAAGGAAGCATACACGGGGGTGGAGGATAGGAAGGAAAAACAGGCCTCCGAATTGCAAGGCGCGGGCAGAGTCTATTTATATTGGGTTTAATTAACTCCGCTCCCTGGTGCCGCTAAAGCAGCAATCACCCTGCAGACGGCACTGATTTGATTGGCAAGAGATGCGCCAGGCAGAATATTAAGACACCGGGCCCCTATAAATAGGTCTAATCACAGCCCCTCACGGGAAGACAGTGAGGAAGACATTAATCAGACCTGGCACCCACTCCAGACTTGCTCTTAGGTGCCGCGTCAGGCCCCTTGGTTGCAAAGGAAGTGTGAGTGGGGTTGGGCGAAGTGTGGCAGGAAGGGCTAGGAGGCTTCGTTTGGGCGTCAAGCGCTGTGCGACCTTGATTCATCGCTTGCCTTCTCTCAGCCTCCCATTCTCGTCACCTCCCGTTCTGCAAACCGGGACCTGGCGTTGCTCTCTGAGAAGCTGTTAGCCCCCAGTAATACAAATGGGTGCGTTATACAGAGCATTTCACTGCAACACCTTTACCAAGTGGGAGCTTGTTCTTGGCTCCTACGGTATAGCGTTCCCAGGCTCTTCCTTCTGTGCCTCTGGCTTCTTCCTACGCTCTTTAGGCCAGCATTATCCCAATCGGAGTCGATGGGTCCGGCCTTCAACTCTGTCTCAGGGGCGAGCTCTTCCCTCAAACTCCCATTTCCAGAAACTTCTTGACTTCCCAGTGCTGTGGGCAGCCATCCCTTCCCTCTTTTCAGATCACCAAGGTGGAGCCATCCCTAACCACCCAAGAAACCTAACTCCCTGAGACCACAGGCTCTGACAAGAATGTTCCTTGCTGTCCATCATTATGCTGAGTCTGCTACAAATCTGCGGGGCTGACTCGGTTTGCTTTTAATTCTTGAAGCTGTGGGGTCTGGAAGGGAAAATGGAGGGGTTCTCTGTGCATGGCATGTCTTGGGATGAACTCATCAGCCACCTCATCTGGATGTATGGTCACCCAGGCTTACACACCGATGGGGTGGGCAGACACCGTCCCCAGACCAGAACGCAGCAAGATCATTGCAGAACTAATAAAGATACAGCTGGCTAGTGGTTTACTGTTCTGTCTGTGAACATCTACTGATCAGCATGATCTCCACAGGCTGAAAAAGTCGGGATACTAGGCAGGCAGAGCACCTCGAAAACTACCAACTCCCCCTTGATAAGCAATCTAATCCAGCTGTGAATGCAGTGCTAAGAAGGAAGAAAAGCCTCATGTTACAATCAGTGCCTCTCCCCAAGGCCCCAAGAAAGCACAGAGAGCATTCTGGGTAGAAGGAACAGAAGTACTCGCACCTGAATGGTAAGGGTGAGTGATCTTCCACAGTTTGCACATAAGCATCCTTGGAAAAGTCACTGGTGAAACACAGTGATCAGCAAGACAAGGACTTTCCACTCTAGCTGCAAGGGAAGCCCCTCACAAGGTCTGTGGTGCCCAGGACAGTGGCCAGAGCTGTAGGCTCCTATGGAGCATAGGAAATGTGGATGGTCGGAACTGAGCATGTCTTGGTTTCTTTTCCCCACTACTATGATAAAATATGCTGATGATAGGAACATGTGGGAGAAAGAACTTATTTTAGCTCACAGTTCAAAATACAGTCCATGGTCAAGGCAGTAGGAGCTTGAAGCAGTGGGTCACATTGTGCCCACAAACAGGACACAGGGAGCAGTGAATGCAAAAGCTTATCTCACTCATTTCATACAGTCTAGGGTCCCCACTCAGAGAGTGCTGTAATCAATGGTTAAGATGGGATTCCCCACCCCCACCCCCTCCACCCGCATCAGTTAATTCAATCAAGATAATCCCCCTCTGACAAGACCAGAGGCCTATCTCCCAGATGATGATAGCTTTTACCTGGCTGACAAGGAACAGAACCCACCACCGAAATCTCTAAGTATAAAATGCACACCCAAACCCAAAGCCCTCATTGGAAAGGAGAGTGTCAATTATCTCCTGAAATTCCTACTGATGAGAGTGTCAATTATCTCCTGAAATTCCTACTGATGACGTGTTGAAATAACATCCCAGACAGATTGGCTAAGCAAAGAATATTGCTGATTTCACCTGTGTCTTTTCACTTTCAAAATCACTTATATGGATGATTATCGGGATCTAAGGGGGTCCAGCCCCTCGATAGTCCCCTCCCAGGGTCCGGGAAGAATCTACAACCAGCTGAAAATTAATCTTTGATGAAAAGAAATGAATCTATGTACACAAAACTTCTTAGTTCATACACTTTATTATTCTGTGATAGTTCTCTCTCTGCACAGCTTCTATTCTGCTCTCATGTCTAGCTCCTTTCTTGCCTGATATCTCTCTATATTTATCTACAGTCCCCTCTAGGTTCTATCTTAATTCCTTCATCTAGCTCTGTCCCTTCTAGGTTCTCATCTGTCTAGTTCTTTCCCCTATCAGCTCCTCTCCATCTCCTTCTCTCTCATCTGGCTCTTCCTCATCTTGTTCTTCCCCATCTAGCTCTTCCTCATCTTCCATCCTGTTCCTCTAGTCCTCTCTTCTAGCCCTTCAATCTAGTTCTTCCCCATCTCAGTTTGTTCCTCTCAAGTTCTTACCCATCAAGTTCTTCCATTCTCTTTTCTCTTCTCCCTCCTGCGCCCTGGAAGTCCTGGTATATAAAGGGAGGGTCGGAGCTAAATTGTGTAAAGCTATTACTTAACATCCACCTCTCCTAGGTGGTGTCTCCTTGTGGAATTTATCTTAAGTCAGAAGACTTGCCTGTGGGCTGCTATCACTGTTAGTCCTGGGAAGTTGGGCGCCCCTGTGGTGGTGTCTCCTTGTGGAATTTAAGTCGGGAGACTTGCAGATGGGCTGTTATCATTGTTATCCTCGGAAGTTGGGCACCCACCTGGGTGGTGTTTCCTGTAGTCCTTCCTTGAAAGTGGCTAAGGGAGATAATCTGATTCCAGAGAAAGCCTTTCCTGAGGCTGTTCTCCAAATACCTGGAATGTGTATGTCCAGAGAGTGATCAGTCTACACTGTTAGTCCTTCTTAGGGAAAAGTCAACTAGAAAAACTATGAAGGCACACATGATTTTCATAACAGAAGACAGCTGATATGTAACAAGCCAAGTAACACCAAAAACTCCTTGGGATTTGGCTTCCTCTGGAGGAATTCCCTGACCCCTCCAGGTAGTGACTTTGCCATAACCATCTGAGTTCTTATGATATATTCCTGCGGCCTGCAGCAGATGATGTAACCCGCCTTCCTTCTTTCCCCTCAGCATTCCTATGATTCTAAAAGAATGCATCTTTGTCTTTGAAGACAAGAGACATCCTAGATTGGGTTCTGGCCTAAGGATCGAAACAGATCATGACATTTTCATCTTTTTGTCTGTTTCTTAACTTTGTTTTGAGATAGGGCCTCACTTTGTAGACCAGTTTTCAAAGCCTTTATTGAACAGTAGAGATGCCACAGCTGGAAATCATGTGCTCAGCAGCCCATGCTAACCTCCTAGAATTGTATGCACACCAGTGTGGGCTGCCCTCCATCCCATGATTCGAATTAGATGCCAGGAAACTGCACATAAAGAAACTCTCCAAACTGTAAAGTAATTCTCCCAAGAGGGATCCCCCACACCCACATCCACACCGACATTGCCCTGTGCAACAGGGCTACCATCCTAGTTACTGCTTAGCTGACTGCCCTGTTGTAATGTGCTCAACAAACAATTCCAATTCTTTAAAACATAATTCCACTCATTGACTATCAATTCCTATTATCAGATACCCAATCCACCACATAAAACATATATACATATAGTTATAGTTATATATAGTTATAGTTATGGGAAGAAAAAAGGAATCTGGTCTAAGCCCCTTTTTGAGGTAAGCATTTTCTAGTTACTCTCAATGGTTTATCTTCACAGCAAACTCTGGAGTGACATATGTATTACTACTTATCTTCACCAGGAGAAACACAAGGACGGGGTGGGTCAGTGGGGGAAATTTTGTTACTTGTTGAAAAGAAACAACAAACAACAAATGCAATGAAAACTCAAAGTTAAACATGCATGAAGAGCCCCCTTCGGTGGAGCTGGGAGCTGGAAGACTCCTCCGTTCTGGGCCAGCTGCAGTTCACTGTGGGCCTTTGATATTTCCTGCTTACTCATTTTCACTTTTTCATGCACTCCATAAACAAAGGTCCTTGAGTCATGCTGTTTCTCACATCCTCATGAGAGCCATTTCCTTTCACAGCTCCCAGCCCTGTTGTACTTAGAGCAGGCTTCCCGCTCCTGAAGACCACTTTCCTCTCCAGCACTGAACTTGACCAGGAAGGGGCAGGCAAGATGCCTTAGTGGGTGAAGGTGCTTCCCGCCCTGTGGTGCAAACTTCACAATCTGAGTTCCGTCTCTGGGACCTACAAGGTAGAAGAGAGAATCAAGTCCCCAAAAGTGGTCTTCTGGTCTCCATATATGTGCCATATAGTATGCACATGCATACACACACACACACACACACACACACACACACACACACACAATAAAGTAAGTAAAATATAAAAGGAAATTTAAAAACTCACGTGGCATCATTTGTTGAATTGGATGCTTCACTAGTGAGAAATACATGATTATTTTATTTAAGCCCCATCTGTCTAATTTACCTGTCTACTGTGTAACTGTCTATGATTAAAATGTGCTCCCAATCACCTCTACCCCTCCTCACAGCACAGATCACATTCTAGTGGTCTGTGTTTGAAGGCCCAGGACAAGCAGTAAGCGTGCGCTGAGAGAAAGGCGGCAAGGGGACACAACCTGGCCCCAGTGTTACAGGAGTTACTTAGTGCAGACGGCCTGGCTTCAGCAGCATAGAGAAGCTAGGCTCTGCTTCCTGTTTCACTGTGCCAAAGACCAAGATGAGGAATGGTGAAAAAGCAGAGAAAGGAGATTTGTGAAACATGGCCACACTGGGGGAAAAGAACAAAGGGGCCCAGTAACTTTCACATCCACTGCATTTCACATCCAATGCATTCAGCATTGAGATGAGGTTTAAACAGAGGGCAAGAGATATGCATAACTAAACAGTCCTATCCTGGTGTGGCCCCACCCATCACAGACCCATCTGTGTTTCAGCTCCAGTCCTGAAAGGTCATATGATAATCAGTTTCTATTAATTACTCGAGGTACAGCCTCAACCTCATGGAAACTTATCTTCTTCTGGGGTATGGTCTATCCATTGAGGCTTTGCTCTTCCTGGAGTACAAAGGTTAAGAACAATAACTTACCTCAGTGCCTTCAGCCAAAATGCAGACACAAAATAAAGGCAGAGATGTCAGGCTTTCATCTTTACAGTTGCCCTGTGTGCCCAACCGAGGAGTCGATGCTTTTTAGCAAAAGCAACTTCTAAGTCTCTATCAGTCCTCTTCCTCTGTCTAAACACCCTCAACCCAGAGGGAAGTAGCGTGTTGACCAGTCTGCCTTTGAAAGTCCCCTGGCCTAGTGATAAACTAATGCAAGAGAAGATGACAGGCTGTATTGGCTAAGATGTCTCAGTGTAAAACAAAGGCAGATGTCTAAGTATATAGCACCACCATGAAGCAGGTTATAAAAAGGAAAATCAAAAGACATCTAGTAAATAAACTCTATAGAGGGTATCATCCCTGATAAATAGCTCTGTGTATGCACACTAGTAGCTATCTCAGAAATACTTTCAAGCAGCCATGTATAAGATCAATTTACTGATAACCTCTTGGCTTTCGTTACTTTTGGAAGGGCTGACACAAGTGACTCCATTTTTGTTGATGGCAATGAGAAAATGTCTCCTTAAGAAGCCCAGGTATATAATAGAGAAAAACTAGTTTGAAAACGGAGTACATATTAGAGTCATTTTTTTTTTTTTTTTTTTTTTTTTTTTCTGGAGCTGAGGACCGAACCCAGGGCCTTGCGCTTGTTAGGCAAGCGCTTACCACTGAGCTAAATCCCCAACCCCTAGAGTCATGTTTTATGATCGACTTGTGCATTCTCTAGAGAAGGATCATAAGAGAATAATGAAAGACTTTGAAAAGCCATGGTTAGAATTTTGCAGAAAACTTAGCAACAGATGAAACTATAGTTACCTTTTCTTGATGATGGTCATGGTGCAGTTAGGAACACATAAACACAAGTGGAGGAGAGGCCAGAAACACCAGTGATTTCAGTGTGGAGAATGCCAGTTTGGTAAATTGTTACACGACAGTTAATATTGTCAACTTGACAGGATCTAGAATTATGCAGCAGACAAATCTGTGAGGGTGTTTCTAGATAGTGTTAACTGAAGTGGGGAGATCTACCCTATCTGTAGGCGGTAGTCCCAGACTGAATGAAGAAGAGAGAGCAAGCTGATCCAACTGAGTGCCAGCATACATCTCTCTCTGCTTCCTGACTGTTTACACATGTGACCTCTGCCTCAGGCTCCTACTGCCATGATTTCCCCATCATGATGGACCCCCCCCAAGCTGTGAGCCAAAACAAATCCTTCCTTAAAGGGGTTTTGTTGGGAGAAACACAACAAGAAAGGAAAATAATTAATGAAAGTGTCTCCTTAACTTTTCTGTTTTTGAAGGTTTTTATAGGTGAGGAACATGAATATTTTCAATATACAAATGAACCCACAACTATGTAGAAGTAACCCCCCCACACACACACACACACAAGATCTCACCCTAAACAAAAGTTTAAATGAACCTTGATTTTGTCAAAATGATAGAATGAACATGAAACAAAACATTAAATTATTGTCTAATGTAGACGGCAGTTTTCCTGTGTCCCGCAGCCATTCAGTCCCAAATAAACACACAGAGGCTTATATTTATTACAAGCTGTTTGGTCTATGGCCCAGGCTTATTACTAACTAGCTCATTCATCTTACATTAACCCATTTCTGTTCATCTATGTATCGTCACATGTCTCGTGGATTTACCTAAGTTCCAGTACATCTTGCTTCTCAGGCGGAGGCTCACAGCATCTCCTCAGCCCCCACCTGTCCTCCTGTGTCTCTCTTGGATTTCCTGCCTGGCCGTCTCCTGTCTTTCTATAGGTCAAAGCAGCTTTTTATTAACCAATGGTAGCAACATATTCACAGCATAAAGGAAGACCATCCCACAGCAGTCTTCTAAAATTAGCCTTTTCATAAACTATACTGGGCCAAAATTGTTAGAAAATTTAATTGCTTTGAATATAAAAGCATTTAAGGAACACTTTATGAGCATTTTGGTTATGGTCAACTAAATCATACCCCAAAAAAAGCTTTTTTGTAAGGTCTATTTTCATGAACCTCAGTTTCTAGAATTAACATTGGAAAGCACTGATTTCTAACTATTCCACCTGGAAGTTAAAAATGAACATTTGTATTTTAGTTAGGCTTGGCTTAGAAATGTCCTTGCATAGCCAGTTTTTCAAGGCACAGCAAAAAAAAAAAAATGCAGACAGGAAACAAACCCTGGCCCAAGTCCAAAAAGATCACAATATAATTAGGCATGTCAAAAATAATAATTTTAGCATAGATGGGTCTTTAAAAGTGTGAAAAATTTGAAGTAGCTACAGGTACATCTGTTAGTAACTTTTAGGAATTCTGAGGGCAGACTGAGTTTTAGGTTCTGTGTTCATCTTGTCGACTGAAGCAAGAGTGAATGCTGGGGAACAAGTTCTGAGTCAATAATGTGTGCTGCTTAATGGGATTCCTTCCCAGAGTGTCACCAAGAAGTCAGTGCTTCCTGTTACTTGTGTTGGGAAGTCCTACCATCAAGGGATGTGGGGAGTTCATGCTGAGGGATGAGCAACCCTGATGTGTACCTCCTGGGTGATATTGGAGTTCCTTCCACCCCAGGAGTGAGATATGCTCTTCTTACACGCTCCGATATGGCACTGCTCCTTCTGTTAATGCCTTGGTTACCAACAGTCAAACAGAGAGGACCATGGGAGCATTTTCTCTCCACTTCAGAATCCAGGAGGAGAGGCTCCATGTAGATAGCTTTTAAATCATGTCTTTCTAGTGAGACTATTGATGCAGTCATAAGATTTTTTTTCAATCTCCACCAAACCAGTCATAAATGCAGACAAAATGACACATAAAAACAATTAAACAAATTCAGAGTGCATCTTAGATAAATCATCATACCTTTATATATACTAGCCAGCTGGAGTTCTCCCTCACAGGCACTGAGATATGCAGAGTTAATCTTTTTTCATGATTATGTCAATGAAATCTCACTCCGGACTCCTTTAGTTCCCTGGTTCTTGTGACCCCATCAAAAGAATTCAGATGTGGCACACACAGTGTAGTGTCAAAGACAGGCCAATGTAATTTATAACCTGTCCTTTCCCTGCTAGTTACCACACAAAATTGCAGAATTCAATTTATAGTTTATTACAGAGTAAAGCAGAGCATTCTCAAGGGGTAAGAGCAGACAGTGGACAAAGAGATGAAGGACACTTTGGGTCAGTTTTATACAGTTTCTAAAGCCTCTAGAAAGATAGCCTCTCCTGGCGCAGTTTCCTACCGGGCTCCATGGGATTGACTTTTATGGGAAGGGACAATGTAAGGCCCTTAGTCTTTCCCACAAAGCCTCCAGTATAGTGATCCTAGAATGTTTAAATAGCCGTGACAGTTGGTTTTCATTATAAATTCAATTGTCAATGAAGAATTGTCCAGATGAAGTTGCCCTGTCTTGATTACCTGATGTGGGAAAACTCACTGAAAAAATGGGTGGCATCATTCCCTGGGTCTTGGTCCTAGACTATTTAAAAAGAAGGAAGTGAGCTGAATATTAAGCATCTATGCATTCAGTCTCTCTCTGGTCTTTACTGTGGATGTAACCGGTTGCCTCAAGTTCCTGCCTTGACTTCTCCACAATCATTGGCTATAACTTGAAATTGTGCGCCAAAATAAACCTTTTTTTCCTCCAAGTTGCTTTTGCCAGGGTGTTTTATAACAGCAAAAGGAAATGAAACTAGTCCAAAAGTTATCTATTAATGACCTTCTAGGTAGTTTGGAATGCCATTCTCTACCTAGGACCAGGGACAGGAATTAGATTCCATTCTTCTGAATAATGATTCAAGTCCTGTCATTTCCGTTTGTACCAACTGTTAATTATAAAAGAAGGGTCCATCCTCAATGACCTTCAAGCCTGCTGCTTAGCTTCTAAGAGTCACACAAATCGTTCCTTTGTGTGCCTTATATACTTTCCCCCTAGTCTTCCACACAAAATTGCAGAAGTCAAGGGTTTCCTGTTCAACTGGCAATTTCCCAAATAATTCAATAGAACATCAAATTTGGACTAAAGACAAAGGCCTCTCACACCAAAGGCATTTGCCCAAATGATTCAACAGAACCCTAGTAGCTCAGAGGAGCTCCCAAAGGCGAGGAATGCAGCTTTCCCCATCAGACAGGATTTAGAAATTCAACTTAACTCAAAAAGAACACAAGCACCTCAAAGGATCCCCTCCCCAATCGATGACAAAGAGAAGGAAAGGCAAGACTTGGGGTCCACTGATCATGACCGGGGAAAACTTACCAAGTTCCAACATCAAGAACTGAAAAGTCCAAAAATATACTTCTCTGCTTTATTCAATGCTGTTCAAAGTGAAAAGATAAGAAAACATCCCTGGAATAAAAATGACTCCAGCAGTGTGTAAAACTGTCCAGTCTTTCCTCTCTACCTAAAGTTGACTTGTTACAAGTTGTTGACAATGAAGGATGCCTTTTCTTCTGGTTGCAATAACAAAGGTGTTTCTGGAGCTTTTTGGCATCAATCCCTGGACTCCACATTCCAGTAAGCCAGCTAAAGAGATGAGTAATGATGAAAAGCCAAAAAATTAGGAAGAGTGTCCATGCTGGGACAAGAACTAAATGAAGGGGTCCAGTGACCCCCAATTTCATTTCTCTAGCATTGATACAAGATTTAGGTTTAGGGGCAGGAGAGATGGCTCAGTGGTACCCCTCTTGTGGATGATCTGAGTTCAATTTCTAGCACTCACTGAGATGGCTCATAACTGCATGTAACTCCAGCTCTAGGGAATCCAGTGCCTTCTTCTGGCCCCCACAGGTACCTGTACTCATATGCACATACCCACACAGAGATAGACACACAAAAATACACATATACACAAAATAAAATAAGTCTTAACAGAGAGGGGTTTCGGTTTAAATAAAGAGCGAGATATGTGTATAATTAAGCAGTCCTGACCAAAGTGTGGCCATGCCTACCGTGACCTGCTGGATCTGGTTCTGCACACTCATCTACCCTACAAGGTGCTCTGCTAAAGTGTCGATCTGTTAATTACTGAGGCAGCCTCAACTTCATGAATAATTGTCCTTACCTGGTCAGAGTGGTTTGTCCTGTAAGGTTTTGCTCTTTTTCAAGTTCAACAGAACTCAAAGGAAAGGTTAAGAACTCATCTACACCTTCATCCAAACTACAGACACAAAATGGAGGCACATATGTTAGGTATTCATCCTGCTTTGATTACTTTGTGGGTCCAAGAGAGGAGTCAGCAAGTTTGGGTTTGGTTTTTAGGTCCTTAAGAGTTTTGTACAGTGAGTTCTGAACATGTTCACCCTCCTTCCCCTAACTCTTCCCAGAATCAACTCCCAAACTTCTTTCGCTTCACACCCAGTTTAGGGTCTTTTTTCCCTCCATCAAGGCCAATGTGTGCTGCCCAGATATTCTGTGATGTGTGGCCTTCCATTGGAGTGTGGTTTTTAATGAAAGCAGCTTCTCACATGCCTTTTTACAGAGATTGGAAACAGAACCCACAAAGAGAAGAGCTTGTGGGGAGTCTGCAGAAGCCTGCCTAGAAGCAGCATCTACCTCTCTAATCCCTTTTCATTGGCTATGACTTGTTTAATGGCTACTTCCCATTCCAAAGGATCCTGGGAGTTGTAGTCTGGCTATGGACCTAAAAAGAGCTAGCCGTGAAAAATGTGCGAGTGTGTGTGGAGTGGAAAGAGACAAAACACTGTTTGATGATAACCAAAAGAAATGAGGGATGGGGAGGAAGTGGCAGATGTTGTGGGAACCAGACCACAGTACTAGATAGCTGCCTGGGAGATCTTTCTCTGCCAGGCTATGCACTAGGTAATTTACATATAATATAACTACAATGAAATTAGGGTGTCTGCACTGTGGGAGAAAGGTGGGACATTTGTGTTCACCTATTTTACTAATAACCTCATTTCCTAACAGACTTGATGTGACAGGGTCTCAGGACTCCAAAAGAATGGACCCTGGGGATAAGAGGGCCCCAGAGAGTCTTTGCAAAGAGAGACCAGGATGTCACCAGACAGCAGAACAGGAGGAATTGTCTTGCAAGAAAAGGTGTCATCCAGCTCTGACTCACAGCTGCACTGTACCTGTTTCCTAGCTTTTTGCTTCCTCTTTTGTATAAAGCTGTAACATTCCTGCAGCAAAGGCAGAGACAGAATTTTCCTTCCCTGGGTTCTGGTCTAGTCTGTAAATAAAGCTCTCTCTTCACTAATTGTTGACTCTTGGATTGCCTTTGATACAGCAGCAGGCTTCAGGCCTCCCAACCTCTGGAGTCTGGAGCATGCAGCGCCTCTTGTATGTAAACTATGTGTCCCTGGCTTCCAAGAATTTGGTAAGGAAAACACTAGCTTCATTCTCTTTTCAGATGGAGAAAAATGGGGCTTTGAGAGGTTTAAACACCAGCCCAAGACCAGCATCTATTGGTTTGTTTATCTATTCATTCATTCATTCATTCATTCATTCATTCTCTTCTTTCTTTTTCTTTCTTTCTTTTTTCTTCCTTCCTTTCCTTTTTTCTTCCTCCCCTCACCTCCAGTCAAGGTCTCACTATTCAGCCCTGGCTAGACTTGAACTCACTATATAGACCAGCTTGTCTCAAACTAAGAGAGAATCTACTTGCATCTGCTTCCTGGGCTCTAGGCTCCTGGGCTCAAAGGCATACACTAGCAGGCCCAGTTTGTTGTGGGATGTTCTCTATGCTGTGAATGTATTGCTATGATTGATTGATAAATAAAACACTGCTTGGCCAGTAGCCAGGAAGGAAGTATAGGCGGGACTAGCAGAGAGGAGAATTGGGGTTACAGGAAGGCAGAGCGGAGGAGATGCTGCCAGCTGCCACAATGAGGAGCAGGATGTAAAGTACCAGTAAGCCACGAGCCATGTGGCAAAGTATAGATTAATAGAAATGGGTTAATTTAAGATAGAAGAACTAGATAACAAGAAGCCTACCATGGCCATACAGTTTATAAGCAATATAAGTCTCCTTGTGTTTGTTTGGTCTGTTGCCGGACGGGTGGGTGAGAGAGATTTGTCCTGACCATGGGCCAGGCAGGACTGGAGAAAACTTCAGCTACACCAGTCCTTTTTTTTTTTTTTTTTTTTTTTTTTTTTTTTGTTTTTGTTTTTTGTTTTTTGAGACAGGGTTTCTCTGTGTAGCTTTGCGCCTTTCCTGGAGCTCACTTGGTAGCCCAGGCTGGCCTCGAACTCACAGAGATCCGCCTGGCTCTGCCTCCCGAGTGCTGGGATTAAAGGCGTGCGCCACCAACACCCGGCTACACCAGTCCTTTATTCTTCTATTTTAAAATAGAACTATGTTGCCCCGGCTGGCTTTACAATCCTCTGGTTCATACATTCTCCTTCTGCCTCAGCCCTACCTCTTCATAAACACTCTTGTCAACTGCAGTAAGCCAGTTCATAAAGCAAGAAGGCGTTCCTCAGACCTGTTCAGACTTACCTATGACTACTGGCATATGGCAGGGAGGGAGGAAGGAATAAGAAGGACTTCACAAAGCCATAATGCAACCTTCTGAGGCAGCATCTGACTTTCCCATGTGTTTCCTCTTATATGGGTGTCAGGGATTTTTGATAAACCACTCTGAGCCCAGAATGACCCAGATGAGGACCTCAGGGCTCTTCTACCAGCTCCATTCCGACCTTCTGTACATGAACTGTGGAGTTAAGCAGGGGCCATGAGCTAAGCTGACTTCTCCAATAGGCACAGTGCCCGAAGCCTGCAGCAAGATTTTAATTAAAATCAGAAGAAAAAAACAAGCTTTGGATGAAGAAAGATGGCTCAATACATAATGTTATTTACACATACACTATCATAAAATATAATTTTAATTGAGTAAGTCATTAATGGTCATTCTATGAAGTCGGAATGAGGTTGGTGAATCAGAGTTAGTTAGGGAGACAAAAAAGGAATAGGTATGTATGTATGTATGTGTTTGTGCATACACATGTGTATACACATGTTCAGGCAGAGACTGGGGACCTAAGACTTTGCTCTTAGCTCTCTGGCTCTTAGACTAAAAGGTCATACCTAGAGTGGCTAGTTGACCGCACCCATCTTGCTATTCTTCATGAACCTGGGAATCCAGAACCTGCTCCCAGGAGCCTAGCCATTATATTTTATGAGCCTAGATTTGCTTTACAGATGCTGTGCCCCTCCTTGCTGGTTGTGCCCAGAGTCCTGAAATCCTACATATGTGGGAGCTGGGCACAGGGTAGCAGGACTAATCCCTGAAACAGCTCAGGGAGGATTAGCTGAGCATCATGGAGCACGGCGCAGTGGCAGTGGCAGCATTAGTGTGGCTGAGCTCCTTCCCAATGAGAAAGATCTGGGTGGCTGCCCTGAGTGGGCAGGGGGACCCCTGATGCCCAGCAAGGGCTGCCTGGCAGCCAATGGTAAGGAGGCCCTAAGGGGTGGGGCTCAATGTCAGAGGTGGGATTATGTAAATCAAGCCAATTCTAGTCAGAGATCTGAAGCCTGAAAGAAAAATACCAACCTGAAGGAAGGAATTTAAATTATGAAAATTCTGAAGTGTGAAATGGGAATTGATGCCTTACGGCTCTTATTTAACAACTAGATTGTTCCAACAGAGTGAACCACACGTGTAAAGTGGGCCCCCCACAGGCACTCACACTATCTAACTCATTTATCAGAGGCTTCATTGTACTCCTTGGTGGTTAATATAGTCCCCACCTTGTACGTTGAGGGGACCTTGAAAAGATCTCTATGCTCAGGACTAATGGAAATTGTAGTCTGAGGTTTTGGAGTGCCAGTAGGTAAGAGAAAGATTGTCTCTTGGTTCTGAAAGTTGGGGTTTCGTGAGCATGAATAGTCAATAAGAAATGTCCTTTCTTTGTGTGCATGTGTTTATGCAGAGGTGGCAGTCCAGGTGGAAGGTGGTCTAGACAGAGGATCACAAAGCCAGAGGTGGGTGGCAGAGCTGGAACCAAGCAATGGGAGGTCTATTCTATACGGCCACATGTCACAGTTGGGTGTTGAACACTTAACAATGGCCCTTGTGACTAAGTACCTGAACTGTCCTGTTAAACTAATTCTAAAATAAAAATTAAAACTGATACTTCACTGAGTTATTGGGAAACTTTAAGTGTATATGAGACAATTTTGATTTGTTAGTCTACATTTTCAATGTAAATTATTTGCAATGCAAATACAGATCATGTATTTCCAATAAAACCTTAACATATAAATTAAGATGTGCTGTAAGTATAAAATAGACCAAAACTTCCTAGGATTTAATATAAAAATATTTTTTCAAGTACCTCATTAATATTTTCATATGATCACCTATTGGAACGATGATGTTTGCTCTATATTGGGTAAAATTATTAAACTTAAAAATTGTAATGTAACTCCTAGAAATTTTAATTACACCTGTTGCTCACTATCCTCTTTACATTGGGCAGCACTTCTCTGACCATAGAAAGGGACACAAATCTAGCCAGAAACGGAAGAGAAGACTTGACAAGGCAGAGGAAGAATCTCTAGGTAGCTTGGCAGGGTGATGGGACAGGGACAAAATCAATACTGGTATGTGGAGCAAGTCACCACCTGTTAACTTATGTGCATGCTCTGAGACCTGTTTGCATAAAACTAACTGCTGCCATGGGGGGTGTTTTTCCTCAGATCCCCAGTATTAACATCCTGTTCTACTCACAGGGTTCAATAAACATTTTGTCCAAGAGCATTAGTTACTTTCTTGTAACTGTCACAAAATACTTATATAAGCAACTTCAGGGAAATTTCCTTAGGTTTATAGCTGAGGGGATACAGTCCATCATGGCAGGTGGGCAGGGTGGCAGGAGTGTGACGCAGCTGCTCACACTGTACCTATAGCCACGCAGCTGCTCACACTGTACCTACAGCCAGGAAGCAAAGAGAAATGAATGCTGGGGAGAGGTAATTTTCTCCTTTCTCCCGTTTTATTCAATCATTTTATTAAGAGGTTAGTCACTCCAGCACATGGGATGGTACCATACACATTCAGGGTGAATCTTCCCTCACAGACATACCCAGAGGTGTGTCTCCTTTATAATAAAGTTTGAGTCCATAGAACGACAAACATGGTATGTACTCACTCATAAGTGGATACTAGATGTAAAGCAAAGGATAACCAGACTGCAACCCACAGCTCCAGGGACACTAGCTAGTAAGGAGGACCCTAGGAAGGACACAGGGATTGCCCAGGGATGGAGAAATGGATGAGATTTCCATGGGCAAACTAGGGGTGAGGTGGGTAATGGAAGGCAAGAGTTGGAGGAAAGAGAACTTAGGGGAGGGAGGTCCCAGCTGGATCAGGAACAGAGTGGGAGAACAAGGAAGGAGATACCATGATAGATGAGTGCTAGGGAGGTCCCCAGGAATCCACATTAATGACTCCACCATAGACTACTGGCAATGGTCAAGAGAGTGCCTGAGCTGACCTCCTCTGGTGATCAGATGGCTGAATACCCTAACTGTCATGATAGAATCCTTATGCAGTGACTGATGGCAGTAGATGCAGAGATCCATAGCCAAGCCCCAGGTGGAGCTCCAGGAGTCCAATCAACAAGAGAGAGGAGGGATTCTATGAGCAAGAGATATCAAGACCATGATTGGAAAAGCACAGGGACAAATAGCCAAACTAGTGGAAACACATAAACTGTAAACCAATAGCTGAGGAGCCCCCATAGTCCTGGACTAGGCCCTCTGGATAAATGAGACAGTTGTTTAGCTTGAACTGTTTGGGGGGTCCCCAGGCAGTGGAACCGAGACCTGTCCCTAATGCATGAGCCAGTTCTTTGGAACCTAGTGCCTATGCTGAGACACTTTGCTCAGCCTTGGCGCAGGGAGGAGGGGCTTAGACCTGCCTCAGCTGAGTGTGCCAGACTCTGCTGACTCCCATGGGAGACCTTGCCTTGAAGGAAGTGGGAATGGGAGGTGAGTTGAGGGGGGGCTAGGGGGTGGGAGAAGGGAGGACAGGGGAATCTGTGACAGATATGTAGGATGAATGAAAAATTTCTTTATTAATTAATAATAAAGTTTAATTTTTTATTTTAATCATGTAAGTCTCGAATCAAAATTCTCTGCTATTATTAAATAAAATAATAAAAAATAAATAAATAAATAAAGTATGAATCCAGTCAAGTTGATCATCAAAATAGCCATCTCAGCTTAGGATCCTATCCTTGTCCAAGTAGGAGCTAGCTCTGAAGCATTGGTATCATCAATATGTTCACAAGGGTAGGCCACCATCACCACTAGGTGAATCCAAAACCTGCTTTGTTTTTTGAGACAGCCTCTTGCTATATAGCCAAGGGTAGCCTGGAATTTGCTATGTAACCCAGGCTGGTCTCAAAAAGAACACCCCCGAGACTCTGGAGGGCTGGCATCATAGACAGTGCCACCACACCACACCAGTTCCCAAGCCTTGCCACCACAGACCCTTTCTACCTACCAGCTCCTGGCAACTACAGATCTACTTTATTTCCTACGGACATGTTTATTAAAGCTGTAACAAGGACCTAGTTAAGGCACAATCCGTTTCCTGACCTATACAGAAACTGTGAGAAGATAAATATATGTGACTTTTAGCCTCTGTTTTTGTGGCAAAATCAATGCAAAGCAACAGGCACAGAATCTAGATTTAGTCTTTCTGTCCTGACCATATGGCACTAACCTTGGAGCTGTGCAGAGGGCAAGGGCTGGAAGATTTTTGTTTTATGTATTTATAGGCTTTTGGAGACAGGGTCTTTGCTATAGAGTTCAGTCAGCCTTGAACTCATGATAAACCTGCCTCAGACTCCCAGTGGCCGTGAGGTGAAGCATCTTTCTTCACCATGTGAAGGTGTATTAGTTACGTCCCTTATTGCTGTGACTGAGTATCTAGCAAGAAACAATTTAAGAGGCGATGAGTTTATATTAGCTCATACTCCCACGCCAGGCGAGGCCTGGCTCTGTGTTAGTGTAGGAGAGCTGACAGCCTGCCACATCATCACAGACAGTGGGAAGTAGAAAGAGAGTCCTACCCAGCACCAGAACCAGGGCCAGCTGCAACCAGTGATCCACTTCAGTTAGCCAGGCCTCACTTCTTAAAGGTTCCGTAATCTCCCAAAACAGTGCCACAGACAGGGACCAAGTATTTAAACACAAGTGCCTGTGAGGGACACTTCACAGTAAAAATCGTTACAGTGGCCTACAGGTGTGTGCAACGTGCAAGGCTGTGGGAAGGAGGGTAGCCAAGAAAGCCTAGCTCATCGGGCCAACCTGAACTGGTCAGCCTTGAGGGATGGGCCATTTTAATGGAAGCTGGAAGAGGAGGGAGTCTTGTGAGGGAGAAGCGGAGAGCTGAGAAAAAGTGTCCCCGGCAATCGTGAGAAGTGGCTGCCTTAAGCAATAAATCAGCTATAGAGCTGAGGAGCCGGTAAGCAAAGTGTCGAAGGCGCCACCTGATTCTGGGGTTTGTTAATTATAATGTGAGAGGAGAGAGGTAAATTGAGGGGGAAACCGATTTTTAAGAATTTGAAAAGGAGAAATCAGGGCATAATGATTTTAAAAACCCTCTGGCTCCCCACATGACAAAAGGTGCTCAAATTAAGAAACGGTTTCTGAGCACGTGACACGGAGAGACGCCCTGCGCTCGGCAGCCGCCGGATCTCTTGCTAAACCACACAAGGATCAAAGGACCAGAATAATATTGAGCCACACAAAGGTCTGCTTCGAGAGATTGAGATTGTGACGTGTCCTCACTGTGCGTGAAAGGGTGTCCAACTTCAGACCAAGCCCTCTCTTACCACTGAACTCCCTCCCAGTCTGGGAGCTAGAAAAGGAGACCTCCAGCTTTCCTCTGCAGCTAGGCTTTCTGTTAAGGTCGGTTGTCAACTTGATGAGATCTAGAATCACCGGGAATATGGACCTCTAGGCATGCCTGTGGAGGATTATCTTGAACAGATCCATTGAAGTGGGGAGATTTTTCTCCTGTGGGCGGCACCATTCTCTGAGCCAGGACCTGGAGTAGAACCCTGGAGAAAGTGAGCTGAGCAAGGCATTCACTGTTCTCTGTTTCTTGACTGTTGGTACAATGTGGCCAGCTGCCTCAAGTTCCTGCTGCTGAAATATGGGCCCAAATAAAACCTGTCTCGAGTAAGTTGCTTGAGTCAAGGTGTTTTATCAGAGCAACACAAAATTAACTAAGTCAGCCCTCTAGAATGGAACGAGGGGAGATGCCTTCAATCCAGCCCCTGCATACCACCATCAGCTACCCTATCCCTGGCCCACCCTTCTTCACGGAAGGGAAGTTAACATTTCTGGGCTAACCAAAGAGTGTAAGTGAGCTCCCATCCTCCTGGTGCCAGAGGCCCCTGGGTGATACACAGAAGGAAGGTGGGAAATGCTAGCCTTCTGAGGAGCAGGGTTTAGGAGGTGAAAGCGGAAAAACCACAGCCAGCCCAACCAGCTTTTCTCTGGCTAGCCTCGGTGTGTACCTCCTTCTGTCTGTTGATCGTTCTTCAGCCTGGTCTCCTCCTCTGCTCTTTGCCCCTCTTCCCTGGTTCCTGTCTTCCCTCCCCCACACCCCCATACCTTATCTCTCTGGATTCCTCAGACCCTTTGATGTGAGTCTCTGCCTGGATTTCCGTATTTTCCACTCTCTTTCTTTCTCTCAGCTCCTCTTCCTATCTTTCTCAGCCTCTACTCTAACTCCAGGTTCTCTCAAGGCAGCCCCCCTCCCTACCATATTCCAGAGCCCACTGGGGCCTGAGAGGACCTTCCATCAACTCAGAATATCTGGGGGACTGGAGTGTTTCAGGTCTCTGTGGCTAGGCCAGTATCTGGGAAGCCTGCATCAGAACCCATACTTCACAGCCAAGGGTGCATTCAGAGGTCAGGTCTCCAACATGGGAAAATCAATTGACTTTCTCTGTTCCCGTAGTCTACTTGTAAATTAGCTGTGTGGCCTTGGGCAAGCTGCCTAACTTCTCAGAGCTTCACTTGCCTTATCTGCAAAATTGGAAAAATAATAGTCACCTCATGGGACTATTTAAAGATTCAGCTGAAATGAAGAAGCACTTCCTCAGGGATTCCAATGTGCCAGGCATTGAGCTGCATGCAGAGAAAAACAAAGATGAATTAGATCTGCTCCCAACACCCAAGACAGCTGGGAGAAAGTGACATTTGAATTAACCTTTATTCAAGCAGAATGAAATATGCTAAGAGTGGTGTATACAAATGCACTGTGGGAACACAAGATTGGTGATGAGCTCTGATTGGGGAGAAGCTTGAAGGTTTCAAACTGGTGTTTGTCAAATAGATTTGCAGTGGGAAAAGAATGTACTAGAAAGACAACAGCTGAGAAAGGGGCCCATATGGCAGTAGTAAGGCATTTGTAGAGATACTCTGGGCAGTCAGGATGGAGGATGTGGGGTGTAGGGGTTACCCCCCAGAAGCAAGAAAGGTGCCCAGTGCCTGTCATAGCAATATTCTATGGGTTTCCAGTCCTTTCCGTAATCCACAGCAGGAAATGCCTGCTACATTCCTGCAGGCAATGCATATATGGAAACCTGAGGCCCTAACTTTCAAGTGTAAGGAGGCCATGCCCCCTCATCATGGGGACTTCACAGGGGGTGGGGCACACTCTGCTCTTCCTTGTTCTCCTCTTCCATTTCAGAATTTTAACTGCTTCCTTCCACAGTTTTCATGATCCACTACTGTCAAACATTGCAAAGATCTAACCAGGGAATAGGAAATATTGACTGGCTCTTAAGGAGGTAGTATCATGGCTTCCTGGTCTTGGAAGCCCCTCTGGGGACAATGTAACCTAAAGCCTGACTGGAAGACAGAGGCAGCTGGTGTGAGGCTGTGGAACCAGACCCATGTTGCAGGCTATTTGTTTACACTGTGTGAAGATGTGTAGTTGTGGTTGGTTTAATAAAAGCTGGATGGACAATAGCTAGGCAGCAGAGAACAGGTGGCACTTCAGGGGAGAGAGAGGAACTCTGGGAAGAAGAGAGGTGGGTAGATGCCAGTGAGACACTAAAGAAGTCAGACATACAGTACAGAGGAGAGGTAATCGAACCATGTGGCAGAACACAGATTAGAACTCGTTGGAAGAAGCCTAAGCTAAGGCCAGGTTCTCATGACTAGATAGAAATGCCTGCTGTAATGCAGACACAGCAGCTTCCCAGAGCTGGGATGGTTAGGCAGACCCAAAGGCAGCAGATGGCCCGGCAGTTAAGGCTTGACTCACATGATCAGAGAGTGCTGTAGGTACGTAATAAAGCCAGGTCCACACAGAAAAGAAAACCCTAAACAGATATAGTATGCTTAAAAATGTGCTTGAGTGGGTATAGATAATCAAGTAAACAAACAAACAGACAAATTAATTAATTAATTAATTAATTAGTTTAAAAATAAGAAAGTCTTTAAAGAAATAGTAAAGCAATATAAAAAAATAAGCCATGAAAGGATGAAAAATACAAGGGCACCTGGATGCTGTATGTGCTTTGTTGACTCTGAATTTTTTTAATGCTGATGAGTGAAGGGAAAACACTGCTCAGAGACATTGGATTGTAGGGGGAAA
Organism: Peromyscus leucopus; assembly: GCF_004664715.2. Taxonomy (NCBI): domain Eukaryota; kingdom Metazoa; phylum Chordata; class Mammalia; order Rodentia; family Cricetidae; genus Peromyscus; species Peromyscus leucopus. Next base: position 149,004,346 of record NC_051065.1, read on the forward strand.
AAACCTGCTAAATTAAACCATCCTATATATTTTAAGGTTGTCTTAACTTCAGAGTGGAAGTCAGAAAATGTGTTGCATTGGGGGAGAGGTTGTACCTTTGTTTCCACAAGAAACAAAAAACTATGGGTTCTTTCAAAATTAAAAAGACCAGATTTAATCAGGGAAGACCTCCTGAAAATCTTAGCTATAAGCATGAAAAAGAAAAAAAAAAAAAAAAAAACTACAAACAGCTTAATAACTTCAAAAAAAAAACAAAAAAGAAAAAAAGCAAGATCAAGCTCAGAGCAAATCTCACCTTCGCCTGCTGTCCTAGCTTCCGAAAACCTACTTCTGTCTTTCTTTTTTTATGTATTTTTCTCTTCTCATTTTGTAAACCCAACACATGACTGCCTCTCACTGTCTGAATGTACAGCCCCAGTCTAACATATGTCCCAATGCTGGCTAATCCTGAACACACAGAGATCTATGATAAAGCGTGCCCCCCCCCCCCCCCCCCCCCCCCCACCTGCTATGCTCTAATAGCTGACTGACAACATAAAAAAGAAAAAAAAGAAAAAACTACAAGACAGCTGACATACATGCTGTTCCCTCTACTATGGGAACAGTTCTGAGACTGGATTGGACATGACAAATCTTGTTAGCTACAGAGTCCTCATGACTTACTATTACATGCCATCCTTTCATATGGCATGGATGGAGATTTATATTATAGATTGGTAATGCAGTCCAAACAGACTTATGAAGCTGACAGGTGTCTTTTACCTGCTCAAACACAGAACAGAGAATCATTTTTAGTTGATTTGTGCACACTTCACATTCCATACTTATGTTAATACAGATATGTATGTTACCTTTAAAAGTGTGTATGTTTTCAGAAAAAAGGACTAGACACCTTGAAGACAAGTAGCCCAAGTGATCCAGACTCTCAGAATGCCTCTGTTACAGTTTCCTCAAAAATCTACATCCAGAAAAACTTGAAAACTTAGCTAGTTGAGAAGGTCCACCCTCACAGACTAGTCCAGGTAAGATTTCAGATAAGCCTTGCAATTTCCATCACACCAAGAACGGACAACAGCTAGCTGTAGATGTAAAGGTCTTATTAAATAAGAAACACAGAGTCAAATGCAGAGTTAAAAGCCCAAGAGGTCAGAGCAATAGCTAAGAGCTGAGACTTAAAACCACCTTCTTACCCTTCACTGCCACTGTCGTCCTTCCCCTGAGAAAGAGCTACTTCCTCTGTCTTTTTATTGCCTTTCTGTTCTGCCTTCTCATTGGTTGTAAACCCAACCACATGACCTCCTTGTTACAGACCTCCAGGTCTTCTATGGTTGGTATTGAGATTAAAGGCATGTATCTCCATGCTGGTGGTGTCCTTGAACACACAGAGATCTGCCTGTCATGTGATCGAGATTAAGGGCATGTGCTACCACTGCCAGACTTCTGCTATGGCTTGCTATTAGCTCTGACCCCCAGGCAACTTTATTTATTAACATACAAATAAAATCACATTTCAGCACAAATAAAATATCACCATATCTAGCTCTCCCTGGACTTGATCATTATCTCAATTTCTCAGGGTCCCCTAAAAATGTCATCACCCTCAGACAACAGGAAGTAATTTTAAGAACATGACACCCACATTCCCAAGTAGTGAGATGGATGGTTTCTGGTTTCACAAAAGAAGGTGACTGCCAAACTTTGCCAAGACAAGGAAGGACAGTCGTTCAAAATTCCTGCTTCACAAAAATATTCTGTCAGATAGTCTAGGCCTGTAGGCCAAAGATGATGCCCAAACATTGCAGAGGAACCTTGTGGGTATCTGTCCAGGCAGCCAGATGCCTCCATCATTTCTATAGTTTTGTAAATTGTTTGCTCTGCACTTCCTGTTTACTCAGGTAATAGTATATCCTTCTTAGGTCTTTGATGGGATTGAAGACTAGATATTTACAGTTACAGTTTTCTTCGTTATGAAATTCAAAAAAGAAACTCACAAAAGAGGTGTAAAGTATATAAGCTTGAGAGACATAAAAGCTTAAGTTGTTTATCTAAGAAAATGTTTTAAGGTCTTAAAAGATATTTTTAGGATGGTAATGCAAGTTAAAGAAAATGTTTGGGTTATAAAGCCTTAAATTCATTGTAGGAGGCCAGCTGGGAGACAGGCTCCCACATTTTACCTCAGGGTATTCTTGAGGAGTGAGGGATAAGAGATTTAGATAGAAGGATCGAGGGGAGAGAAACAGATAAAACACAGGATAGCCTTGGAGGCCTGGATACTTGTCTACCAGCCTCTTCTGTTTCTTCTAAAGGGCTATTTATAAGAATGCCAAAGGGTGGCACAAAAGACTTCCCCCTAGCACAGCCAAGTGTAGACCCTTCCAATCACCTAGAAACCATGCACATGGTCAAGCAATCCTCTAATGCAGCTCTGCTAGGTAAAGCAAGCTCAGATCTCACTAAGAAACCTTTGTGGGCCTCCACAATTCATCAAGATAGAATAGATAATAGAATAATTTCTTCGAATTTGCCAAATACTAATGGACTGGACATTGTAAATGCAATTCTAACATGATAATTGTTCTTACTGTATATAGTTTTACTGTGGTAGAGTTAAAACCTTTCCTTTTTATTTAGACAAAAGGGGGGAAATGTTACAGGATATTTGTTTACACCAAGTGAGGATGTGTCATTGTGATAGGTTTAATAAAAAGCTGAATAGACTGGGCGGTAGTGGTGCACACCTATAATCCCAGCATTCAGGAGGTAGAGCCAGGTGGATCTCGGTGAGTTTGAGGCCAGCCTGGTCTACAGAGCTAGATCCAGGAAAGACGCAAAGCTACACAGAGAAACACTGTCTCAAAAAACAAAAAACAAAACAAAACAAAACAAAATCTGAATGGACAAGTTAGGCAGGAAAGAATAGGCAGGACTTCTGGAGAGAGAGAGGAACTCTGGGAAGAAGAGCCCCAGTCAGAACATCCCAGACTTAGAGCATGAGAACTGGAGGCTGAGGATAGAGAATGCCCTGAACAAAGGAACAGCAGACCATGGCAGGTGTACACCTCAAGACAGGAGGAAGTTCATGTGTTGGGCTGGACCTAAATGAACTGTGGCCTTCGAGAAGTTACCCAGCCTTTCTCAAAACTATTAACATTCACAACATCAGTTAAGAAACAGGCCCACTGCCAACCACTAGCAAACCACACTCAGATGATGGTGGTAATATTATTTCTCCTGTGAGGTTTGGATATGTGCCAGGGACACCCAGAGGGCAAAATGACAGTTACAGGCAGTGTTTCTATAGTCATGATGCCAAGCTGGTACTCTACAGTCTGATGTTTTTAACCCACAAGTGCACCAGTGGCATCTTGTTATACATACCAGTAGTCTGCTTCTTTTAATTGGAGAATGGTATTTTGCCACATGAACATACCAGAATTAGTTATTCTATCCATAATTGAGGCGAGTCCCAGTTGTTTCCATCTGGAAGTTATGATAAGGATATTTGCAGTGAATATTATGTCACAGGTCTTTTGTGGGATGGCTGCTTCTGTTTTTTGGGGCAAGTATCTAAGAGTATATTGCTAGGCTGTGCGGCAAAGATGTTTAATTTCTGCAAAACCTGTCTGCCTGTTTTCCAGAATGGTTGTACAACCTTACTTGTTCATCAGGAGCCTGTGAGAGCTCTGGGAGTCCTGCATGCTAACCAACATTTAGTGTCAATCCTTTCAAATGTTATCCATTCTAGTGTGAAATGGAATCTCATTGTGGTTTTAATTTGCATTCCTCTACTGGCAAATGAAGTTGAGCACTTACATACTTATTGGCCATTTGGATAATCTGTTCTGTGAAGAGCCCATTTAATCCATTTGCATGACTATAGTTTTTATTAGCAACTTTATTTCCTCTATCCAATCCTTGCTGCTAGGTTCTGGACAAACACACCAATGACATTCTTACTACCTCTACTTAGATGTCTCAAAGGGACCACAACTGAAGAAGAAGGTAAACTAATAATCTTCCCTCAACCCCTGCACTGTCATGGGAACTTAGTTCCTATCACTGACACACACTAAAAGAGATGACCCCTTTCTCCCTACAGAAGCACAGACCAGATACGCAAGAGTCCTTTATGGTCCTTCCCCAGTCTCCCTGCTCTATCCAATCCACTTCTCTTCCTCTTTAATCTCATGCAACTGCCTCTTCCTGCCATCACCAAAACTACCACCATGCTTTAGCTTGCCAGAGTGCCTCCATTTTGACTGTTTCGTTCCCCTCGGTCTGTTGTACATGAAACAGAGTCAGAGCTTCTTAAAGCACAGGCTTGATCACATTACTCTTCTGTTTAAGATCCCAGCGGCTTCCATTAATTTTTAGGGTAAGGATTAATTTCTAATATGGCTTATAGACTGCTTCCTGCCATAGCATGGGGATTTCTTTTTAGCTGCAGTTCCAGGCTTTCTCTCACCCCAGTGTTTTTGGACCTGCTGTGCGCTCTGCTTGGAACATCCTTTACCTCCCCTTTACCTCACCATCCCCACTTTATTCTTCGCATCTCAGTCCTCCCTGATCCTGAGAGGAGATTAGGGTTTCTCCATGAAGTGCCTCAGAAAGCCCTGTACTATTTCTTGTATAATTCTTGTCATATTATATACACTGGGAGTACTCAATTATATTTCTGTCACTACACCAAGCTCCAGGAGGAAATGGGACTGTTTTGTTTACCACATGACCAGAATACCTAACACCACAGATAGATATCTAGCCTGTGAGGCATGGTGAAGATGGAATTTGCTACTTGTCTGAAGACTAAGGGGAAAGGGACATCAATGAGTCTAAAATATTCAGTCTTTTCTTCTTCTTCTTCTTCTTCTTCTTCTTCTTCTTCTTCTTCTTCTTCTTCTTCTTCTTCTTCTCCTTCTCTTCTCTTCTCCTTCTCTTCTCTTCTCCTTCTCTTCTCCTTCTCTTCTCCTTCTCTTCTCCTTCTCCTTCTCCTTCTCCTTCTCTCTCTCTCTCTCTCTCTCTCTCTCTCTCTCTCTTCTCTCTCTCTCTCTCTCTCTCTCTCTCTCTCTCTCTCTCTCTCTCTCCCTCTCCTTGTGATAGTATTTTAGTATTTTTATTTTCCTGGTCATGTGTATGATATGTATGACAAGTTGTTAATAGAAACAGAACCCTTTGACTCATGTGGAACCACCTCAAACACAGAATTCACATTCCATAGCCAGTACATGTGTACGCATCTTTTCTTCCAGAACAGTGGAGACACTGCCCAAAGCTAACCCAGCTGTTTTTATTTCATTCCTGGATGCCCACGCATTCCACCCACACTTCCACCTCTGGGTTACCAGGGAGGAAGAAAGGCAAAACAGGGAAGGAAACGAAAGCCTTCTCTCCCTGCTTCACCTTTGGTCTCGCCATTTCAGCAAAGACACACCTGGAGACTTTGCAGATTCATTTCCAGACCACTGCAACAGAGCAAGTACAACAATTCAGCATGCCGCATGAAATCTCAGCTTTCCCCAGGCTGTGAAAGCTTTGTTTGCACTCTCCCATAGTCTAAGTGTGGGATTATGCTGTAGTTTGGATCTAAATTCTCTCCCAAGTGCCCATGTGTTGAAGCCTTGATCTCCAGCTTGTGGCACTATCGGGAGTTAGATCTTAACCAATGAGCCATCTCTCCTGCCCCCAGTCTCAGACATTTGGCCATAGCAACAGACAATTAACACAACTAGAATTACATTTTAGAATGTATGTATTGTAATTTTAAAATGTTACTAAAATGCTAATGATTATCTGAACTACTGGGAAAATAGTGCAAAGACGTTAATGCAAAGAAGCTGTAGTTTTCAATTTGTAAAATACACTCTTCGTGAAGCACAAGAAACCAGGGTGTAGCTGGGTGTGGTGGCACAGCCCTGTAGTCACAGTGCATCGGAGGCAAAAGCTGGATTGAGTTCAAAGCCAGCCTGCACTGTGTTGCAAGTTGCAGGCCAGCCTGAGCTACATAATGTGGTAGAGGTTAACTGACATTTACATGGCAAGAGACGTTCCTGTGAAAATGGTTAGTTAATGAAGGGAAGAAAGGTCAGTAATTCCAGAAAGAAGCATTTCCTCCTGTCACATATCAGGAGAAATAGTTGGTTAATACAGGAAGTGTTTCAAGCAATTAAAAAAATAAAAAGCACACATTTCTTCAAAGTCCACTGTCTTCTTTTTAAATGCAAATTAAGTTTGACTTGGGTGGAACATGTGGCCTCAGCCATGGGCCTAGTGATCTTACTTTGCATTTGAAATGAACCTTCCCAAGCTCCTTCCTTTGTAAGCGCCCCCAGAATTCTGTCCTCATGGTGCGTTGCAAAGGCTGGGTATGAGTGGTAAGGAATGGTGGCCACTCACATTGTCTGTATCTCCTCTGTCCAAGCACACACTCCATTACCCCACTATAATTCACTTACAAAATACAAATGTACAGACACTATTATTAATCATTTCAAGGTGGTGACAGCAGAGTGTGCACCAAAGGCAGGGAACGTCTGAGTGTGTGACTCCGTGGAACCACACAAACTACGCTATGACAGTGGCTATGACATACAGTAGATACTCAATAAGTGTGTGATAGATGAATGAAGGTTATCGTGCCATGTAAGAGAAACAGTCCATTTAGAGGTTTTGTTCTGTGCATTTGTTTTGTTCATTTGTTTTTGAGATATGGTCTCACTATGTAGCCCAGGCTAGCCTCAAACTCTTTATTCTCCAGTGCTGAGGCACACAGGTATACCACCACACTTCAACAAACTCACTTCGTTTTTATACAGTCCTCCTCTATCCCACTGGAGATCCTGCATATACTTTACAAGGGTACCCTTGCCTGGATTATCTATCCTGGAGTGAGACACTTCCTTAAATATTTCAGAGCAGGAGTGAGAGAGAGAGTGAGGGGGTGGAGAACCTGATGAGTCAGTCTGTCATCACACTGTGCATACACTTCATGTAATCCTTGTAGCCTGAACTTTTAAAAATATTGTATCAAGTTTTTGAGAATTTCATAGTGTTTTGATCATACTCATCCCTACTCCTCTCCCCAGCTCCTCCCAGATCTACCCATCACCTCCTCACCACCTCCCAATGTTGTATTCTCTTTTTAAAAAGATAATTCCCTGAGTTCAGTTTGTGCTAGCCATATACTGCTGTTGTCATCACTGGGACATGACAGATCTACCAGGGGGCAACACCCTTGAAATAAAAACTCTCCATTCCCCAGAAGCCATCAACTGTCCACAGCTCCTCAGAGGAGGAGGATGTGAACTGTTCCCTCCAGTTAGAATGTTGACTAGCTCTATGTGGTACAGGTCTTACCCAGGCAACCACAGCTGCTATGAGTTCATGAGTACAGCAGTCCCGCCATGTCCAGAACACATGGTTTCACCCAGATCCTGCCCGACCTCTGGCTTTTACAATAATGCCCTCTCCTTCTGTGATAATCCTGAGCCCTGGTGGGAGATCTGATATGAGTGGCGCATTTGTTGCTGAACATTCCACTGATACTTGCTCTTTGCACTTTGACAAATTATGGGTTTCTTCATTAATCACCATCGACTGCATGAAGAGACTTCCCTGATAGGGTCTGACAGATACACTAATCTATGGGTATAGACACAAAATTTTAGAGGGAAGTTTGATACTATATATATATCTATTTAGCAGAATAATAACTGTAGGTTCACTCCTGGAGCCTGTGAGTTCCCTGTCATGGGTTCATGGCCAGATTTATAATTCCAGGTATATGTTTTCCCTTGTTAAGCAGGCCTTAATTTCAATCAGAAAGTAGTTGGTTATCCCATAATACTTGTGTCACTATGGTACTCATAGGCATATCTTGTCAATATTGTAGTTAACAGGGTAAGACTACTGATGACTTTTCCTTCCAGCAGCCTACATGGCATCTCTGTAACTATGAAAGGCATCCAGCATGAAGGAAGCATCCTAGTCAATACTAACTTGATTTTTCCATATCCTATGACCAAAGTGTGTCTTCAGCAGTAGGGTCTTACTAGCAATTTCTGGAGGGCAAAGAGAACAATGACAATAATTTGTATTGTTTTGGGTGTATTCTGGTTAGTTTTTGGTCAGCTTTATACAAAGTTGGGATTATCTGGGAACAGGGAACCTCGATTGGAAAAAAAAAATGCCTCCATCATATTGCCTGTAGGCATTTTTGTGTGACATTTTCTTGAATAGTGATTGATGTGGGAGGACCCAGCTCACTGGGGGATCCCACTCCTGGGCAAGCACTCTCCTGAACTGTATTTTTAAAAAAATCAGGCTGAATGAGCCACGAGGAGCAAGCCAGTAAGCAAGATTCTTCCACGGCTTCTGCTTCAGTTCCTGCCTTGAGTTCCTGCTCTGACTTTCCTTCATGAAGGACTGTAAGCTGTGAATGAGACAAATTCTTTCCTTCCCAGGTTGCTTTTGGTCAAGATTTCCTTTCTTTATCACAACACAAAAACCACAGAGAGTCTCTGGAACACACCTGATCAACAACTTGAGGGGAAGGATCCCACACCTGGCATTGGGCTTTTTATTTGGCAATCTGGGAAGAGCATTATTCCTGTGTGTGGTAACTTAAATTACAATTAAACTCTTTTATATACATAGATACATAGATTTATAGATAGATAGATAGATAGATCATAGATGGATGGATGGATGGATGGATGGACAGATAGTTTATAAAATAATAGGTTTCCATATAGCTTTCTCAAACATCCTTAGTGTTACTTATCCCACCTCCTCCCCCCCTCTGCCCTACTCCCCCATCCCTTTCCCCACTTACACCTCCCTTCCCATTATTCCCATGTTCCCTTTCATATCACGACCTAAGTGTGAATCGAGCATCTCAGCTCACTATTTTGGTCCTCTCTCAGCCTTCTCCTGAAGAGAACTGGTACCCTACCTCGTCAGCATGCGACCTTTGGGGTCCATCCTGGTGGAGATGGAGTACAGCAGCTCGGCCTAGGTCGGTTCTACAGGCTACTGGGCATGCTCCAATTCCTCGTACCTGGCCTTGATGCCCTGCCCACAGCTCAGCAGGTGCAGAAAGACTTCTGTAACAAAGGCCATGAGTTAGAAGGCCTCTCTTCTCAAGGTAGACTTTACAACACCATGCCCGTCTGTGACTTTAGTCAGGTCATGTCCTGTCTCTGGGCCTCGTATTCTGCTTTGTGAAGTGAAAAAGTGAACCAGGTAAGTGTCCTAAAATAAGGGTTCACAAAACCTCCAGAATCTCAGGAACTGAACTAGTTGGTCCAGGGGAGAATCTCTCTAACTTTGGTCACCAGTAGAAAGAATTTAGAGACAGATAGCTCTATAGGGCACACACACAAAGCACTCACAGCTATAGGGGTAACCTTCACCTCTTGTGTGTGTCAGCTCAACCAGCAGTCACTGTGTTCTCACAGGGTGGCCTTCAACTGCCTGTTTTCAGATGAGGAAACAGGTTAAGTGACTTATTCTGGGCCATACACCTAGTAAATGGCATAGGAAAGATGTGAACCCTTGTCGTCTGTACATGTACTAGTTACACTACTCTCATTTTATTTACCTACCTGTGGACTTATCTATCCATCCTCCCAACCGAGTTCCACTTAAGTTCATCCGGCAATGACTAAATGTAAAAGAAAGTTGATAACCACTAACTTTTACTATTAAAAGTGGAGAAGTCCCTGGGGTGGGGTGCTGGGGCTGCTTCCCACTTCCTAGGTCGCCCTTAGGGTAGCTTCTGTGCGGGTAGAATAGAATCACAGGTGAGGAAGTGTAGGCAGCACTCAGAACAGGAGAGTATTTTAGAAGAACTTGTCAAACACGGCATCCCACAGATTCTGCGTGCAGACAGATTCGACACGAGAAGCCCAGGCAGCTGGAATCAGGCTTCCTTCTCCCTTCCCTACTTCATGCCTGTTTCCTCTCTGGAGGCAGCGCTAGAGAAGTGGTTTGATGAGACCTCAGAGGACTGAACTGGGCCCAGCAGAGAACAGAAATGGGAGGGTGATCCAGCTCAATGTGTACACATACACACACACACACACACACACACACACACACACACACACACACTTACTACACTGCTTACATCTGCTTACCACTGAGGTTTATAACCAGGTGTAAGGTGAACTTCTGTTTGCCCGGAGAGGTGTAGGCAGTGTCTGCTAACCCCAGAAATTGAGTGGTTGTCTGTACTGAGGCGGGTGCACAAGAGGAGGAGGTTCCTTGGTATTCTGCATGGCTGGATAATGTTGCTCCCAGGAGTCATAGATTTTTTTTTTTTCTTTGTTTTGGGATAACTCCCTTTGAGTTGTGAGCCTGAGTAGTTCCCAAAGCCATACACTCTATTAGCATTGCTCTTGATTACCAATTCTAACTTGAGCTAAGACCCTACTGCTGAAGCCCCTCCCCACTCTGGTTATAGGACACAAAATCAACCTGGGGCTTAGTTGGGGGTTCCCTCCATATTGCTAACATTCTTAGTGCAGGAAGGTACTAGACAGGCTTCTGGGGGAGGAAAGCTCAACAGTCTTACCCAGCCATGGATCCAGCATTCTATAATACTGACCTGCCAGGCAAGAAATGCACACTGGTGCAATAGTGGCGTGGCTGTTTGAGGGGTAACCAACCACTTTCTGATTGGATTTAAGGCCCATTCCATGGAAGGGAGTACATGACTGACACTGTAACTTTGGCCAAAAGCCCATGGCCAGGGAGGGCATAGTCACTCGGCGGGGAGGACCTATTACTGCTGTTTTGCTGAATGGACACAGTGCCAAACTGCCTCCTAAATACTGGTGTTTACACCCAGTGTCCAGCACTGCTCTCGGCTTGGGACAGGGAAGCTCCTTTTAGCAATGGGTGGTGGGTAATGCAGAGACTCATGCCTGGTCAAAGTGAAAAAAGAAAGAGGAGGAGGAAGAAGAGGAGGAGGGGAAGGGGAGATGGAGGGGGAAATTGTTGAGGGCTCAGCCCCTCCAAGGCCTAGGGAATAGCTCAGAAAAGGGAGAAGAAAAAACTGTAAGAACCAGAGGCTAGGAATACGTGCTCTGAAATACTGCCCGCCAGTTATGACAAGGTCATTGCAATCAAGAACACACAGCAGCCGTGGGGACCTGCACAAGACATGCACGAGACCGGGCTCCTCCACATTTCACTCTGGTTGGGGGAGAAGCCCATGAGCCCCACCCTTTTCCGTGGAGTTATTGGCTGGGTGTGGATTCCTTCAGTAGTGTGGCCACTGGTAAAGTTGCCCGTGCTCCAGCCCCTTACCTAAACTGCCAGGGATGTCTTTCTGTATGCTGTGAATGTGTTGCTCTGATTGATTGATAAATAAAGTGCTGATTGGCCAGTAGCCAGGCAGGAAGTACAGGCGGGACAATGGAGAGAGGAGAATTCTGGGAACAGGAAGGCTGAGTCAGGAGTGGCCAGCCAGACACAGAGGAAGCAAGATGTGAAGGCAAAACTGGGAAAAGGTACCAAGCCACATGACTAAACATAAATAAGAATTATGGGTTAGTTTAAATGTAAGAGCTAGTCAGTGGTAGGCCTGAGCTAATGGCCAAGTAGTTTAGATAATATAAGCCTCTGTGTGTTTACTTGGGTCTGAGCAGCTGCAGGGTCTGTGAGGTTGAGCAGGACTGGAAAAAGCTTCAGCTACACCAAACTCATATAAACAACCCTAATGAAACTCAGCCAGTAAATAAGACATGAAAATAGGAATGGAACCAGTTGGGAAGAGGGAGGGGTTTGGGGTGAGAGGAAGGCAGATAAGAAAGGGTAACGGGAGTGGTTAATCACAATACATTGTATATATGAAACTGTCAAACATGAAGAAGCAGAATCTTGTGCTTTCTCCTCCTGGGTTCTGTCTCCCCACTGAGGAACTCCTTAGGCCAAGATTCCAGCACACATAGCTGTGGAGTCAGAGGTCAGGTCTGAGGATTAACTTGGGTTCTCTGTCTAGCCTGTGGTTCCAGCTAGGCGCTTCCCCAAGCATATTCAACGACACGCCACAGATCCAGTGCCACTTCCCTTCCAAGCTCAGCATTAGGGAGGGTGGCAAAATCTTCCTATGCCATCCTCAGCATGGCGTGCTGAGTTTCCCCTGTGTCCTTCTCGGAGGTTTCCAGCCTTCTGCAAAGTCAATGCAGGCTGCCTGCCTGGACAGAAGGCGGGGGTACAGTGCACGATCGATGATCCTACCCTTAGCTGGTCTGAAGGTTCTGTTTGGATCTGGGTGCACGTCCCAAACCGCATGTTTGCCGTGTTCCTGTTCATGTAGAACAGACATAGATGGAAGCCGAGGGGATCCCGACACATTTCCAGATGTGTTCAGGGGCTAAGATGGGTGAACCCAGGTTCTGCAACCACAGGGCAGCCTGCCTTCCTTCCTACCACAGTACATCTTCCTATGCCTGAAAAGCTAAGCCCATTGCACATCTGTTTTATGCTCCCAGAAACCCTGTGACACCCACTGTCCAGGTCAGGACCCTGAGGAAAGTTACTTCGCTGGGAAGGCAGAGAGTGAGAATTCCAATCCATCTGCCTTTCAAAGAACCCGGTTCATTTTCCATGATTCTATTCTACCCCTCCCGCCCCACTACCACCCAGAAAAACAAAATCAGGAAATGACAACTTGCACAGAAGGTGTTTTACTTGATCCAGAGAGCCTGGTTACTTCAAAATGGACCAGAACCAGGCAAGCCTGCATTGACCGGTCAATTAGGCAATTAGGGATGAGCAGGGCTTCCCAGTGAGGAGCACTGATACAGTATAGCATAGAGAGTCCCTCCACGGCCCACGTGGGGAAATTCATCCTCCAACTGGCACTGGCTGCGTGAGAAACCTCACTCCCTGGGCTGTGCTGGAGAAGGTCCCAGGGAAAGGAGGGCAGAGCAAGATTTCTGGCTATGCTAATTCTCTAGCTTCAGGTGAGCCACTGTCTCCCTCTACCTCTGTTCCCTTTTCTGTAAAATGGGCTTGATGACAATATTCCATGGACTTTTGGTGAAGAACGAAAGAGCTCTGTACCTGGGAAAGCACTCTGCATCAGGACAGTATCACCCTCTCGGCAGTGAAACTGCTCTCCACCTGGTACACACTCCATGAGATGTTCTTCCACGTGCTTCACACTCATGGCATTGCTGATTGCACACACAATTTTAGAGGGATTGCCAACCTCCCCAAGGATTCTGTGTAGATTCCCATTGCTATGATACATACCAGAGGTAATCAGGTCGCAGAAGAGAAGTTGTACATTAGGACCTCCTATCTCAGCCTCCTGAATGATGGAATGACAAGTGTGAGCTACACTCTTACTCTATCGTCTGTCAGATGCAGAAGTTCCTATTCATGATTGCCTCTGCTGTCTCTGGCACTGCCTGCCACATCATGGGAGGAATACACGGTCAAAAAAAAGCTATGCACCAGTATGAGAGAGAGAAAGAGGCAAGGCCAGCATTCTAGTATCTCTTTCATAGGCAAGCCCCCAGCCACCTAACTTCCTTCCCCATGTCCCACTTCTAGAAGGTTTCACTGCTACTAGTGCCATAGGCTGGGGACCAAGCTTTGAACAACACGGGGCGGAACAAACATGCCGACTGGAACCAATGGCCTTGTTCTTATATGCAGTGAAGCAAATGCCCACAAAAGCAGAACTAGACACTCCCAGCAAAGGCTGCCTGTTTTATTTCCCCAAAGCTGATAGTCTCATTTATTTCAATTCAACCACCAGAATCCATAGGAAGTTGTGTGGTCCAGAAGATCTGGCTGTGTTTCAGGAGGAGAGGGATTAGCTGATGTTTTCCCAGAGGCAGGAGACTAGAAGAAATGACCCCTGATCACCCATTCTAGCTGTCTGGAATCCATCAAATCTGAGCTGGAGCAGATACTGCCGCTGTCCCCTCCACAGCTCCACCTTCTCGCCTATAGCTGAACAGATCCAGGTGAGAGCCCCAGGGCCTTCTGTGCTGCAGGGAGAGAATTTATCCTTAGATGTGTCCTGTGGGTGTGCTGGCCACGGGGATGGGAAGGGACAGATGGTTGGTACTCAGTTAGGACTCTGAACCAGAATGACCAAGGAGCATGCATGTGGTCTTTGGGCATCTACGTCGTTACCAGTATCCCTGTTACACTACCAAATTACTGCAGAATTATTACTTTGAATACGCAAACTTGTTACTTTTCAGGTTGTTTGGATGACGTGCCCTGGCAAAAGCAACTTAAGAAGGGCTGACATTGGCTCTGTTCAAGGGTGTGGTTCATCATAGCAGGGAAGTCATGATGGCAGATCCTTGAGGCCGCTGGGCTAGGGTCCACATTCAGGAAGCAGAAAGTGATGAATGGCAGCTCTTGGTTTGCTTTTATTCCTTTTATTCAGTCCAGGACCCCAGTCTGTGCAGTGGTGTTACTCACATGCACGACTGGTCTTTCCACCTTAACCAACCTAACTGAGATAGTCCCCCAAAGGCAACATCTGAAGCAGCTTCTTGTCAGACACACATGCATGTCTCTTAGCTGAGTCTAGATCCAATCAAGTTGGCAAATAACAAATAACCGTCGCAGCATGTATATATCCCCGCTAAGAGGAAGCTTAGAAATGACCTGTTCTACCATCTCAATCTTTCTATTAATTCTTTTAGAATCTCGTTCAATCTGCTTGTATCACACTCACCCCTACCTCAACTCCTCCCAGTCCACTCTGCTCCCCTACCCGTCCCACAGATGTCAACAGCAGCAAGGACAGAGACCCAGCTTCATGCTGTCACTCACAGCAGCCAGAGGAGGTCATTAGTTGTCTTAGGGAACTCAACTTAGATAAACTGATCCTTGGCTTAGGTGCAGAAAAGAATTTCAGGACAAACCAGTGTGAAGCAGAGTTAGAGTTTATTGAAAAGAACAAGATGCTTGGAGAAAGAATAAATCACACCTGAGAGCAGGGGTGTGGCGAGCGCATGCATGTGATGCGAGCTCGGGCGTGGACTTCTTAAGGGACGGCTGCAGTTTACTAAAAGACATTTTTACCCAAATGCTAAGCGCAATGGTTAAGAGAAAGAGACATCCAGGAAAAGAATAAGATATATTCAAGTGTGAGCATGGGCTTTTTTATTATTATTATTATTATTATTGTTGTTGTTGTTGTTGTTATTATTATTATCTTTTGAGACAGTTTTTCTTTGTGTAACTCTGTAGACCAGGCTGGCCTCGAACTCACAGAGATCCTCCTGCCTCTGCCTCCCGAGTGCTGAGATTAAAGGTGTGTGCCACCACTGCCCAGGGGACATAGGCTTTTAAAGGGAAGTAATAGTTAAGTGTCTTAAAATTAAACATATATACCATGTTGGTAGCTCTCAAGCTACACTTGAAAGGGCTACTCTTTTTGAGAAGTGAAATTGTAGGGTGGCTCCAGAAGTATCTTAGATGAGGTTATAATCTGATAAGGATGAGTCAGGAATTCACTAGGGTTGTACAAGGGAACTAGAAGTTACCCTTTAACTATAAAGGGGAATTCTGACAAGATGGCTACACATTTTCAGATTTTTATCTGGAAAGAGAGAGGTACCATTATGAAATGTTGTTCATTGTATTGGAACTCTTGATTCTCAGTTGACAAAAGGCTTCAACACGGTTCCTGGATGAGGGGCTCCTTTCACTGCTTATGTCCCCATAATGTTCCATCTTCCTATTCTGCCTCATGGTTACTAAGCTGAAATGCATAGAGTGGAACTCCCTAAGACTGAGCACAGTGGGATCTCACTGAGCACTGGTGGGCTGTGGGCTGATCACTTGAGGCTCATACAGGCTGGAGGAGAAGGTGCAGTGATCAGCCCTCTGCAGGAAAGATAAATCAGCTTTCCAGTAGTCGTCATCCCACCGAAGCTCAAATCCAAGCCAACCCCCAAGAGACTTTTCTACCTGCTAGAACAACAGCCAGTACTCTGAAGGAGAAAACAATAAAATGTAGGCTTAGCAAAATCACAATCAAAATGTAAAAAATTACTACATATGCACAGAGACAGGAAAAGAAAAACCCAAAATACAAGAAAACAAGCACATCCAACCAAGAAAGAAAATGGAAGGACAGTTTTTTTTTTTTTTAAGAAATAGATGGAATTTATACAGTTGAGTCTTCAAACTGTAACATAGAAAATTAAAAAACTAAAAAAATGACACCAGAGACTCAATGACCTATAGAGGAACATTAGCCAATTTAGACAGTTTATGTTTGATCTCACTGATGCTGAAAACCTCTGCAATATATATCTACTGGGAATCCCATCTAGTACAAATTTCATTTCAGATATTACATTCCAAGAGGTGAAAACTGCTTAGAAATTCCATTTAGTTTTTTAATCACATTTCTTGCCTCGTTGTGTTCATATATATCTTTAAATCCTTAAACATATTTAGAACAGCTGTTTCAAAACTGTGCCTGTGAATTCCACTTCCCTGTCATTCACATTGTTTCTATTTTTCTCCATCTTTTGAGTCATAATGGAGATAAGAATGGTCATCAGAAATTGCAAGCCAAGGACCCTGGCACTGTATTTGTAAGCACTGAAAGAAAATAAAAGTCAACCTAGGACAAAGGAACTCCAGCAAGAAGAAATACCAGAGGTCTCTGCACTGCTGCCGAGAAGAAAAGCAGCCACTGTGAAAAGATCATCAGGAAGTTTCTTCCTAAGCTAAATGTGTATTTCAAACAATCCAGGGATTTCAATTCTAGATTTTTACTTTTGACAAAACATTCAAAACCTGTGTCCACCTGTATAGCAGCCGATTCTATACCATCAAGGCAAACATCTGTGGGTAGCGGTGCTCCTGATACTACCCAGCCCTTTTCCCTTTGCAGTGTGATCAACAAACTTTTTCTTTCTTTCTTTTTCTTTCTTTCTTTCTTTCTTTCTTTCTTTCTTTTTTTCTTTCTTTCTTTTTTTTTTCACTTATAAACGTATGGCCGTGGCAGGCTTCTTGCTAACTGTTCTTTTATCTTAAATTAACCCATTTCTATAAATCTATACCTTGCCACGTGGCTGGTGGCTTACCGGCGTCTTTACATGCTGCTTCTCCTGGCGGTGGCTGCAGTGTCTCTCCCCTTCTTCCTGTTTCCCCAATTCTCCTCTCTCTTTGTCCCGCCTATACTTCCTGCCTGGTCACTGGCCATCAGTGTTTTATTTATATAGAGTGATATCCACAGCACTTCCCCTTCTCTTTTTTTTTTTTAAAAGGAAGGTTTTTAATTTTAACATAGTAAAATTACATATAACAAAACAATTATCGAGCAAGAATTACAGTTACAATATTAAAGAAGATGTCCTATCTATCTTATATTTGTGAGTTTAAGGTTTTATATCTAACTTATCTTTTATCATAAATGAGGAAATTACAACTATCTAGTTTTCAACCACATCAAAGACCTGAGAAGGAACATAATGGTACCTGAGAAATGGTAGATGGATGCAAGCAACTTTTGGGAATCTTGCAAGAGTAGACCAAGACAGCTGGCAGCCTGGACAGTCACCTGATGTTTAATGTTTTACATTGGTATAGATTTTAGTTTATGTTTAAAATGTTTTACATTGGTATAAATTTTAGTTTATTGATACAAACTTAAAGTTAATTTTGTTATACTGTATATATATATGTATATGTATATATATATTTCTATTCTTGTTTGAGGTATTATGTTTAACTCACTTAAAACTGTAATGGATAATTAAAATAGATTAATAATTAGTCATCTATGATAATCATATTTGTAGCCATGTTAGTTAAGTCTTCTAGGTATACATAGATATATTTCAGATAGATAGGTAATCTTCAAACACTTCATAGACCTAGAGAATATGGCATTTAAATAACTTAGAATTCTGTTGACATGAGACATAATTGCTCCTGGCTGCACCAATTGATCTGGAGAGAATGTTGGGCTTCTAAGACATTTCCATTTGGAAGTTTGTCTTTTTGGCACAAAATGGCCTACTGGGCAAAGAACTGACCTTGCCTTGACAGCTGACAGTACAAATGCAATGCTGTCCTTTCTGGACAAGCGGGACACAAGGAAAGTGACCACTGTACTCTGCCAAGACAGGGTAAGATGGTCTCTCAGAATTCCTGCTTCTAAAAATGGTCTGTCAGATACTCTAGGCCTGTAGCCAATTTGAATACACAAACTTTTCTTTCTTAAAACAAAAGTGTCAAAAACCAAAATGTCCATCAACAGCATCAGCAGGTAGACAGGAGAAAGGATTGTGCTATATCTGCTGTTGATACCACCCTGAAATAAAAAATAAGTTAATGATACTTGTAACAGAATGGATGGACCTCAAACACATCAGACACAAGCAAGTATACACAATGTGATTTCTTTAATGTTAAATCCCACAACAGGCAAAGCTAATGTGTATTTAGAGGAAGCAGATGAATGCTTAGCTGGACCACGGGACAAGAAGTTGAACAGAGTGAAGGGGTGCTTATTACATATAGCAGTTTTGTTTGTGGTGATGAATGATTGGGTGTATACTGTTGAAATCCATTGAACTGTGTAGTCAGAATGAGTACAGATTGTTGCATATGAATTATGACTCCAAGTGCCCAGAGACCTCGTTTCTAGAGATATTTGGCACTAGCAGCCTTCCTGCCTTAATTTTCCTCCTGGCTGACCTAATATGATGCTGCATTCAGCGGGTGTTTTATATGCAAAGACTGTAGAACTGAACAGATCATCCCATGTTGATTGACGTCTCCAAGCTTCCAGGAAAACCCTTCCCTCCCCTCTCAAATGTTAATTCTTCCCAGAAGCCTTCCCTGATCCCCAAATTGGTGTCTCTGACAACACTGGTCACAACTCTTTCTTACTACCACATTTCAAAATTAATTATTACCTCTTTTGTCCACTGCTCATTAGTTACAAGAAATCCATTCTGGTTGTTATCACTATACCATCTCCTAGTCCAGCGTTTACTAATTGCATGCACTTCCTGGGTGTCTAACAGAATGGTTGCTTTAGAAGGTTCTAGACGCAGTAGCCTCAGAGGCCCTGCTTTATTTAGCTTCTGTTCTGGCACAAAAGAGCCATGAGATGTCATTTCCAGAGAAAATCTCTCATGAGAATCCCTTCCTGCCTTAATTTACCCCTGGCAGAACTAAGCAATGGACATAGGTTTTCTAGAGTCTCTTAACTATTCATGAATCTCTGTTCCAGGGCACCCCTAAAAGCAAATTGTTAAGCATCAAAGAGGCAGGTGTGTCCCCTCCTCAGAAGGTCTTAAAAATGGTCCCCAGCCTCTGAGATGGCTAGATAGGAAAAAGAGATTGTGACCTTTTAGAGCCGGAGCCTACAAGTCTCTCTTCCTCTGTACCCGCCTCCCTTTATTCTTCGTTTCTCTAGCGGTTTCCTTTTTGTCTTTTTCTTAGTCCCATCGCACTTTCCCAGAGCTGCTGCTTGGGTTAGCTCTTCCTTCCTTGCCAGTAGGACTGATCTCCATCCTGGGTTCTCTTGGAGTATCCTGCACGGCCCAGCCTCTTCCTCGCTGTTCCCCCTCGCTGTTCCTCCTTTCCTCCCCACCCCACGGAAAGCAGAGTTCCTCACGAAGCCCAGAGGTGGGAGGTGGGTCCTGGCGCCGGGTCCGCCCCTCAGTGCGTGTGCGAATGCTTGTGTGGCGGTGACGCGCAGGCGGCGGCGGGAAGGGGAGGGAGAGAGAGAGAATAGAGAGAGAGAGAGAGGGAAGGAGGCCGCCGACCGCCGGGGCTGCTGGGCTCCTGCGCGCTCACGCTCCCCGCCGCCAGCCGAGGCGCAGGCAGGGCGCAGGCGGCGGCGGGCGGCATGGAGAGCCTGCTGGAGAATCCGGTGCGCGCCGTGCTCTACCTCAAGGAGCTCACGGCCATCGTACAGAACCAGCAAAGCCTCATCCACACCCAGCGCCAGCGCATCGATGAGCTGGAGCGGCGTCTAGACGAGCTGAGCGCGGAGAACCGCAGCCTGTGGGAACACCAGCAGTTTCTGCAAGCCCAGCCGCCGCCGGGGCTCGTCCCTCCGCCGTCCGCCCCACTGCCTGCTCCTACAACCACCGCTCCGGCCGCCACTGCGGCCCAGGAGCCTCTCCAGGACCACGGACAGCTCACACCCGCCACGCCGGAGCCGCCGCTTCAGCACCACGGACAGCTCCTGGCGCAGCCCCAGCCGGGCCCCAGCAGCAGGGCTCAGGCTCCCCAGTCGCCCCACCAGCACCCGGTGGCACCAGGGGCCATAGGCGACAAGGAGAAGGAGCGTCCCCCGAGTTGTTGCGCTGCCGCCGGAGCCCTGCTTCAGCACACATCCCCCGCAGCCCTCGGCAAGGGCGTCCTGAGCAGGAGACCCGAGTAAGTGGGGAAGAGGAGGTGGGAGAAGCAAGTGGGTGTGAGGAGATAGGGGAAATCAGCATGTAAAAGTGAAGGACTGGGGTAATGTGAAGTAAAGCAGGAGAAGATGCCTTGGGTAGAAATGAGTCTAAGAGATCCCTGCAAAGAAGGGCTTGATATGCGCGTTTGAGGGTTTGTGGTGGGTGGTTGGAGCAGAAGGAAGTATCCAGACCATCTTTGGGGCAAAGAATGAGAGACATGGGTTTAAACTGGTTGGGGATATCGGCAACTTCCAGGAATTAAAGGAGATGAAATTGAGAGGAAGTTGGGGGTAAAAATTAAGCCAAGGCAGAAGACCATTGAAGGATTTAAGCTAGGAAAAATTAGGAATGGGAGTTTGCATAGTACAACTGTTTAAATAAAGAGTGAGATGTCAAGAAGACAGGCTTGATCAGGAGGTTTGTTTAGAGCTTTTAAGGGGCTGGGGTCCAGCAACGAGGATTGGAGCAGGGAGGATAAAGCTGAAGGACAGGAGGGAGCAGGCAGGGGAGCTGGATACAAGAAGATGAAGGGTGGGAGACAGCGCTGCCCAGGGGAAGGAGGTGGCTCTTTATCTGATGCAGTGGGAGTCAAAGCCAGGAGTGGCTCGCTTGGGGAAGCTTTCTCCCTTCTGACCCAAGTGAGCATCTTCATCTCTAGTCCCTGCAGTGCCCAAGGGGGACACAGAAGCAGCCTTCCAGACGTGTGGGGGCCCCTGTTACAGCTTGAGGACTCACCTGGCTGGAGCTCGCCTCTGGCTCAGGAGCATGTCTGGGTGGTTGGGGACAATAAGAACGGAGACAGCTGGGAAGCAGTTCCTTGAATGCGATGCCTCTGTAAATTGCTGTTGTGGTTACTTATGGCAAGCCCCTATTTCCCTTCGGTTATTTGGAAACATCATCTTGGATTCCAGGAGAAAGGTTCATTGTCCCCAGGCAGTCTAGGGCCCCGAGATTTTTCTTCACTCAGGAGGTCCATGGAATAAGAATGTAGGAGGAAGAGATGAAGGGGGCTGAATGTTTTCTCCTCTGTAATGGGAAAGCTTCACAATCCTGTCAATATTACTTCTCTGCTTAGACAGGGGAGGGAAGAACAGCCCTGTGGCAATTAGTACCTGGTCAACAAGGGCCTGATGATGTGATGCTGAAGGAGAGGGAGGGGCAAAGTGAGGAGAGCCGAGCACCTCATCTCGACGGTCTCACATGAGCTTTATGTCTGGAAGACACTTGTGAAGATTGGATGCATTCATTCCTTAAAAGCTCACCTCTTCTCTGCCCTCTACCCCACTGTCCTCTCCCATCTCTGTGGAGTTGAGAAGGTGGATCAGGCATGCATGATCACAGGGTAGGCTTGACCAGAAGCACAGGACCCCAGAGGTGGAGATCTGGAATGATCAGGCTTGATAGACCTGAAGCATCTGACTCAGACCCTAAGAAAATCCTCTGTGGCCTATTTGTCTTTCAGTTTTATGGCTGCCTTTCTTTTCTGGCATGAAAAGCAGCAAGGTAGTTTTTCCTCAACACCCACATTTCAGCTAAGGACAGCATTCTTCCAAGATACTATATGTCCTTTTCCCCCAACACGGAGAACAATTCCACCCCCACTTCCTTGGGGGCAGCCATAGCAGCCTGACATTTAGGAGTCTTCACCTGAATCCTCTCCTCATGACATCAGGTGTCTCCCTTCTTTCCCACTACATCTTCACTTTCTTTATATCTTGTTGGGAAGCTGTGATCAAGAAGGGTTGGTGACATATCTTGTTCTTGGATAAAAATTTCTCTGTAGGCCTCAAGGGGTCCTAGAGAGTCCATACCTTCTATACAGATGCTTCTGCTAGGAATCCAGAGATTAAGGGATCACCTGGATCCCTCTCCGGCCTCACATGTCAATATCATGTGACGTCCTTGTCTCTCCGTCTTCCCTGCCCTGCTTCTGCTTCCTATGGAGCAAAAATAAGAACCAACCAGTAGAAGCTGCTAGGAACTTTAACCTGGAAAGTTGTGCTAGGCACTGAGGAGTTCATCACACCATTAGCTTCTACTTCCTCCAACGTCTCTAGTCTTTCCCCTCTTCTTCCCAGTCCTGGATACCCAGAAACTTCCAGAGTGAGAACATACTTACTTCATTTTCTTCCCTTCTCTGCGAAATAACTCACACCTCAGATGGCTGGAGGCCCCTGGAATACCATTTCTTTTCCCATGTTTTTGTCTGACTTCAACCGCCATTTCCCCATAGAATTCAGGAATGAATCACTGTTGCTCATTGCGTGGCCAGCCCACTCTACCCTCTGCCGGTGGCCCCGTTCTGGATGCTTATCTTCTGTGCATCCTGTAATCCACAGGGGAGGGCTAGATGGAGCCATCAGGCAGAGAGAGAGAGAGAGGAGAGAGAGAGAGAGAGAGAGAGAGAGAGAGAGAGAGAAAGGTGAGGGAAGGGGAGAGACTAGAATCAGCAGTTGTGTTCTGGACCCTACCTGGTTCGCCCCCCCCCCCCATGCTTCTGCTAAGTCAATTCTCGACCACACAGAGGAGGAAGGGATGGAAGAGAGAGCTTCACATGATAATTTTGCTGCAAAGCTTTGCTTACTCCTCTCTGTCCTCATTACAGAAGAAGACTGTGGCTCTAGGTAGGTAGCTACAGATGGGCACAAGGTCCAAAGGGCAGGCATTGTTAGATACGACCTACAACAGGCACATGTGCACCACACCAGCCACATACTCTGCTCTCTCCTCAACTCCTCTTCTTGCCCAACCCTGGGAGAATCAGGAGCTCAGGGCCTAGGACATGATGGATCATTTAGTGGCCATCTGACGGGGATGAGTGTGCAGCCCGGCCTCTGTCCCTCCTTCAGCTGGGGGACACACAAAGGGGTTGGCCTTGGGATCCAGGCTAGGAAGGCAGCAGTGTGGAGGCGGTGAGTACAGCCATGTTACAGAAGCCCTAGGGGTTAGCATCCTTTCTCTGCCAGCCTCCCGCTCCTGCTAAGCACGAGCCCCTGCCGCTTATGCTGCTTAATGAAAGCAGCAAACATAGCTTCTTCCTCTTTGTTTTTTCAATCAGGGCTCACAGCAGCTACAGAATTATTATCTTTTTCCCAGGGCTTAGCCTGGCCTGGAAAAGACCCCCCTGCATGAAAGCACGTGACCCTGTGCTGCCTTGTGGCCACAGCTTGTGTTACAGCACACTTGCCCACCTACCCAGTCACCTGTTTAGTTGGGACTCCCCTTGCCTCCGTCTCCAGCCCCAGAGCCAGGTGATCACTGACTTCGAGGTAAGATTGGGGCATCGTGTGTTTCATATTCAGCTTTGACTCCAAGCTCCCGACTCAGGGTAAAAAGTCTTTAGCTTTAGTGTTTTGGAGCTTTGTCCCTCCCTCCCTGGACCGTCCTGGAGCCACTTTCCCTTCTTCATTACTTTCCTCCTTTCTTCTCTTCTCTTTCCCCTCTCTTCTCTTGAATGCTCATCTCTCTCTCCTCTCTCCCTCACTCCTTCCCTTTCTCTTTCTTTCTCTCCCTCCCTCCCCCTCTCTCTCTTTCTTTCTCTCTCCCTCTCTCCCTCTTTCTTTCTCTCTCTCTCTCCCTCTTTTTTCCTCTGTTCCCCATTTCTTCTCCCAATGGAGATTGAACCCATGGCTTTGTACATGCTAAGCGTATGTTCTGGCATTGAGTTCCACCCACTTAGCACTACATGAGACAAGTCTTGAGTTATCTCTAGAACTCCTTAGATTCGTGCTGACTGGGGTCTGGGGATGGCGAGATGATTTATGCATATGCCTTTCAGCCGGCGTGGTCTAGGATGCTAACCGAAGCTGAGATCTCTACTGTTGAGTGAGGGTGGTCTGCCTGAAGGTGGCAGGATCTGGCTGGCTCACCCTGGAAGCTAGCCAGTGTGAAGGTCTACCAGTGAGTTAAATGTATCAGATGTTCAGTCTGCTGAAAAGCCTCAATTCTGCGCTGTGGAAGGACAGGAAGGAAGGAAGTGGTCCTTACGTGACATATAACGAGACACATCTAGAAACATTTAAGCAGGTGTGAGCGTGCTGCAGCTGCCTAGAGCCACCCTCTCTCCGAGCATTATAGAGAAAAGAAATGGGCATACAGAGATTCGGAACCAGACCTAAGAGTTTCTTGGCTAAAGGTGAGAATTCGTGTCAGGAAACAGTAAGAGCCAAAGATAGCCAGCAAGGAACTCGTCTGGCAGATTCAGTCCCGGGAGCCATCTGTGTCCCGTGCAGACATCATTCCTTCCACTGACAGAACGTCCCTGCCTGAGCCATGCAGGTGGGCATGGACAGTCTCAGCGTGTCTTGAGCCTAGAATGCCTGTCTGCCCAAACTCACTCGTCTGTCTGTCCACAAACCAGCTGGAAAGTGAGGTCACAGGAAGGCTCGTTAGCAGAGGGAGTGAATCCTTTTGTTCATTCCTGGAAGCTGGCACACAGCAGATCTTTATAAAGATTTGCTGGTCAGACCTTTGCAAAGGCCCGAACTGATCCTCTTTCTGCCCTTTAATCTAGGGGGGAAATAAAACAAAAAACAAAAACAAAAAAATCATAGTTTTAGAGACTCAAGCCATTCCTTAGCCTCTGAGGACACCTCCCACCCCCATGTCCTCTGCATCACATCTCCATCTCCTCACTCCCAGCCCTTCCCGTACCACACAGGCAACATCACAGGGCCCCACAGAGGCATCCTGGCACAGGTTCCTCTTGGCCCCAACCCAGGCAAGAAGCACAGCAGTTGGTAATGCTCATTCAGCAAGTATCTGTGCTGCCCGGCCGAGTCCCAAAGGTCACTTCCTGGGAAGGAGAGGGAAACAGACTGGGTTAGGCCTAGGGGACGGCGGGTAAGGGGCTGCAGTGTGAAAAAGAAGAGTAAGCAAGGACCCATGGCTGGGCCAAGGTCTAAACGGAGACCCAATTCTTGAACTTAACGACCCATGTAGAGATTTTTACACTAACTTCCTTTATTGGGAAGCCACAACATTTTTTTCCCCACAGCAGTCCAGACAAACTCCATGGTCCAGGACATAGAATGGCAGCAGCATCATAAGAGGTCCTGGGGACACTCTGGCAGGTTCTCAACCAGGAGAATTCTGGCATACTTCCAAGCTCAGGACACTGCAGTAACTTTCTGCCTCACTCTGGAAAAGCACCAAGTATAGGTCCCTACAGAAGCTGCAGAGAACTTCTCATTTCCATGCAGGAGGGGGACGGCTGACTTCATATCAGGTTCTGCGGGCCTTCAAAGAAAGAAAAGGAGTGAAGTGAGGGGACGAGCTGGGCTTCTCAGCCAGAAAGAGCTCTGGGAAACTACTGGAACACAGCACATTTAAGGTTTAAGTGTCTGAGAACCTGGGATCTCAGAGGCACACCCAGGCAGGAGACCTGTCTTAGCGTTGACCAGCCGACTCGCCTTAGCCCTGTTTTCAGCCTGGCTTTACACAGAGAAAAGGGAGGTGCTTTGATGAGTTGCTGTGATGTTTAAGAACTGTGTGCTATCATTTATTTAACTCTATGCTGGGCTCTTATTAAGCACGTAACAATGATATCTCAACATATAAAGAAACCAAGAGCAAGGAAAGCTAAGTGGATCATCTGCTCTCAGATAGCAGCAGACTAGAATGCACTCAGGTTCCTCCTGGTCTGTTAGGTCACCTTTGGCCATGTGTCCCTTGCTCTTCCATTCCTCTACCACCAGACAACATGCATCCAAACTATTCCAGAGCTGTGACTTGTAGGCTTGACCTTGTCAAGCAGCCAGCCAGGACAAAGCCACCGTGGCCTGTGATCTCGATGAGATGTGACAATTTCACAGCTGGAAAATGCATCTCCGACTGCAAGCTCTCCTGCAGCACTTTCGGGTCATTCGCCCTTCTCTTAAGGATATCAAAGACATGTGAGTTATCACCGTGCCCTCCGGTGAGAAGAAGGAACTCTGTGACATTGTTCCTAAAGTGGGAAGCCACTGTGTCCTCCAGGAAAAGGCACAGTGACCTGCCAGGGACAACAGTGGCTGGTGAGGAGGGCAGAGTACAACCCTGAGAAATGACTTCCCTGTTCATAAAAAGGAGGCCGGGTGAGCCCCTTCTGCAGACTGCTCCTACTGGGGATAGAGGGGGGACCTTCACTGTGCAGCACCTGCAGGCGTGGAGAGAATGCAGGGAGAGACCAAAAGGAAAAAGAGGCCCCTATGACTCTAAATGATTCCGGGGTGGGGGGACCCCTACTATCTCTGGTCAGACCTAAAGGATATGAGTCTTCTTTCAGATATATTTCTTAAATGAGACACTTTTGGGGAAAAAAAGGAAACACATGAAAAGAAAGAGAGTTTCTCAGATTCTCACAGGTGCTTGTAGCCACCATCGGCAAAGACATGTACAGTGTGTGTGCGCATGTATATGCATGTGCCCGTGTGTCGGGGTTCTGAGAACAGGGTGTTTTGCTGTTGTTCTTTGCTAGGACCAGGAGGCTTATGTAACTAAAGGCAATGCTGCGCTGAGTTGTGCCTGGCCTTCCCTGCAGCGGGCTGCTATGGACAGAGGGTATGCAGCATCCTTCCCAGAGGAGGCCCTGTGCTCTGTGCTGCAATCAGGTTATTCCATCTTGTCCGGAGCTGCAGGGACTAAAGGACTTCGTACATCCCTCTGGGAAATCAAGCAAATGTCAGCACTAGAAGGATGCTTTAAGGCCACCCAGTCAAGACTTCTCCTTCTGCAAATGAGAAAATGAAAATCTAAAGGGGAAGTGACTGGGGCCCCCAAACTAGTTAGTCCCCAAGACTAGGCTTAGAGCTCACGTTCTTTTAACTCTTCCCCCCCTGTTCCTCTGACTCTCCGTGGGGATGGATTAGAAGACCCATCAAGATGGTTCCATGGTGCTCAGGAGCAAATGTGTAGCTACTTATCCACCAGGGTTCAGAGGGCTGGGGGGGTGGTGGATCCACCAGGACTCTCCAGGATGTCTTCTCTGTGCCACAATTCCACAGAGATTGTTTTGGGCACATCAAGGTTATCTCTTTTGGTTAAAAAAAAAATGCCACTTCCAGGACAGGATCCATGCAGCTTTATCAGTCCCTCGCACTTCCACATAAAAACATGTTTGTGGACAATTCCCAGGGCGGTGCTTGCCAGAAAAGGGGGCTACATGACAGCCCTGGTTGACTGAAGACCAAGGCAGGCGGGAGGCTCGGGACATAAAGGTCCCAGGAAGGAGGTTGTTAAGGATCTTCCTGGACCCTTATTTCCACTAATGTTTTTTAAAAGTTGAAACCCCTTGAGGGGAAGGGCATAAAGCTCACCCCAGGGGGGCTGGTATGGAAGTATGGAAGTCACCATTATTTGGGTCGTTGAGGACAGCCTCCCCCAGAAGCCTCATCTTTGCTTTAAAAAAGCCACAAAGGAAGGACCGAAAGAAGCATCAGGGTGCCGGGTTTCTCTTTTTGGGATCTCGAGATGATGTTTGGGGAGGCAGAATACCCCATGGCTACCTCAGGCGTTGCTATCAGTGCGAAGTGTAGACTACCAGCAGCAGGGAGGGGCTGACGCTCCACGGACCCAGAGATGTGGGACATGAGAGCAGAGCTCAGCACTGAGCCAGTACCCAAGGAAAGAATGGTGGTTGAAAACAATTAAGTAAATAAAGCTGGTGTCCGTGCAGCCTGGAGGGTTCTCAGATTCTGGAGTGCATGGAGAGAAGGGGACGGTGTCGGGGCTGAGGAAGAGCTGACCGGAAGACAACCCTCCCGCTCCCTGTAGTTCAGGACTAGCCCGATGGCACTGGGCTTGCTGGCTCTCATCTGAGCATGTGCAGAGCGCAGATCTGGGGACTCAGCATTCCGGGCTGGTATCAAAGTGAGGGGAACAGAGGACAGTAGAAGAATGTATCCATCCCTAATGGAACCCATGGTTCCTATCTGGGAGCAGGGAGCCTTCATCTCTATCTTCATGCCCGGCCTCTGACTAGTCCCCTAGCCTGGGAAATGCGCTGATGACAAAGCACGAGAAAATATTCTAATGAATGTCTTAGTCACACACATACCCTTGGCAGGGTGAGGAAGCAACAGAAAATGTGACTGCCGGATGGAGTCCTGAATCACGGCCTTATCTCTGGGAGAAGAAAAAGGCTGGAGTGTGTCTCATGGCAGAAGGCACACAGAAAGTGCTAGGTTCCATCCTTCGCTCCAGGAAGAGGGAGGAAGGCAGAGGGAGAAGAGAGTTAGGAGATGGGGTGGGGATCACCATTCTGCCTGGGAAACAATAGGGACCAGAACCCAGGCTGCCCCCGCCCCCAAGTCCTGCTTCTCAGCCAGGCACTTCTTGAAACATTTCCTGGGTGATGCGAAGATCCCGGTGGAGGGTGGTGGGCATGCACGTGGTTTGTGTGTGACGCGAGGTGAGTGTGTTGCTGAAGTGGGCTTGGAGATGCATTCAGGGCTGTGCAGGCCTAGCAGCGGGCAGCTCCCCTCCCTTCCCATGCCTACCCCCAGCGAGGCCTGTTTGGTCAGTTCATACTAGCAGAATGCCAGTTTTTTGTTTTCTGTTTTTCCTTCTCTTCATGGCAAGCTTCATCTCCCTTGGCTAGCTGGGTCTTTCCCACCACCTCACCTCTGTGATTCTCTGCCAAACTGGATCTCCACACCAGTGTTCTGTCCTGGGAAAGACAAGATTCCTAGGCCCCAAAAAGTGGACCCCTGGGAGGAAGGCCCCCTAGAAATTGGATACTGCTGCGCCCCAGGAGTTCGCTCTGTAGAGAGACAGAGCCTCCATGTTACAGTGCAGGGAAACCCAACAGAGGGAAATGTGCAGGGGTTTTCTCTGCAGCCTTTCCCGGCCTGCTGTCCTGCGCCAGGGCCTGGCACTAGCTGCCTCTCTTTGAATCTGCCAGGTCAAACCAGCCTCCTGCTTCCCCCAGCAGTCAGGAACGCACTACCATCCCTGGCACAGGCGGGGAACTCCGCAATTTCTTCCTCGATGAATGGTTCTAATCTACCACAATTTTCAATCAGTCCTAAAATGTAACACAATGATTATTTAAAAACAGCAGAAACAAAAACTGCAAAGCAGTTGGGAATTGTTTGGTTGGGTCTAGCATCAGGATTTCCCCTGCAGAGCCTCTACATACAAGAGGCCCTGCCCTACAGCTTTGACTATTCCATGATACTCACACACACACACACAACACACACACACACACACACACACACACACCAGCTACGTCCTCACCTTAACTCTGACCCCCAGGACTTCTGGAGGCAGGTACTAGTGGGTTGACATTATTATCCTTTTTCCGAGACAGGGTTTCTCTGTGTAGCTTTGCGCCTTTCCTGGATCTCGCTCTGTAGACCAGGCTGGCCTCGAACTCACAAAGATCCGCCTGCCTCTGCATCCCGAGTGCTGGGATTAAAGATGTGAGCCGCAGCCACCCAGCCGGACATTATTATTATCCTTTTAAGTAACCCAATTCTAACCCTACAGCCAAGACTAAGCCAGCCCTCCCTCACAGACCCAACTACAGTCTTGCAGCAACCCCATCCCTGTCTGGACTTTGATTTCCCTCTTACTCCATTGGGCCAAGGATTTCCTCCCTTGGCGTGTACCCTCTGCTCACTAAGAACAGAGAAGTGGAGCCCTTAGTGGGTTGCAGGAAAGACATCTCAAGACCCTGGGAAGGGAGCGCTCTGGGAGTAGGGGGACTCAGAGGGTGGGATGAAGGGGAAATCCCGGAAGAGGCTTTCAGAGCTAAGAACCCTGGAAATTTCCACTGGGTCCCCTGTGGCCTTCATGGCTTAAATCTAAAGAGCAGCAGGAGGGGGCTCTGCAGTCAGCCAGCCGGCCTCCCTCCCCAGCCTGGGGAAAGTCCTTCCTTCTCCATCCTACTCCCGGGACTCCCGGCTGGGGGCGAGAGTGGAGGACGATCCGAGTGTGGGCGGCTGGCGAGCTGCTGACGAACAGCACAGGATCTCCCGGCCCACGCGCCCCCTCTGCGTGCCGGCGGCGTCACGCTCCCACGCGGGGGCGGGCACCCCAAGGCTGGGGAAAGCCGCGCGCCCCCGCCGCTCCCCACCCCCGCGCACGCTCGTTGCTGAGTCACACGCGTGGGAGAAGAGCTGTCCTCCCCTGGTCCCTCCTCTGGTCGCCGCCCCCGCCCCAACCCCCCAGCCAGGGTGTGGCTTCATACTTTCCTGCTGCCCCTGCTCCCACCAGCCAGCCAGCCTTCTTTCCCTCCCCCACCCACCTCTACACCCCATCCTGCGCCACACTCACTCACCCCTTCACAACCCACCCCTTCCATCATTGCATGGTGGCCTGAACCTCCTCAGGACTTGCAGTGTGTGAGGGGCCAGGACTGGACACCTGGTCCTGAGGGCACCCTTGCCTGGCCTCCTGAGGTCTGGCTCACCAGGGTGCAGGGCGCAGTGTGAATTTTGACTCGGTGATTTACTAACTGTGGGCACAGCTCTGGTATTTCCCTTTGAGAGGGGAATGGTGATAAAGTGGCAGGCCAGCCATGGATGTAGTAGGGACTCCCAATGTGGTACTGGTACTTCCTGTTAAGTGGCAAGAACTTAGGCGAAGTGCTTGTCCCCACCTCCTGAATAATCTAGAAGGCTCGGAATAGCACTCCCCCACCCACACACACACCATATATTTGACAGCCCCTCAAATATTTGAGGCCAGCTTATCCTGTCCCCACTGTGCCTTCCAGTCCACCTCCCCCCCCCTCTACACCCTCCCCACCGCGCTCTACACCCTCACGCTTCGTCTTTCAGACTGACTCCATCCTAGAACTTCCTGCTACACATGACTTGGAGATGACTCGGACTTGCTTCAGCCACACTCTACGACAGAACACTGCACTAGCCTGAAAGCCGGAGGGCATGCGCACACAGCCTAGGCACAAGCAGGCCCCTTCTCAGCCTCTGTGCCAGAGCCACGCGGCCTGGGAACTTTCCCACTGACTTTCCCAGCCCTTTGCAGCAGACAAGAACCAATCAACCCCGCTGCTGCGCCAGTTGGCCCCTCTGGCCGCCTCTGTTTGGGCAAGGAGCTTTGCCCCATCACCACCACCACCGCCACCAATGCTTGGACTTTTCACACAGTCCTGTTGGCTTGCATTTCATCAAATCTAATTATGTCCCTCAATTTTTTTAATTTGTTCTTTTCAAATACATAGCACAGTGATATAGCAAAAAAAAAAAAAAGTTAAGATGTATACACAATATTTGATGAAGTATCTCCCCTCTCCCCCACCACTTTATAATATAACCACTTACCCCTCACCCTCCAGCAACCAGTGTGAGCAATTTTTTTTAATCTTTCAACTGATTTTGTGGGTAAATCCAAGCACTCACATGTGCATAGTTCCTTTTACATAGATTGTAGTAAATAGCTGCTCTTCTGCACTTAGATTCCTCCCCCCCCCCCCCGACATTTGGTATCAAAAGAGCTGCCTTCAATAGATGCTGGGCTCATTGCATGGCCATGAATCTAGGTTCCTCAGTGCCTCCTGGTAGTTTTTGGAAGGCAAGTTCTGGGCAGCCTGCCTCTGTGTAGTCATTTGGGGTATGCTTTCGTGTTAGCCAGAGGGTTGGGAGGCAGGCAGGCATTATTGAGGGGCTCCATTTGAAATGCCCTCCCGTGCTATGAACATTGATAAGTTACAGCTGAAGATCTAGGGAGAATGTTTCTCAGGTGTAAACTCTGGCTTAGCAATTTTTGTTCTCTGGGGCTCTCTTTGCTGTCAAGGTTGGGGAGGCTATGGGGGATATAATCTCCTAAGCAGGCTGAAGACCACCCCTAAACCATCTCTTCCTTCAGGAGGTCTTCCTGAGCTGAGCTAAGAAAGCAAGGTCTCACAGAAAGTAGCTACCTTCTCTAGAAAGACATGTTTCCACGGTGTCTGTATTCATTCATTCGCACATGCGCTAAGGGTCTACAAAGTCCCCGTTACTACTCCGGGCATGGGGATACAGAAGTGAGCAGAAAGCTCCCCTTCCAGACCTCAAATAAAACGATGAAAACTCAGTGTGTCTGATGGGTTAGCTGCTCTAGAGAAAAGGCAAGGAGAGAAGAGGGCCTGGGTAGTAAGAAATGTGGGGTGTGAACAGATGCTGGGAAGTCCCAACAGGCAAGGTAATCTCTAAACAGAGACCTGGAGGAAAGGATGTAGTTTCTGGGCTCCCTAGGGTACAGCCCAGAGCAAGGCAACATGGCGGTTTCAGCTAGAGTTTAGGCACACAAGGAGCATAGTCTGAGGCAAAATCAGAGAGTTTGGTGGGTATCTTAGTTTCTGATGCTGTGGTAAAAGAAAATATCCTGGCAAACACAACTTAGGAGAGAAAGGGGTTATTTTAGCTCACAGTTCCAGGTTACATTCCACCATTGTGGGAAGTCCAGACGGCAAGAAGCAGCTCTTCATGTTCCATCCATAGTCAAGAACCAGAGAGGAATGAATCAATGCATGTATACTTGTATAGTCCCACAGAGTTCAAAAGCCTCTGCCTAGGGAATGGTACCACCCAACAGTGGGTCTTCCCACCTTTAACTGAGGTGGGAAATCAAGATAATCCCTCACAGGCTGTTTTAGTCAGGTTTTTATTGTTGTGAAGAGACACCATGACCGTGGTAACTCTTATAAAGGAAAGCATTTCATTGAGGGGGCTCACATACAGCTTCAGCAGTTCTGTCCATTACCATCATGGCGGGGAGCATGGCGGCATGTAGGCAGATGTGGTGCTGGAGCTGAGAGTGCTACATCTTGACTCAGAGGCAAGAAGAAGTTCAGTTGACTGGCAGTCACACTGAGGGAAGCTTGAGCAAAAGAGACCTCAAAGCCCACCCCTACAGTGACACTTCCTCCAACAAGGCCACCGAGTGGCACTCCTAATAATGCCACTCCCTTTGGGGGCCATTTTCTTTCAAACCACCACATAGGCCAATCTAGGAAATCCGTCCCTGAAACTCCCTTCCCGAGTGAACCTAGACTGTGTCAAGTTAGCAAAACCAGTCATCAAAGTGGGGTGTAGTGAGGGAAGGCGGGAGGGTGCAGGGGTGTAGCCCATCTGGTAAGAGAGTCTCAACTGAGATTCGGGTCCACCAGGCAGTTTGGAAATGCATGGGGACATTCCAGAACTCAAAGTGGCTGGCAGACTTGCTGGCAGGTCTGTCTCTGCCAACCTCGAGTGGGCCAGGGCCCTGTGGAGCATCCTGCAGTGCCCAGTGCAGACCACATAATAAAGAGCTCTCCTCCTCTCAGTACTAGTGTTTCCTGTCCAGAGGGAGGAGGGAGGGAAATCACAGGCAACCTTGTTGTAGGCAATTAAGTGGAGTTACTTGCTGACTATGTAGCATTGGATCTTCTCCTTTCCTCAGAAACCTTAAGAAAGCAAGCCTCACTTGGTCTGAAGAGACTGAAATCTCTTCAGAGCCCCGCAGAGCTATCTGTCTATGGCATTAATAACTCTCCTATCCTCTTATCCCAAATGGCATCGCAGCCTAGTGTCCTTCTTAAACCCAACCTTACAACATGTGCGGAGAGAGAGGGGGTGGTTGGGGATGAGTTCAAGGGCTGAGACAAAGTCGTCAGAAGGGCAGGTGTTGAAATTCAGACAGGTGAAGGCTGAGAGGTCCAGCAGACATTTGCAGGGGGGGATGTTGAGTAGGCCTCTGGGTGGGCTAGAAACAGAACCTTCAGATGGCTTTTAAGTCTTTGAGCCTGAACGACACCGGTAAGTAATGAGAAGGGGCGTGGGTAAAGAGGACAGGGCAGAGCTCTGGCACACACCAGTGCTGGGAAGGGAGGGTAGGAGCTGGGATGCAGTGGCCATGCAGGTGAGAAAAGCTTGGCACATCCAGGAATTGCAGCAGAGGCCTCACTGCCGGCATGCCCAGGCCCAGCAGGACCGGGAGGAACTACCCGATGCCTTCAGCAATGTTGAAGCGGTTATGATCTTGAAAGGGGAGAGTGATGGAAAGCATGATTAGGGTGGACTCAGGGGAGAAGGAAAAGGGGCTTGAGGGAAGAAGTAAACCCAGTGTGTGGATCTGATTTCCTGGTTTAAATGAAGCAGCTGGAAAAAGACATTTTTTAAGGCAACCGGGGAAATTTACATGCAGACAAGGTATTAGCGGAGATTAGAGAATTATCGTTAATTTACGTAGGTGTGATAATGATACTGTTATTATATCTTTAAAAAGTTCTTACCTGTTAGAAATACATGCTGAATAAAGTGATATTATTTCTGGGGTTTGTTTAAAAAATATTCTACAAGCCGGGCGGTGGTGGCGCACGCCTTTAATCCCAGCACTCGGGAGGCAGAGGCAGGCAGATCTCTGTGAGTTCGAGGCCAGCCTGGACTACCAAGTGAGTCCCAGGAAAAAGCACAAAGCTACACAGAGAAACCCTGTCTTGAAAAACCAAAAAAATATATATATATATATATATTCTACAAAAATATAGGGATGTAGATTAGCTGGCAGTGTTTTAAGTTTCCCCAGTGAGAAGTATAAAGGAAGATAGAATGTAGAGGATTGCATAAAGTGGCTGAAGGAATCTCTTTGATGAATTTTGGCGTGGAGAGTACTGAAAACTGGGGTGATAACGGGTTGGGGGGGCTGTTCTTTACAATGAAGGAAAGCATGCTCCATTCAGCAACATGCTAGCCAGCTTCATGTACTAGCTACCCACTGCAGGAAAACTCCTAACCTAAGCACCGCAAGGCAATCAGCAAAGATTCCCAGAGGAAAATAATTGTTTAATCACTGTAAGTGCACAGAAAATGTGAGCATGCACTTACCACGGGGTGGGCACTGTGTCAATGCCCCACAGGCTTTCTCCCAATATGTCCTAGTAAAACATAATGAGCAGGCTCCATTCCACAACCCAGGCCACATGGGGGTGTTCTTCAGATTGAAACCCAGGCAGCAGCTCTGTGCTGGTCACAGCCTCTCTTCTCCCTGCCTCCTGTGGATGACTGCAGTCACATGCATCCGAGTTTCCCAGAGAAGGTTTTACCAAATGCACCTGCCCGGGTGTCTTTCCTGGGCATGGTCACGAGGGAGCAGGGGTGGGAGTAGGGCAGCCATCAGTGCTTCAGGTGGAGCCCTCAGACTCTGGTGCCCCTCTCTGCTTACAAACCATGAGGCTAGCTCAGCCCAACACGTTCATTTGCCGGCACACACTCCAGCACTTCCTGCTGCGCAGAACAAGGCTAGAAACCCAGCACATTGCCGCAAAGGAGTACAGAGAAGGAGCAGAGGGTGTGTCTGCTGGGGATAGGCAATCGTATTTATGTTCCTCTGGGAGAACTCGGGTCTCTATTGATGTAGACCATATCTGTTGAGCGCCACCTGCATGCCAGGCTTTGCTGCTATCGCTGGCACTGGGGACTCACCAGCAAATCAAAAGCCCTGCCATTGTGTGTGTGTGTGTGTGTGTGTGTGTGTGTGTGTGTGTGTGTGTGTGTGCATCTCCTCACAGTGAGGAGATGGACAATACAACAAGGAAACTTGTTAAGGAGCCACCTTAGCTCATAAGGATTGAAAGAAAAGTAAAAGGGTGACTCTGAGGAGAGTTGTGATAGGCAAGACTTCCCTGGGGAGATGACATTTGAGCAGAGAAAAATTAAAACCAGGAGAAAATAGGAGCCGAGCTTGGTTGCCAGCACTGGAATGCCTGGGCTTGAATCTGCACAAACACCTTTCTATAGGGAGAGATGTCCATGCAAAGACCCCGGGCTGCAAGAAAATTGTGTTCTAAGAAAACAAGAAGGGAAGGAGAGTAGGGAGACCGAGATCCGTGACAGCAAGGAAGGTGGGCGGAGCTGGGGACTGGAAGGGCTTTCCAGAGGAGCTTGTGGGTCTAAGACTCATGGAAATCAAGGGAGCAGAGGGATGATGTCATCCACTAGCACATTAAGCAGTCCAAGGGCTAAAAGCCAAAGGAGAGGCCACTCACTGCTATTCCATATTCAGTCCGGTCGTATTTAATTTCTGTTGTGCATGCCATTTATGGGCATTTATTGCCTCATTTATAGCGCTGGTGGGAATGCATCATTATCCCTATTCCACAGAGGTAGGATTTGATGGGCAGAGAGATTAGGGTGACCTACTCAAGGCCATAAAGAAAAAAAGGAGAGCCATCTTTTGGCTCTGCACACAAGCTGTAGCCTGTTAAATCCTGGTGCCGCCGTCCCCATCCTAGGCAAGCGTCTCTCTTCCCCAGGCAAAGCCTAGTCTGATACATAAACCAGTGTTCAGGGACAAAAAACTAGCGGCATCATATCCACATGACATTTGTTCGTGTTGTCATAGCTGTGAACTTGGCTGTTGGCCTGCTCATTTCTGTCATGCCTGGCAGGACTAGGCTACAGGACTGGCAAATGCCACCCAGATGTAGCCACCGGATGATGTTTTACAGGTCACCACAGAACTTTGACTTTGTCCGTGGTCTGTATGGTCATGAGGGCTCACATAGTTGACAAAGCATCCTTGGTCTGACCTCAGTGTACATGCGTACAGGTAACATGTATGCACCTACAGTGCTGTGTGTAAAAATGTATATATGTGTGGCTGCATGTCCAAGAATGAGTGTGTCTGTGGATATGCTTCTGTGTGCAAGACTGAGCATGCATAGGTTTGTGGGCTAGGAGTTTAGAGAAGAACTCTGCATTTTTATGAGCACCTTGAATGTGTGTGTATGAAGTTAGGAATGCATTTAAGGAATGTGAACATGGATGGGCTGGGCACCAAGAGCTGTGTGTATGTACTTGTATGTGTGGACATTTGTTTGCTTAAGCGGGTGTGAAAAGTGTGTTGGATGTTACATTTTGACTGATTCATGAGAAGAAAGTAGGTATTCCATGAGCCTACAAGTTGGATGCATACCATGAGCAGAGTTAGTGCTTAGAGGTTGGTTAAAGCTATGAGACAGTATTGGCCGGTGAGGTCCGATGTTTTCGTCTGATTCTAAAGCTTTTGCTATGGAAGGCATAATCAAGGCTCTTACAGTCACAGCCCAGAAGCCACTCACCTCCACCCCTACAGAGGCTTGGAGTAGAGGAGGGGAGTTTAAGGGACACCAGAGGCAGTGTGAAGAAGTCTTAGCCATGGGTCTTTGGGAGGTCATCAGACCTCTCTTAACTTTAGTTTTCCATCATCCAACTGACACCAATGCATAATTATAGTTAGTAACATGACTTACTAACCAGGCTGTACTATTAAGTATATATTAGCCTCGGAGCTCTCCGGGGACATTCAGAAATGACTGTGAGTCAGGAACATCACACAAATGCAGCCCTCATCATTGACCAGACTTGCTCTGATCATTCCTGGAGGCCCTGCATGGCCACAATGGAAGAAGGATGAGTGTGTGGTTTGTGCTGTTCTGGTGGTGAGCAGCAGGGCCCAGGAGGAGGCGGCCTCTGGAGCTGGCATAGGCTTGATGGCCTTGATCCACCCCATTGAGTTGTCTTTGCTCAGGAGCCAGGCTCGAGTCCGCCAAGGGATGAAGAGATATCTTCTGAGGGAAGCTGGCAAGATGCAGTGAAGGCTCAGCTCTGTAACTTGAATGGTGTTGCCCACCTGGCACTGGGAGGCCACCCAGCCCCTGTCAAATCTAATGTGGTTCGGATTCAACCAGACTTTGAGCCAGACAACTAACCGGCTGGGCTTGCAAAGTGGAAGGAAAGAGTACAGAGGAGCTCTGACCTTTTGGGGGTCAGGGTGGAGTGGCTAGAGGGGAGAAGGAAAAGGAGGAGAAGCCTTCCAGCCCATTCAAGTTGCAAATTGACTTTCTATTCTGAGTGAATCTCCCCAAAGCCTTCCAGATGGGTGTGAAATGAGGGTTATAGTGAGGGGATGTATGGAAAGAGATTGTATGCCTCGCACCTAGGGTGGCAGTGATGAATAGATCCATATGTCTATGGCACACACCGCTGCCACTTTCATTTACATGTATGTGTGTGTTGTGTGTGTACACGCTCGATTTGCCGTGGCTTTCCAGCCCCTATGGAATCAGGATTTATTTATGGATTCGGTGACAAGCATTGGCTGTTCTATCGTGTGCCAGGCCATGTCCTGTACTGGATGTAGAGATGAATTGGCCACAGGAGTGGCTCTGGAGAGCTCATTCTAGTGTAGGGAGCTGTGAGATGCATATAAACACCAGCGGCAATGCAGCAGAAAAAAACTGGATGTGGCAGCCTGTTAATCACAGGAGAGCCATGAAGAGCTCAGAGGTACGTGCTTCTAGTGTCTCCTTAACAGTTGAGCAACTCGGGCTGAAAGAGATCTGAGAATTTGCTTGCAAGTCCAAAGCCATTGCAGTAAGAAGACAAGATCTGAAGACAGGTCTCCCCAAATCGACAGCCGACTGCTGTTCTGGGAACCATGCATGCCTTCTGCTATGATTTGAGATGAGGCCTCTGTGAAATCTCTTTCCCTGTGAATGAGTGGCGCCCTCACAGCATCACATGGAGGTATGGGAATGACTGAAGGCACACAGCTACACTCATGATGTGAGACTGGTGTCTTAAAACCAAGCCCCAAACTCAGCATGCAGTGAAGTACTTTACTAAGATATCTGCGACGTGCCCAGGGCTTATTGGAGACAGTTCTCTTCTGCTCCCTGCAGCCTGCCCTGGAGAGGCTTGCCAGGGGCCGCAGCCTTAGCTTTAGGGTGGTCAGCAAATGGCTGGCAGATGAGGCCGCTTGGTGGGTGCTTTCTTCACGGGCCTCTCAATGGAGCAGCTGCTTGGACTTCCTCCCAGCATAGTGCTGGTTAGAGTTCACTTCTCTACCATGGAAAGAAACCGTGAATGGAGGATACTCCTAGGAGTCTTTGACCACTGAGTCCTGCCAGAGCTGAGTCCACTGGGAACCGGAATGTTCCCTCATTTGGGCAATGAAATACTTGGAACTCTCCCTGGGGAGGTACTGCTGAGGAAGACCCCAGAGTCCAGTGGTGGCCAAGAGAGTAGAATGAAAGGGGGCTCATTCAGCATTGACTCTTCTGGAAGCTGGCTGAGGGAGGAAGAAGGAGTTGACTAGTAGAGAAATCATGGACTTAGGATGGGAGGTGTGAGCAAGTTTATGTGCCAAAACAAAACAGCCTAGGGAACTAGCAACCTTGAAGACCAGCGGAGGTGGAGGCAGGACAGGGGACAGAGGGACAGAGGGACATAACCCCTGCTCCTCAAAGTCAAGTGGAGAAGGAGAAGGATGGCCTAAATCAGACATATTAACAGCACCCTGTTGATTAAGCTAACTCGTATTCAAATGCTTTGTGTTTCAGCTCACTCTTCCTCCTATCACTCTTTAAAGAAGTTGAGTTTTTGCTTCAGGATGGATGTAGTTTGTCCCTGTCAAAATTCACATTACAGCATGGTTCCCAATATATTTCAATATATAAAATTTGAAAGTGGTGTGACCTTTCATAGGTGGAACTTGATGGGAAGTGACTGGGTCCTGAGCTTTAAGGGAGTAATGCTGGTCTTAGAGCAATAGATTAATTCCCACAAGAGATGATTTGGTCCCACGAGGGTGGCCTGTCGTAACTTAGCTTGTCCTCTCTCAGCTCTCTGGTCCTCATACCATATGAGCTCTGTTATACACACACATCTGCCATCTTGTTCCAGCTGCCATGTTTGGGTACAGCGAGGAAGACTTTCCCAGAGCCATACTGCTTGGACTTTGCAACTTCCAAAAACCCTGAGCCAAGAAAACCTTTTGTTTTTGATACATGCAGCAGCAGCAATTTTGTGGCAGTACCACAAAAAGAGACTAAGGTAGTTAGTTCCTTCTACCATGAGGAAGCGGTGGTGAAGTTTGTACGGCAGCATTAGGAAGGACTGATTTCCACAAGGCTTCCCATAGGCCAGACTTGCTCTGCTGAGGAAAGGCTAGGTTCAGCAGCAACAATCGAGGATTTGGGTTAGAGTGTTTTCTCAAGTTGATGTTGTATTTGAGGGAGTGGGGTTGGCTTTTGAAACAGAGTATTGCTCTGTCGCTCATCTGGCCAGGAACTCACTGTCTAGTCCAGGCTGGTTATGAACCCATGGCAATCCTCTTACCTCATTCGCTAAAGCAATGGTTCTCAACCTGTGGGTCGCTACTCCTTTGGGGATTGACTATCAGATATCCTGCGTATCAGATATTTACACTAAGATTCATAACAGTAGCAACAAAGTAATTTTATGGTTGGGGGTCACCACAACACAAGGAACTGTATTAAAGGGTCGAAGCATTAGGAAGGGTGAGAACCTTTGCTGTGTTCCGATTACAGGTGTAAGACTCCCAAGTTGCTTTTGTTTTTGTTTTTGCCCCAGGAAGGAAATTTTTTCCCCAAAACTAAACCTAATAAGGAGCTCTCATGCATAAACAGACCACGTTATACTTTTGTGAAGTGGAAGGTTTATGATCTTCCCTGGGACAGCTGGTGGAGGAGACCCACCAGTCTTTAGAGATCAAGAGGAAAACACTGGGTCACCACAGGACCAACCTCATCTTTGT
Organism: Peromyscus leucopus; assembly: GCF_004664715.2. Lineage (NCBI taxonomy): Eukaryota > Metazoa > Chordata > Mammalia > Rodentia > Cricetidae > Peromyscus > Peromyscus leucopus. Next base: position 149,045,271 of record NC_051065.1, read on the forward strand.
GAGGACGGCTGATAAGCTGCAGCGTGCTTTCAAGAAAGGTCTGGCCGAAGAGGACAGGCAGGCAGATGCTTCCTCCCCAGGACTCTGTCACCCATCTTTCCCCTGGTGGCAGAGGTGGGAAGACCTGAGAAGGCTGTCCCCCAAGAAAAGTGAGAATGCAGTGGAGCTCCCGGGACAGATGTCAACCCCTGGCAGCCTCAGGCAGAGAGAGCCCCGAACCTGGCTGGGTGGTCACCATTCCCTGAGAATAGCAAAACATTGTTTCCGGGAACAGCTGTCATCACTGGCCATGCTGAGATCTTCCACAGCCTTCTACGGAGCTGTGCCATGTCAGACTGCACAGCCGAGCAGAGGACATCTATGCCGACTTCTACCGCAAGCTGTGGCTGCCGAGTTCCTGGGGCAGAGACTATTAGCTATAGTCATTAAAAAAGAAAGAGAAAAAAAAAGTCTGCCCCTACACAAGGCTTATCTTTCTCTCACAGTGATTCCCATTCAGAGTCAAGCCAAATCCTTACAACTCAGTGAAACAATTCATAGACAGGGGCCTCGCTTACAATGACTAGAGCATCCCAGAATGGGCTGCAGTGCAGGTAATTTCTGCCACACATCCCAGGGACTCTCAGCCCTCGGGCCCGGCTCCCAAATTTCTCCCATTCAACTATCCCACCCCTATTTTCTTCAGTGTCCCATTTCCGGGCCCCTGCACTCCTCTGGCTCAGCGATGAACCATCTGGTGTCTGAAAATGCAGTCTAACAGGAGGAAGCGGGGAAAAACACGGCATCTCATCCCGCAGCTGGGAAGGAGGTTAATGCTCAAGTGACCTGGGGTGGTGGGTGGAGGGGATTTAAAGATGAAGTGGCTTAAAAGCCTTTGGGAAAAATAAGAAGGGAGGAGCACAGATTTGGTTTTTTTCTCTTTTAAAACCAGTCCTATCGGGGTGTGATTATATACAATGAAATCCGCTCAATCTAAGGACATGGTCTGATGGGCTCCGACAGACGTCTGAAGTTGTATAACTACTGTCATTAGCAAGATGTGGAGCATTTCCATAGCCCCAGATGACCCGTGTTTCCTCCGTGTTGGTCCTTTCTCTCCCATGTGACAGACACAGACCCTCTTTCTGTCTCTGCCTTTTCTAGACTGGCCTTGGTTTACTGGAACACATTGGAAATCCATCCATGTTGGGGCATGTGGGATGGATGGTCCCTCTTTAAAGAGAACATATCCCACCGTATAGATGTGTTACAATTTGCTTGTCCCTTTAGCAGGTACATGGGCATTTAAACTGTTCCTTTTTGTCCTACTAGGAATATTCGCTGCTATGAATAGCTTTGTGTCCCTATGTGTTTTTATCTGAGGTAAATACAATTGCAGGGACATGTGCCAAGAGTCTGTTTAACAGTATGCCAGACTGCCATTCTGTCTTCCCACTGGAAATGTGAGAGGGTTCCAGGAGCTGTGCAGCCATGTCAACACTTGGCACTGTGGTCAGGAATGAAAGACCCACTCACATGGCCTTCCCCTCATGATGTGCCTTTCTATTTACTGTTGTGCTTATCCCTATCAAAAGTCCTCAAATGCCCAGATGTTGCTGCTGGCCTGGTGAAACTGTTGAGAACATGGAGGCCTTAAAAGATAAGTGAGTGACTCACATGAGAACACGGAGATTTGGATTCATGTGTGGGAATTCATGTATGGTGCCCTGAAGCTGTCCCACAAGCCAACCTGGGACAGAATGGTGGCAAGACCTCTGTGGACAGATGGACTATACTCAGAGACCCTGACCTTTCACACGGGCAGGCTGTAACGGTCTGTCCTAGAACAGCCTTGGGCTGGTACCACCCTAGAAACCCAGCATCCTTCCTCCTGTCTCTTGGGTTCCTTCACATCCTCTAGAACACAGTTTCTCCTGGTGGACACAGTGGACACAGTTCTCAGGAAGGGTGGGAAGAGAGGAAGGGAGGAAGAGAGAGAGAGAGAGAGAGAGAGAGAGAGAGAGAGAGAGAGAGAGAGAGAGAGAGAGAGAGAGAGAACCCGAGAACCCATGACTTGGAAATTAGGAAACCAGGCATCATAGGTCCTTGGACAGTGTCAGAGTAAGTCAGACCTGAGTGGAAGAGGTCACATGAGGCTGGGATTGTCAAGCATACATGCTCATCATGGCTCCCTTCCCAGATTCAACCATACTGGAGTTTCAGCCTTTGCCAATGTACTGGGAGCCAGCCCTGTGCCAGCCACTGATCTCACTTCCCCAAAAACCTTATAAAAAAGAGCCAGGACCACAATCCCTGAACCAGCCTGTTCAGCTCCATTGTACCTTAGCTACAGCCAGCCTTGTGACTGTAGTGACTACTTTTCCTGTTGTGCTGACCAAATACTGGCAGAAACTACTTACGAGAGAAAAACGTTTATTTTGACTTGTGGCTTCAGTCGGGGAGGGGCCAGTCCATCATTCCGGTGGAAGGATGTAGCAGTGGGAACAGCTCAGTTGGCATCTGTGGGAGTATGTGGTAGAGTGGCCATGGCAGCCAGGCCAAGAAGCAGGAAGCAGGGAGCTCTGGTTAGAACCAGAACTGAGTAGAATCTTCATAGGCCTGCCTGAAGTGACGTCTCTCCACCTGCTGGATGCCACGTCTAAAGGGTCTACAGACTTCCAAAGCAATGGCCGAGCTGGAGCCAAGTGATCAAGCTCATGGCCCTGAGCTGACACTGTGACAATAAAATTGAGAAAGTTACTTACCTCCTTTCTTTTCTGTACAAGAAGGGGCTGACAACCCACCACATGAAGAGTTGCCATCAGGAGGGAGGCAAACGCCTGTGTGAACTCGATACATCACGGGCAGTTCATCAGCACAAGGCACCTCAGTTCCCTCTTCTACTGAGTGAGGAGGAGTTGTGTTGGGGTTTTGTAAAAAATGAATGATGGCATTGTAAAAATGTTTATAAGCACACACAATAAGCAATATAAAGTGATAAAGCCCAATTAATATTTTCCTTCACATTTTATCATATTTAGCTATCATCCGTCACGTACTTATCTATCATCTACCATCTCTCCTGGTCACCCACAAACCTTACACTTCATCTCCACTTTCCCGGTTTTTCCACTGATGTCCCTTTTGGGGTCCAGGACCTGTGATCCTGATGCATCACATGTCATTATGGGGTCTCCTCGGTGTCCTCTGGCTTTGTCAAGTTCCATCTCCTGTGGTTTTTATGTTCTCATAAGTTTGGGGAATATCAGTGGAGTACCCCTAATTCAGAACCTCAGTTGTTTTCCGTGTTCCCCGTGATCACACTGGGGCTGTGGGAAGGACGGACACAGGGGAAGGACCTTTCCCATCACAGATCCCTCTTTAACACTCCAGGGTAGAGAGAAGGACCATCTGCAAGGCTGCAGGTAACATTTAGCCCACAGAAACTAAGGCTTGCCCAGATCAGGGGCTTGGAACATGTCCTTGGGCGGCAGGGGAGGAGATCAGAACCTGCAACTCAGTGTGGACTAACATCTCAAGGGAAGATAAAGAAGGAAGCTTTGGGTGCAGCTGGGGAGACCCCAGGGCAGGCAGTGGATGGAGGGGCAGCCAGAGAAGGGCTGGGAGCCTCAGCCACTGAAGTTGTGTTCCGGAAGCTCTGCACAGACTGAAGCCCATCAGCACTGCCAACCAGCCACACCTGGAGAGCAGAAGGGCTCCCGACACTAGGTGTGCATCACCATGGCATGTGTCGATGCAGCTAGGAATCCGAGGGTCTGGGGGAGCCTCGGGGGCCCATCTTCCATGACTGGACAGTGGAGCAGCTCACAGCGTGCCTCATAAACACAGACTGTCCCCTCAGGCACTCTGTGTCAGATGGTAACTGTGGCTTGCTGGCTTCTCATTCCTGAAATGCCGTCGCCTGCCTGGGCAACAGGCCGCTTGTCTGTCTGTGAGCTTGATGGTCTTGCCAGGAACTCTAAGCCTGCTGTGGACATGGGAGCGACTGATGGACTGTAACCGGAAGTGTAGGCAAAGCTTTGCCGGCACACCTGAGCTATCTATCCACTACCATCCACCACCCACCACCCACCTCCCGTGCATGCCAAAGTGTTGAGGTTCTGAGCCAAAGTCCTTCCTTTGAACCCCTTTTCCAAGCCAGGTTGTTCTGTATATAATCACGATGTCTTTTGGTTCCAGACAGTTCTCTAAGGTTTCTGATTTGCCCCAGGAAGCTACAGCAGGGGGAGGAAGTAGCGGAAGCTGGAAGGCTGATCACAGGACAATTCTAGACACAGTGTCTCTCTATTGTGGGCCTCAGTTCTCATGGGTAACACAAGTGGTTAGAGGCTGACATTGATTTTTCCTCTTTCTTATTATTCCTTCTCCACCCCTCTCTCTCTGTAGGCAGGTATGTGTTCACATGTGTGTGTACATGTGTATGTAGAAGTCAGAGGTTGACGCTGGGTACCTTTCTCCATGGATTTCCATTGTTTTGAAGCAGGTTCCTGACTGAACCTTGACTGGGTGGCCAGTGAGTTGCCAGGGATCCTCCTGTTTCTGTACCCCACTACTGGGGTTACAGCTTTTTTGTTGTTTTGTTTGTTTTGGTTTGGTTTTTGAGACAAGGTTCCTCTGTACAACAGTCCTGGCTGTCCTGAAACTTGCTTTGTTGACCAGGCTGGCCTCAAATTCACAGAGATCCACCTGCCTCTGTCTCCCAAGTGCTGGGATTAAAGGTGTGTGCCTCCACTGCCCAGATGGGGGTTCCAGCTTTTACGGAGTGCTGGGAGGGCACCCGAACTCAGGTCCTTGTGTTTGGGGGGCGAGCACATAACCACTGAGCCACCATCCCAGCCCGTTATTTTCTTGGTTGCCCTTTTATTCATTCTTTGCTCATATTAGACATTAAACCCATGCTCTGGTACATTCTAAGCCTTCGTTCTCTTGTTGAGCTATGCCCTCAACCCTTGACCTTTTACAATGTCATAGTAGCTGAATTCTTAATCTATAATCATAAGTTATAACTAAATTATAATTGATAATCTTTTAAATTAGCAGTTTCAATATAAAAACTCTATGTGATTCCTGAAATGACATCAGGATTGTGCTGGTTTCTGGCACTCTCTATTCCCATCCTAGTATACATTCAGTTTTAATGTATTTACAGTAATAGATGCCATAAACACAATTTTATATTTGACTTCGTTTGTTACGGTCACACCAAGTGCTGTTTTTCCTCTTCTACTTCTGACCTCTTTTTCCCCTAGCTTCATCTGCTGCAGCAGCCAAAGTTAACAGCTTAGTTTGCACTCATAAAACAGGAAGTGCACACATGTCCTAGTTTGCATTCTATTGCTGTGATAAACACCATGAGCCAAAGCAACTCGAGAAAGAAAGGGATCGTTTGGCTTACACTTCCACATCAGAGTTCATCATTGAGGGAAGTCAGGACAGGAACTCAAAAAGGAATCTGGAGGCAGGAACTTAAACAGAGACCATGGAGGAGCAGAGAAGGCTGCTTCCTAGCTTGCTTCTCATGGCTTGCTCAGCTTGCTCTTTTATACAGCCCAGGACCACCTGCTCAGGAACGGCACTGCCCACAGTCACCTAGGCCCTCCCTCATCATTGATTAATCAAGAAAATGCCCCGACAGACTTCCCCACAGGTCAATCAAAAGCAAGCATCTTCTCAGTTGAGGTTCCCTCTTCCCAGATGACCCTGGATTGTGTCCAGTTGACCAAAAACTAACGAGCTCACAGGAGGAGGTCCCTGCTTCTTACCAAGTCGGGATTGTATGCTGTACTTTCCTTTGCCCCAGATATTCGCACTTAGCCGTAAGTGTGGACCTCCATCTACAGACCAAGAGATAAAGGGCTGGTTCTTTTGGACAAGCATGTAACTACAAGGTATACAAGAAGGTCTCGCAGTCTTCGCCATTCCTTGCTGCCTGGGGACTCTAGCTCTTCTTTCTTCCTGAAAAGCAATGCTCCCTTAAACATTTGGAATAAAAACCTTTCTGAGAAATACTTGCATCCCAGCAAGTGTAAAATCCCAGAATTGTATTTCTGGATGGGAAGGTATGTCCTTTCTAATTCCCCCAAGCAGCTATAAGAATCCATACCCACTCAGGCAGAACTAAGAGCACACACTCCACCCCCTTCCATCTCCCACAGCCTCAATAACACCGGGAGTTAGCGATCTTGTTAGTGTTTGCCCATCTGATGGATGAGCTATGGTACCTCTGTGCCACCTTAATTTGCATTTTCTTGGCTACAAGCTATGTGAAACATCTCTTCACATATCTATTGGCTCTTTAGATTTTTCTCTTCTACCATGACTGCTTCCACATTTTTCTCTCATGAATTTGTCTTTTCATTGAGGGTGTTTTGGAGCTCAATGTAAGAAGGATATTAATTGACAGATTCCCTGAGAAAAGCAACCTGAAGCACAGGAGGTTTATCTTGGCTCGAAGTTTTAGAGCCACAGTCTGGCAGGGAGAACATGGTGGCTGCAGCAGCGTAGACCAATGGTGGTGGGAACCACTGGTCTGTGGTAGTATAAATTTGCAGTGTGGCTTTATTCATATGCTGGAAGCTCAGGAAGCTGAGACGGGACCAGAGAGAGCTCCCAGATACCCACCTCTGTCAGCCACGCCTCCTATCCCGAAGGCCCAACAACCCTCCCAAACAGCCTCACCAGTTAGCCTAAGTGTTCAAACACAGGATTCCATGGGGAACATCAGACTGGAGTCTTCACATCTCCTGCTGTACAAGATAAACACACCTCCCCAGTGTATTGACTTATGATAGTATTGTTTTATAGCAAGTGAATATAGTGAGCTACAGAGCACTAGCCAGCTTGGAACATGTTATGTAGCCCAGGCTGGCCTCATACTGATCCTTCTGCCTCAGCCTCCCATATACCTCAATACCAGCATATCTTTTTTTTAATGGAATTCCTGTTCTGTTTTGTTCAAAAACATCTCCCAGGTGGTAAGTGATAGTTCTGTTTCCTTCTGATTCGTTTCTAACCTAAACATGTACCCTCTCGGTAACTGTGCTTATCTATTTAAGGTAGGCTCCAGGGTTACTTTCTTTCATGGATCTAGCTGACCTTTGTGTTCTATACTGATCTCTGATCTCAGAACTCTGGGACTCTTAAGAGGTGCCTGGGCGGCAGATTCCAAAACTGGGCCTGGGAGGTCTGTGCAGTGGGACAGAGTTTCGGCTCCCCGGTGACATTACTGTTCCCCCTCTGTTGATCTACCAAGTGTGCTCCAAGGAAAGCTCTGGTTTGGACAAGGTACTCTGAACCTAAAGGAAGTCCAGAACCCTCCTTCAGATGAACCGGGATCCTCCAGACCTGACATTCTCTGACTTAAGAAGGGAGAGTTGAAAACAGGGCAAGGGACCTTCACCCTGCACTAAGTGTAGTATTAGCTCCAACTTGGCTCTATACAGGTATCAGAATCACAGTGTGTTGGCTGGGAAGGGACTTTTGCAGCCTGGACTTTATAAAGAGTTCTGGTGCTTGAACCCCTGCCAGACCATGTGACTCAGAGTCCCTAGGCACTGGTATATTCTAAAATCTGGTGGCTCTAACAGACAGCTAGGGTTGAGAGCCGCCTCTCCAGTTCAACCCCCTCAGTAAAGTGCAAGTTGTCTCACCAGAGCATGAAGGCCCGCACAGTGAAACATGAATTCACCTGGCCATCCGGAGTTCCAGCTAGAACCCACACTTACACTTTCTCGTCTCTCCATCAGACATCTTGATGACATCGCAGAACTTCCAGGCGGCAACCGGGAAGGCTGTGTGAATGCTCTGAGGCTTTGCGTGTGAGGGGCTTTACAGAGGCTAAGTCCTCATGTCACAGGTCTCTAGACCTTGTTCTGCCTCGCAGGACTTCTAAGGGACAGGGCCATAAAGAACTAACTAGGATAAAAGGCAGCTCCGTGAACAGAGAATCGCAAGTAAGAACCCCCTGCAGGGACGCACAGTGCAGTACAAGAGTGGGAAACCCGGGGAACTGTGCTCAGGGCCAGTGTTTCAGTTGTCCCAGGACTGATGGAGACGGCCTGGATGGATGGAAAAGGTGTTCCGCACACTCCTCCAGAGCAGCGCTTGGTCGCCTGAGCACCTCACTGGGGGTTCCAGGCAGAGAAAGGGTAGCCAGGTTTTGGGGGGGAGAGATGCTGAGGGGTCTTCAGAACCGGCTCGACCTGCCTTACGTTCTGACCTTCTCCCCTCTCTGCCCGCAGGAATGAGACCGTGCTGCACCAGTTCTGCTGCCCCGCTGCTGACACCGAGCAGAAGCCTGCCTGCTCAGACCTGGCTTCCCAAAGGTGCGAACGGGCCCCTCCTCCCTCCCCTGCCGCCCTCCTTCCGCTCCGATCCCACGCGAGCCAAGCCGCTTCCGCCCCCTGCTAGTCTTGTGTGGTCTGTTTGCTTTCCTCTGCTTCCCATTCTCCCCTTCCTCTCTCCTTCCTCTGGTCCTACGTGAGCGATTCCCACGTTTCAAGGTCACGTTTCATACCTCATTGCTTTAATCCCAGCCATGTTGTGATCAGCTTGTGTAAATTATGGATTTGGCAAAGAAGAGAGATGAATTTGGCTTTACGTTTCTGCGGACTCCTTGTGGCAGGGTGGGTGGTGGGACTCATGGAGGTTCAACCCATGCGCACTGCCTGGCCTGCCTGTGGCAGACTCAGTTTTCCTTCCAAAAGGGGGCCAAGGAGACTGGCTTTCACTGGAAGGATTTCTCAGCCCTCGCGGAGCTGGCTGACAACCCGAGAGAAGGACAGTGGTGACACAGCAGGGCTTGGTGTCGCAGCCCTGTGCTGTCCTCATTCTGTCCGGGCCAATCACACTCCCTCTTACCTCCCATGGCCTTTCTGTGTGGTCCTCATCGTCGCCATGCTTTCACCACGCCCCGCTCTGGCCTCCCCCTCCCCCCTGCCTTGTGCTTTTTAATGACCTTCCCCCTCATCCACATCACTGCCCTCTGCCCCTGCTCTTCTCTCAGTCTCTGCCGATTCCTCTCCTCACAGTTCTTTCCTGCACATCACTGGTATTCTGGCCCCATCTCGAATCTCCAGACTTAGGAATTATTTGAAAGCTTTAACACCCCTGGGCCTCAGTTTTCTCATCTGTTTAGTAAGGGCGGGTCTGTCTAGGAAGTAGCGTTGACATGTAATGTCACTGATCTCCAGGTTACACAGTGAGGCAGGCAGGCAGGCGATCCTCCCTGCTGCCAGTGAGTGGACAGTGAGGTCAGATGAGTCACAGACAGTCATAGAATAAATACCAACACCTGGACTTGAACTTGGGGCCTTGAACTCCCAAGACTTACCATTTTCACATCAGAGATTCAATGATTCTATAATTGTGTCCCCTTTGACTCCTTGGGAAACAATGAGGAATATAAAAAGGCATGCGTGTACACACACACACACACACACACACACACACACACACACACACACGCAAAGGCATTGCTACTCAGATATCCTCAAGAGGAGGCCACTGGGAAGAGGCAAGACTGAAGCCGAGTCAGGGGAGCTGGGGCCCACGAGGGGCAAGGAGTCCGGGTCCTTAAATAAGAAGTGGGGGTTTCCTGAGGCTGCCCAGCCTGGAGGAGGGGAGACAGAATGGAAGGGCCAAGTGCACTCTGGTCTCTGCCACATTTGCGGCCAAGTCTGGAGCACAAGACACACAAGGCTCACTCGGATCCTTGAGAAGCCTTCGCCCCATCTAGTAGGGCATTAGGATAACACTAAAGAGAAAAATGACTCCTGGGGACTTAGGAAGAAAAGCCCGGGAGACACGAGAGGAGGAGAGAGAAGAGGAGGAGAGTTCGGGGAGGCACACAGGGGACGCTGCTGGATGAGACAGAAGGCCCAGCTCCTTCCTGTGGACTGTCACTGTTCAGTCAGCAGAGGAGAAGGAGTGGACCCCCCCCCACTTCAGCAGCCGCCTCAGTTTCCCCTGAACATTGTGCTGGAGCCCTGTCGGAGCGCAGGGCTTCTTTGGAAGGGTGAGCGGGGAAGCTGAGGCTCAGGTGGGGCGGACTCTTTCCTGCCTCCCTCCTACCCCCAGGTTCCTCTGTGTTCTGTTACGTGGCTCCCCTAGAGCACCATATCCAGCAGCATCAGGAAGGAGTCCAGCACCCCTGTAAAGGGTGAGGGTTGTCTTCAAGACTTGGAGCGGACGCCGGGCAAGCCCTTCTCTTAGTCCCTTCTCTTAGAAGGTTTGCTGGGTCTTTTCTAGAAGTTCAGGCAATAGGCTTAGAGACTGGAAGAGCTAGGGAGAAGGGCAAGAGGTGGGAGGCTCTCAGGAATGTTCCAGAAGGACCCATAGGCCTTGGCTTTCTGCAGCAGAGGTCAGTGGCCTGCCTCCAGATTTCAGCTGTACTGCCCTTCCCCACCCGTCTGTCTGGTTTGCAGTTTCCTATAGTCTGTTCTATCTATTGGTCTGTGAGGACCGCTTCTTGGGTCCTTTTGGGGCACTCAGCAACTCACTTGTTAGTTGGCCTGACCGTGGCTGATTTCTGGGAAAACTCCAAACTAAGACAAGTTTTCTCCCACTAGACTCCCGACATCTGTCCTGACTCTGTCACTGACCCCTGCACAGCCCTTTGGTCCCTTCCTGAGGACCAGGCATCCCACCTCCACAGACAATATACTAAACGTCCTGAGAGTTCGTCAAGAAGACCGTGTCAAGGTCAATGGCCAGGCTGAGAGCCTAGCACAGGGTGAGCAGGCCGGAGCCTCTGAGCAACCCCTAAAATCCTTAGCCAAACTGGTTTCCTACCAGGTCTGTCAGCCTCCAGAGGACTTTCAGAGGTAAACCAACTGGTCTCTACAGACGACTTTGAGAATCCAAAACCAGTCGGTAAGATCGTTTAGCCAGTTCTGGAAGCTCCTCATCTTCTTCCTCTGCTTCTCAGCTGAGGTCAAGGTCAACACAAGTTTGTAGCATATCATTTCCCCTCCCCAACACCACCCCATCCCACCCCCACCCCCGACCCCACTCCATATTGCAGGGCTAAGTCAGGGACCTACCTGTTTCTTAATCCCTGAGCTCTTCTCCTATGAGATGCAGGAGTAGTTTACCTGTCTGCCCAGCTGTGTTAGCCCCGAGGCCAGACACTCTAGACAGAAGCTGCAGGGGTTCTGAAGGGACCCCCCACTGGCTCCCAAATAAGCAGAGAAGCCCAGTCACAGGAAAGGGAAGGCAGCCTGCCCAGGTCCCCAGAAAAGCAGCTGGTAGCTGTGTCAGGCAGGCTCTCTAGTCCTGGAATCTGCCAGTGGTGCTTGTGGGAGAGGGAAGACCTGAAAATGAGTAAGTCTGTGAAGGGGAGGCCAGGGACAGGCACCAGGGAGCCAGGAGCAAAGGAGCAGTTGTGGACGGGCAGAGGATGCTGAGGTGAGATGAAGAGGCAGTATTAGAGCGGGCACCAATGAGACCAATACCCACACAGCTCCGGCAAACAGCCCGGGCCTGCCAGCCAGGGAAGTGAACCCTCAGGTTGGAGCTAGAGGAGCCCCAACTCAGCTTTGCTGTGACCAGGCAGGAAACAGCAGCTTTGTGCCAGGCTCTCCCCCCCCCCCCCGCCCCGCCCCGGCTGGGGACCTGGTCCTGTCCCCTCCCTACCTCCTCCTCACTACTGTGATGACAGGGCTGTGCTCTGGGAACTGAATAAGCTTGTAATTGCAGCTACGGGGCCCAGTGACATTCAGAACAATGGATGACCCAAGAGTTGGCCAGCCGCCTCCCAGCAGCTCCCAGAACTGCAGCCCACTTCACTCCGTGGGTGGTAATGGGACTAGATGAGGACGATTGGCTTCCATTAGATAATGGAAGGTGGGTTGCAGGAGAGGCAGCCGGGCAGAGGAAGCCCAGCGGGAGGAAGAGGGACTCACAGCTGGGGAGCCTGGAGCCCCAACATCCTGAAGGGGGTCCTCCCTTGGTGCCTGCTCCTTCCCCATCGCCTCACCCTTATTCCGGGCAGTTATCCCTGCATACCCACATCTGTGAGACAGATGTGACCTAAAAGTGCAGACAAGGACCCTAGGTGTCTTGGCAAAAGGACCGTGGCTAGTGAAATCTGGTAGCTGAGCCAGTCCAACTCCAAGGCCTAACCTTCTCCCTGGATGCTGACAATGGGGATTTTTCCCCCTAGAGCTAGAGGAAAATCCTTTTAGCCATTTCATTTGATCTTAAATAACATCTCTTTCCTTTTGGAAGTCTAGTGGACTCAGAAGCAAAAAGAGAAAAATGAAAATGCTATCCAATAACACAGAGTTAACTGCTGATAATATTTGAGGGGACAGCCTTCCACTGTTTGGTTTCTCTACGCCTTGGGTTTTACATTTTCCTACCATTTCAAAAAAAGAAGACGACAAAGAAAGAATTTGTAGCCTACATTCTCCCGGGTATGCACCGTTATCGTGTCCAGGGCCTCCAGTCCTAACCAGGCTCCCGGTCCCATCATACATGACTTGGGTCATGACTCACATGCCATACCTGGTAACCAACTAACCAGTGATGCCTACAGCAGGTCCCGATCTGCCGGATGCTGAACCAGGCAGGATCTTTCTGGAAGGACTATGAGGGAGATCCTGCAATGGCCTGGGGAAACCCCTCATCCATCCTTCACCCAGCTGGCTGTAATGGGCCTGAAACAGATCAATGGACCAGCTTGTGTTTACTAGGCAATTACAGTTTTCACATGCCTGTTCCGTTAGTCACTGGAGCCCTGTCAGAGGCTTCCTGAAACCCATCCCACCCACTGATTTAGACCAGCCAAAGGGTCATCCAGGTCACACTGCTGGAGCATCTTCTCATGATACATTCAAGGTATATGAGGCAGCCTCCTAGCCTGTGAGGCCCCTGGCCCTAGGAGGCAGTGCATGGCAGAAGAGGCCAAGAAAAATGGTTATCTCCTTCGGGGTCCTGTGGCTAGGTGGCAGAACACTTTGGGAGCCCCCGAGCCTGTGAAAATCCTTCAGTGTCCTACCCTGACACGGCACAGCTGACCCCCTAGGCCTCAGGTAGGGTCTGAAACCTCCCGCTGTGGAATGTGGGACAGAGTGGCCCCTGAAGAGCAGGGGCATTGAACAGGGAAGTCTGTTCCTCACTGGGGCTTCTGCATACCCTAGGGAGAGCATTCCTCTGGGCCTGGGAGCCAAAGAATGAATGGTGCCCTAGGAGTACCTTGCTATTCCCACAGTGCTCAACATAGTCTTCCAGGTTTTCTGGTGAAGCTGTTTAAATTTTACTTACACAAACTGACCTGAGCGGATCCTTGGGATGTTCTTTTTGGAGTCCTGTGAGCACCGCCCTCTCCTCAAAGGCCTGAAGATTTTCTAATCCACAACTTCTTGAGCTTTATTTTATTTCCCTTCTGAATGGCCCTCTTACTAGTTCATTTAACCTATCGCCAGCCCATTAAAAAAAATAATTTATAATTTCCACAATGGCACCTAATGTCAGACAAAAAAAAATTAAAAATCATTTTTTTTTTTAAAAATCAAACCAAGAGTGGGAAAAATAAAAACAAGAAATAGTCTATAGCAAGACTGATTTAATCGTATCAGGCATTCTGAAAAACATTATTACCTTTTCAGAGGCTCGAGATGCCTTAAGATAGGAGGCTTCTGGAGATCTTTTGAGATAACTTAAAGGGACAAACAGTAGATGTGATGGCGCCTGCCTGTAATTCCAACATACCAGACCCTCTGACAAGGACAGCGATAGTTCAAGGCCAACCTGGGCTGCATAGGAAGATCATGTCAAATGAAAAATTAAAAAGACAATTGTTGAGGAAGAGAAGGCAGTGTGTGTGGCTGCCCTTGGTAGGAAGAGGAGCCGAAGGAGAGAAGAGAATGTGTCCACTGATGTAAAAGCACAGGACAGAAAGGAACTCTACCAGAAGTACCTCGCCATGTATTTTCCAGCTGGGGACTTCCAGCTGATGTACAATTGAGGTCCCCAGAAGCCCAGAACCTTTGCCAACACAGTAAGAAAGGGAACATCCTTTCTCCATGTCTCAGTTTCTCCAATATGACTTGAGGGATACCCTGTCAAATCCCAGCCTATGTCCTGGGCTTGGACACTCTTTCACTCCAGATCCAAGGACACATGTGATTGGAAGAGGGCTGAGGAGGTTGGCCGGCACCTTTTACCCTCACATGAAGTGCCTGGACACATCTTTAGCTACTCCGTACTTAAGTGACCGCCTAAGTACCCTCCCAAGTGACCTTGGGAAAGAATTCTGTGTCTCCTCAGAGAAGATGGGCCAGGAGGGCAGAAGCTGGCAGAAGTCAAGACCAGAAGTTATTCAAAGACAGCAGCAGCCAGTGGTGGCTGTGAGCCCCGCTTCCTCTTGTTCATGTTTGAAAGTGTCCCCTTTGCTGATAAATTGGTTGTGGGTGGTACCAGCACCCACACAGACTGGTAAGCTCTGTGTGACCATCATGCTCTATGTCCATGCCAAAGCTTGAAAGGCTTAGAGAGTCATTCAGGGCTCCTTGGGTCCCCTGGGGAACTGTCTTACCAAACATACTCATAAGAGATTCATTGATCTTACTGGCATGAGTTGGCTAATTCATGATGAAAAATCATCTTAGTAAGCAGGATCCTGTTCATCTATTACTGAAAGCATGAGTCCCCTTTCCTCTTCGGGGACTAAAGGATGATCCCCAGGGATTTTGGTGGCTTCCAAAGACAAGGAAGTAGTGAAGTGCTCCACAGGAGCAGATGGATGCTGGGAGACTTTATGACAGTGTGGTGTGGAACAGAAGACAGGTGCCAACTAGAGTGATCCCAATGCAAGCTCAAGCCAAGGCCTGGTGCCTACAAACTTCAGCCTTGGTGAAGTGACGTCATGTTTCTCACCCTCACTGTGAGAAAGGGATTGCAGTAGCTCTCCTCTTTGGAATGTTTGGGGGGCATGACATATGATGATGAGTTGGAAAGATGCCTGGCATGTCTTAAGAACTCAATGAATGCTAGCTGCTTGAAAGCTGGACTTTCTAGAAATAGCTTGATGGTACAACATTTACCTAGCACACATGAGGAGGCCCTGGCTTCCACTCCAGCACACACACACACACACACACACACACACACACACACACACACACACGGCAGGGGACTTAGGGAGAGAGAGAGAGAGAAAAGGAAGGAGAGAGGGAGGGAGGGAAGAAAGGTTTTTTAAATGACTGAGAAGTATTTAGATAAACATCTGGGAGTGGACCCAGTGGAAGATGTGTGGGAACCCATGACCTTACATGTTACTTATGCTCACTGTGCGAGAAAGCCAATGTAAAGGATGAAGGGTATTTTGCTCAGTTTCAATGGTTTCAGACCATGGTCATGTGGCTCCATTATTTCTGAGCCCTGGAAGTACCACATGTCATGTAGGGAGCATGATGGTAGAAGCTGCTTACTTCACGGCAGCCAGGAAGGAGGGAGATGGAAGCAGAGATAGGCTGACAGGGAAGGAAGAAAAAAGAGAAAGGGAGCAAGGGCTGAGATATCACCATCCATCCCTCTCAAGAGCACACCCAGTGCCATAGCTTCCTCCCACCAGACCGCCTGTCCTAAACATTCCTCTACTTCCTAGAGAGCCACAGATTAGCAACCAACACCTGGTTCGGGGGCATTTCAGGTCCAAATCCTAACATTCACTCTGCTGGACCTTTCAGAGAGAGGTCCTCTTTTAGGCTTGGCAGGTAACAGGCTCACAGGGAGGAAACCTTATCCAAATAGGTCTGTTCTCACCTGTGACTAATGGAGCACTGGCTGAAAAGAGTCCAAGATTCAAGACAGACTCTGAATGGAGGGACTAAGTTGAGGCATAGAACATAAAAGGGAATGTCCCAGATGGATGCCAGGCAATTAGAGCAAAGGATTGGGGGATTTTCTCGACATCAGGCAGGACACGGAGAGGTTAAACCAGACCTGGAATGTCACCATGGAGGCTGGGATGACATAGACAGCCAGACATTGTATCAGAAAAGTCTCCTTGCCAGCCCAGAGCTTTGCCTGTCTGCTCCTCTGAAATGAGAAATCAATTTACTCTCAAGAGTGAAGGGTTTATGGTTCAGTCCTGCCCCACAGCTGCTGAGCAAGCTGGGATCTCCAAGGCTTCCTCCCAGAGTCAATATGTAGTAGAGAGGTTCTGAACAATGCTCATTGTCTCAAGTTGCCACAGCGTCTGGCATCCCTTCCTGCCGGGACTGAGGGAAATAGCGGAGTCAGTCTGCTATCGTAGCTTGTGTTTTTTACTGGAGCAAGAAAGACCAGGCTGGACACCAGAAAAGCATCGCAGGAGGAAAACTAAAAGGAACTCCGGGAAGACAGTGGGGAGTCTTGCCCCATAGTTACTCTACTGGTGGGTGATCCTGCCGTATCAACTTTCCTGCCATATCCAACTCTCCTGCCATATCCAACTCTCCTGCAGTCATTACCTTGTTGCCATAACAACCACAGTACCTGATAGAAACACTTCAGGGAGGACAGATTTATTTTTGCTCACTGTTTCCGAGGGTTTTCAGTCCACTGTGGAGGGAATGATATAGCGGAGCAACTCAGTTCACGGTGGTGGAAGCTTGTGGTGGGGGCTGTCCAAATTATGGTGAGGTAGGAAGGCCAAACAGGGACAGAGAATAACTTCTCTCTAAGCGGCCCTAGTGAGCTGGTGGAGAAAGGCTGTCACCACTAGGGGAGCTGTGGCAGTCCCTGAAATGGAGGAGCCCTCCCAGGGCCTTCTATGGCAAACCTAGCTTCCAGCTTGGGTCATGGTGGTCAAGAAGCTATGGGCCAGTGAGCTTGTAGTAAATGCTCTAGGAAAGACATAGGAGGGCTTCTGCACAGGGGTCTGGGGTGGGCTGAGGGTTCGGATCATGAGCAGGGATGGAAGATTATGGCCTCTGGTGGTGCACAAGGCACAAGAACTGCCACAAGAAAGCCAGCCTCTCCTTCCTTGCAGATAGTGAGGCATGTTGTCTAAAACACTGCTGCATAGTGAGGAAGCAGAGTCCAGTAAGGGAGGGTGATGTCCCAGTGCCAGAGGACACAGAGGAAAAGAGAGCAGCCCTGGCTTTGTCTGCCCACCGTGGGACCGTGGGTAGGATTTCCAGCCTCTTCCCTGACTTGGCTCTTGTCTGTCACTAACTCTGGCCTTCCCTTTAATCTCAGCCCTTCTCTGGTCCCATCTGGGGCCTGAGAAGACACTTGGCTTCCTACATTCATTCTGACCATCTAAAGCAACTCTATTGATTCAAAGAAAGGAGAAAAAAGATGTGTTTTAGCAAAGGATGAAAAACCCTGAGGGGATGTGAAGCACGTTGTTAGCTTTTGTCTAGAAAATGCTTTGTTTCTTTGTCCCAGAAGAGCTTTGAGAATGAGTGGCAGAGTCAGGAGTAATCTAGTGTGGGTGGGTGGCCAGGTCCTCGGGAGGAGCCACAGCATGAGGGAGGAGGCCTCCAGCCCTCAAAACCTTTCCAGCCAGGTCCCCGTAATTACTGTTACAGCTGCAGTGGTAGAAAAATATCTCACCTCTTGTCCTTCGAGAGGCCAACATCTTCAGTGTGCCCACTTCCTCAGCACCTTATTCCAGCTGTGCGCCGGGCTGCAGGGCAAGCTGGCCTCTGGCCGGGGAGATGTGGTCCCCTCTCCAAACAAAGCTCCCGTCCCCTCTCTCGGTTTTCAATTGTCCCTGTTCCATCCAGCTCCTGAAACTGCAAAGTGTGACCTACCAAGACCCACTAAGGAGCCTAAAGGGGGCACTCCCTTCCTGAGTCAGCACCCTGGTAGAGCTATGTAGACCCAGTTTGCCTGACTCCCTCTTTTCTTGCCTGCTCCCCTATAGAAGGTTTACCTGTGAGGTCACTCCATCTCCAACTCCTCAGTTCACAGCCCCACTTTTCAGATGAGAGAACAAGGCACAGAAACATTAGGTATCTGGCTACTCAGGTGCAAAAGCAGGGGCCTTACCCCTCTCAAGCTCTCTGGCCTTTGAATAAGCATTCCATCAGCCCCGGAGATAGTGACAAGTCTCTACAAAGCTGTATGGTACTTCTCCAAGCATCTTCTCTGTGTCCCCAGAGATACCTGCAGCCCTTGGCACAGAAATTCCTCTGTGTCATTGCTCTGAATCAGTGTTCTTATCTGGGCACGTGCACTGGTGTGGTGGTAAAATGTGGTAGATGTGAGAGGCTAAGCGTTTTCCCAGGTAGAGAACCTGGAGATTTTAGTAAAGGCTCTTGGAAATGATCTCTAGGTCTGAGAACAGAAGACAACGATAACCCTAGTCATCAAGAAAAGAGGAGGAGTAGCAAGCTGGGCCTCCACTGTGAGTTTGCCAGTGTCCTCTGATCTCAATGTGTCAACATTTTACTTGCTGCGCAGTTGGGTGATCTCTATGGAAGAGAGATGAGGCACACAGCAGAGGCCAAGCCCAGAGGCAAAAAGCCCACCAGTCTTGGACAATTCTGCCATAAACTTTGAGTGGGGGCGGTTAAAAGACCCTACAATCTGCCCCAACAGTCACAATGGGCTTTTATAATCCTGTTTTATTGGTCATGTGGGCATTCCTGGGGAGGATGTGACTTGGGGACAGATAGTTCTCTATTGCTCAGATAGTTCATGGTAGGGTGATAGCACTCAGAGACAAAGAGAATCTCCCACAGCACTCTTGGGAAGATATGCAAGAACATTTCCTTAGGGGACAATTAGAGTGGCATGTACTGAAGCATACTCCAGTATCTCCACCCTTGGAAGAGTAGTAAAGATTAAGCAATATATATCTACCCACGTGTCCATTCATCCATCCATTAACATTTATTATACCCATCTAATGAACCAGCCCAATGTAATAAGTACCTGTGATTTAAAAGGGGGTGCATGGAAGTCTAGTGGAGAATAGAGACACATTGATGCATAATTCGAATGTCATTGCTAAAAGACAATCAAGTGTCAAAACTTACCCGCCTAGAGGTAAGAAGCAGGATATAGAAGGAGGATCAACTCTTCCCACAGTCACTAAACGAGTCCTAAAAGAGTTCACAAGAGAGAGAATGGTGTGGGTGGAAAGGTTGTACAGAGAGAAGAGCCCTTTGAGATGCTCCTGTGAGATGCACGGTGGTCTAAGACAGCTCAGCAGACTTGGTGGAACAGAGAGGTCGTCCAGTGGGGGTGACTGTAAATGGACTTCTTCCTCCAGCCCTGGAATCATTGAGGAGTTCTGGGCAGAGGATTGGCAGTAAAACACCTGCATTTCAGGAAGGTGGCTCTGATAATAAACACAGTAGGCATGATGGAGAAGTCACAAAAAGCCCAGGAAGACTTATGTATGCTGTTATACGCCAGGATCAGGCATGCACAGCAGGTGTCTAGTAACCCTCAAGCTACAGGCTGATTTCCCATCTGAGTGGCCTTCTTCACATGTGATGTCTAGTTCCAACACGTGGGTCATCTTCTGTTGGTCATGTGTGATATTCCTCTAAGCAACTGCCTGTTCCTCAGTCTCTCAAAGACCTTTACTTCCATATATATATAATGCACTCTCAAGTATGGACTAGTCTTTATGGTGCCCTGGGCCCGTGCATACATACAGGCCCAATGTCACATTGGCACTGTCAAAGCTTTCTCAGAGTCCTTCATTTTGGTGCCACCCACATTCTACTTTTTTTGCCTTTTCAAGTGGGGGCCCAAGGCCAAGGAAGAACCTGGTGAACAGTTCCACTCACATGCTAGTATTGTCCCAGGCAAGTGCATTGTCCCTGGGTTCAAGGGAGCTGAGATCACCTAGATACCTTCTAGACTCTCAGAGACAAGACTGTAATGGAGATATTTTGTTTGCAGAATGAATGAATGACTCCCATTTACAGAATGCCAGTTAAGGCTAGGCTGCCTAGAACCTGACCCATTAAGGGGCTGTAGAAACACAGCTGTGTTCTGGAAGAAGCATCACTCTGGATGCAAGTACAGGGCTGTGCACCATAGATCACCAGCTCCTGGTTGGAGTAGGCAGTCCTCCATCTGCAATAGTGTAACAGGATCGTTCTAGAATGAAAATTCCAGCATTAAAAAAAAATCTGTCTAAACATGGCATAGAGCCCATTCTGTTGATGCTTAGACATAAAATAAAGGTTCTGAGCCTGTAGGACTCTTCTGCTCCCTGACCAAGGGTCTAAATCACAGATTTACGCAATGTACTCTGGACAATGCCTATCCAGCGAAGGTCACATTGTCGTGGGTACAACCAAGGAGCCTGCATGAGGCAGTGAGGACAGAGAAGCCAACAATCCCATAGGTCATGATGCTCCAAACCAGGACCCCTTCTCCATGCACAGAACAGGGGTCAGATGAGCCTCAAGGAAGCCAATCCATCTGGGGGGCTGACAGAGACCATGTGTTATACGGAGAACCTTGCTACTCAGTTTTGTGAAGGTCAGCAGAAGACCAAGTGGGAGAAATACCTTCCAGTTCAGAATGTCGCACGCTGTGTGGGTCTGGCTCAGAAACAAACCATTCTCTCTATTTATTAAGGCCCTGGTGTATGCCAGGCACTGGATATATGCTTTATCTCTTCCTTGTGGCAACCTTGGGAGGTACTTACCCATTCTGTAGACGAACAGATGGAGCTACAAAGAAGGTGGTGAGTGGACCAAGGTCACCTGGTGAGGAAAAGAGCAGACTTATAACCCATCCTTCCTGACAGGGAAGCCATGATCGTCTCCTTCCACTCTCCCGTCTTGACTACGCTGATGAGCACAGTTCAGGGGGCTCATGGCCACTTCCCGTCATGTTGCTTGTAGGTGAGTCCAAGGGAAGGAAGGCAGAGCCCAGCCCTACCCACCACCCCACACTGTCATTGGCAGAGCACAGCCATCAAAGGGTAACAACTCCATGAAGCCTCTTGCCAGGCACATGTCAACGAAGAAAGTGAATGGCTTCATAGCCCTGAGCAGTCTTCAGTTCCTAGAGTCTCCGGACACTTTGGGGACGAAGTAGCCCTGGGTGTCTGGGCCGAGACTGAAGCAATGACAGACCGGAGAAAGGATGGGAGGGAGTGCTCCTGCCCAGTCCTGGGGTTGGGGAAGGTGTCTTATTTTGGGGAGAGGGCCATTTCCATACATTTGAGAGGGGGAAAAAAAAGACATATGCCATAGCAAGAGGAGTTGAAGTTAGACAGTAAAAAGAACTTCCTGGTGACTGTAGTGAGAAAACATGTACGATGTCTAGAGGGCTACGTCCTTGAAGCTCGTCTGGTGGCCACACGGGAAGTGGTAGAGCAGAGTGCTATGCTGTAGAGCGAGGCTTCTTGAGGCCCAGACACAGCCACGAGCTCTTCTTCATCGGTGGGGAATAGGGAAGGCTGGAACAACGGGTGGAGATGAGGCCAAGAGGGTTCTTCATCCCACCTCTGGGGTTGGGACCCTCTAAGGAGTATCTCCGTTCCCTAAGGTTGGGGAAAACACAGAAGAGGCCTTCTAACACAGTTTGGAGGACCTTTTGGAGTGGGGCAGTCTTGGAAGAACTAAATCCCCAGGTTTCCTAGCTTTCCAGTGCCAGGGATACCTACCTCACTGGCTGCATGTCCTCCTCTATAAAAATTGGGAAGGCTTCACTGTGTGACCCTCAGGTCTCTTCTAATCCTAACCTCTCGTACAGTCTGCCATCTGAGCCATTCCCCAGGTCCTGGGTTCTGTTCATGTCATATATCAGTAACTACTGAAAGTGCATTTATCATCTGTGCAGCTCTCTGTGGGGAAATAAGAATCCAATAGGATCCAGGCCTTGGCCTCTAGGAGGGGACAGTGTAGAAAGAAAAGTTTCTTCAGCACGTCTAAACTCCTATACACACAGACTCCTGTGTTCCTCACTGTAACTCACTGAGGTTGGTACTAACCCTGGTTATGCAGATGAGGAACCCACGGCTCAGAGGCAAAGTCACATGACTAATGCCACGCAGTGGTGGGGCCTGAAACTGGAGCCCATCTGTTAACTACACCGTGGTTCTCTGCTGTGCACACAAGGACTCTTTGAGGATGGCTCTGTGTTCTGAGACAGAGCAGGGACACTACACTCATCCAGAGGAGTCTTAGAGGAAGGGCTTAGCCCTGGGCCTTGAAGTAGGGCACAGCTTGGAGGCTGGTGGAGAAAGAAGCAGTGCAGGTTACTAATTCCCTGTCTTCTTAGGGCAGGCAAGAGGAAGGCAGTAACAGCTCCACCTGCTGGGCGGCCCATGAGAGGAAAGGGGAGTTAGTGAAGAACAGAGGCCTCTATAAACCCAGCAGTGCAAGCGCCCTCCTCTCCACAGGGCCAGCCCCAAAATGAAGGTCTGGAAGGGCTGATGATGGCCACGCCCTCTCCTAGACTCACTAGGGCAGTCTAAAGATGTAGCAAGTCCCCCTAAGTACCCCCAAACCAACGGCCATGGAGCCAGACCGTGGCCGCTGCCATGGTTAACACTATATAGCAGTGTCCACAAGCCAAGAGGTTTTAAGATGCGCAGTAACTACTAGACAGTTGAGACGCCCATTTCCAGACTGGGGACAGGTGCCAGGTCATTAAGTAACCAGCTACGAAGAGGGCAGATCCCAGGCCTGAGCCCAGTCACTCTTCACCATTCTGCTCCTGTTCTGAGTCTTAGACCCAGGTGCCCCCTCAACCTAGGTGCCCTCCCAAACTCAGGTTTACCCCTGCCTGGGGCCCTTTCCAGCCATAAGAGCCCTTCCCTAGCGGGGGCCGCAAAAAGATATATACATATCGCATTAGTCTCTCTCATTGGAAAAGACTAGAATCAGGCAGGTCAGGCCACATGCACCATCCCCTCTCCCCCAACCGAGCGCCGTTGCCTTCTGTTCACAGTGATGGCTCCTGTGCCCAGGCCGGTGGGGGCATGGAGGACTCCGTGGTGGCAGCGGTGGCAGCCGGCAGACCCAGTGCCCATGCCCCGAAGGCTCAAGCCCAGGAGCTCCAGCAGGAGGAGGAGCGGCCGGGGGCGGGGGGCTCCCCACGGGCTGGCCCCCTCCGCGCGGCCTCCCCCGGCCAGCAGCAGCCTGCCCTGGCGACGGCGCTCTGCTCCCACACCCCTGCTGCCTCCGAGTACGAACTCTCCCTTGACCTAAAGAATAAACAGGTACCCAGGGCCTCCTAGGGGGGCGGGGAGGGTGGTGAAGGGCCCTGCCTCTGGGGGCTGTCCAGGGTGCCAGGGACCTGCAGGCATACTTTCTTTCAATGTTTCTCCCCAGCTGAGCTACCTAACTGCCCTTCCCTAGAGCCCAGTTCCTCAGGAGGCCATGCTTAACCCCCACCCGGCCTTTACCTGGCAAGGTTCACGCCCTGCACTACAAGGCCTGCAGCTAGTACATCCAGGTGCCCTTTACAAGGTGCAAATCTCAGTTCCTACTTCCACTTTGCTCAGAAGAAACAGCCTTATTTTCATGCTTCCCAAGGGTAAGCCCAATTCTAAGGCATGCACGAGCAAAATAAGGTGCAAAGTCGTTGGCTGTGGATTCCCAAGGCTGGTCATTTTGGAGGCATTCAGAGCCTCCCTACTGGAAAAGGGGCACCTGCTCAGAGGGAGGTTTAACTGTTAGTCTGTCAAGAAACAGATTGGAAGCCGGGTGGTGGTGGCGCACACCTTTAATCCCAGCACTCGGGAGTCAGAGCCAGGCCAATCTCTGTGAGTTCGAGGCCAGCCTGGTCTGCAGAGTGAGATCCAGGACAGGCATCAAAACTACACAGAGAAACCCTGTCTCGAAAAGGGGGGAAAAAAGAAAAGAAAAGAAACAGATTTGAACTTGGAGAGGTAGATGGGGGATCCAATCCTCACTGTCGCTTCAGGAACACCCACAAAACCCTCTGGGCACTGCTTTCCTCATTAGCAAAGTTGGGAGTTAGGCCTTCAGTTACCACCAATAGCACTGCTAGCCCTGTAATGCGGAGGCTCTAAAGACGCAGCCTCGGCCTGTGGACAAGGCAACTCTCTGGAAGCCAGTGGGACCCAGTAGAGCCAAACTAGCTTCACTCCTTCTGGAGGACCTTGATGCCAAGTGTCATCCTGGTGCGGGAGCAGCAGTGGGCAGTGGGCCTGAGTTTTCGGAAAGCTACATGACAGGGCAGGATTATGTGGATTGGAGGACAACACCGGCAGGTGGGCTTTTCAAAAGTGGCATTTGCAAAACAGAAACAATCTTCAGCATTTTCTGTCTGGTCTATGTGCAGGGAGAGTGCTGCCCTTGGTTCCGCCCAGTTCCCTGTTTTGAGAAGGCACTGGGTAAAAACATGGAAGTTATGGGTACCAAGCTTCCTCGTGAGATAAGGCTGCAGCACGGCAACAAGATCCTTAATAATTGAAGCCAAGATTTTTTTTTTTAATTGGGCAGAAAAAAAATGCTTCAAAATAAGTCAGAGAAAATAGGAAGAGGTCTAAGATCCTGCTTATAGTCTCACGATGCCCGAAGTGCCCATATTTTGTGTGTTGGATGGGAACACGGCCCTGGAGCAGGAGCCTGGGGCTTTGGTTGAGTGTAAGCTCACAGACTTTCACTGTTAGTGAGGGAGTTGCCCAGCACTCACAGCCTTCCTCCAGCCACCCTTCACAGCAGATTCCATAAAGCGACAGCACAATGGTGGCCAGCCGGCAGCCCTGCACCTCACACTCCTCAGGATCTCTGGGTCTTCTGCATTCTGGACAGAAAATGAGAACTCTGGAGGTCCTGAAGAAGGAAAACAGAACAGGTTGTGGTCATGTGAAGAAACCATAGACTAGAAAACGAGTTTGAAATTCGGAAGGGCTGAGGTGTGGGAAAGAGATAAGACGCATTTTCTGTCCTTCCAGGAAAATACAGGGGCACTGGTATATGAAAGCTGCAGATGGAGAACACTTTAGCTTAAGGATTAAACTGATAGAAATGTAAGCTGCCTGGCCTATGCAGTCCTGGGCTCTTTATTACTGGATGAAGCTCTAGATCAAGACAGTGTGAGCTGGAGGGTGGGCTAGCTGTGAGCATCCTTACAACTCTGAGACAGGAACCATCTTTTGTACCTTTCTGCCAGCATCCAGCCAAGAGTCTAGGACATAGTAAGTACCGAGAGAGTGGGTATTCTTTTTAGTAGCTGTGATACCTGAAGCAACAAGCGTGGGGCACCAAGGAGAAAAGCCATACCTCTTCCCCACCCCGGAGGAGGGACTGTGGTCACATCCCATCACCAAACCAAAGAGAGCCTCACCGGAGCAGGAGCAGTTGGTATAGAGTGCTGACTCTGGTGACCTGTTAGCGTTAAGTCTAATTCTAACAGATAGATTCGAACTTCAGGCCATTCAGCCTGAGGACCAGCAGCCCTTCCCTGAATTTTACATCTTATTAGACTAACCACAGGTAGGGTAGGCAGGAGGAACAGAGGACAGAGGGGGATTGAGGAGGTCAGGGCAAGGTCATTGAAACATGGCATGTGCTTACAACAGACTGAGCTTTCCTTTTCTCTGCTGAAGAGCTGTGTGGCCTTGGGCAAGCTGTTCACCTTCTCTGGGCCTCAGCTACCTCACATGTGTCTCTGGGGCTTTGCGTGCTTCCCCTTGGCCTCTGTCTCTGAAGGTCCTCCTCCTCCCTGCTCTCCTCCCTTGGCCTCTTACGTTCCAGCTGGTCGGAGGTGTTTCCTCACCTCTCTGGAAGCTTCTCTGGCCTTTCCTCATTACTCCCACCCCCACCCCCAGCACAGAGCCTGGTATTAAGAAAATGTTCTGTGGTAGAATGCTCACGAAGCTTGTGGGGTTCTAGGCTTGATCCCCAGCACCACAGTGAGATGAAATTAAACCATGGGGAGTAGTGTCTTAAAATTAATGAAATCCTGTTTGTTAACAGAGGAAAAAGAACTTTGAAAGTGCCACAATGAAACTTTTTAGGCCAACTTAAAAGCTAATTTAAATGTAGGAAAATATCACAATATCAGAAAAATATTCAAAAGAAAAAGATGATGTTCAGAGAATGAAAAGGAGAAAGATCATGAGTTTGTGACCAAGAGGAATGGGGATGAACGTGAAGCCTAAGCTGGGTCATAACTAGAACTCTGGGGGAGAGGGTTTAGTATTCTGACCCTGCAGTTACCTGCAATCATATGGAATCCAGAGGTAGTTCTTAGGCTTGGGGTTATGGGTAACCATGGCCTCCCCTGTCCTCTCTACCTCCCAGGCTTCTCTGTCAGCCAGTCCAGACCCAGAAGCATTTTTCTGGCTCCTTGTTACCTCATATCATCTCCGTCCTCAACCCTTACTGAGACTGCCTCTGACTTTCTCCCAAACCCCACCCTCCCCACCATCCCACTTGAAGCCAGGCCAGCCTGCCTCTTGCCTGCACCCCTGGGTCACCTCCCGCCAACTCCAGCTTCAGCTGCGCCTCTCCCACCTGGCTGCCACAGCGTGGCTGAGTGAGTCATGCCTGCAAAGTACGCTTCTAATCATGTAGCTCTGCTGGAAACCCTTGATGGCTGCCTTTATGTGCAGGACAAAAGCTTCCTTGGCTCCCCTGCCACAGACCAAGCCCACACCACGGTCCCTGCTGCTCCTATTCACAGCCCCCAGTCCCCCGGGCCAGCCTTTGCCTCTGGCCCTTCATACACAAGGTTTCCTCCACCGGAAGCACTGAACCTCAGCCGGCTCCACTGTGCCTCTCGGGTGGTCTCAGTTTATACGTAGGTCTCACCCAGGAGCTCCAAGCTAGGTGAGCACTTGTCAAGAGTCCCATGACTTAGACTTCAGGCTGGTAGTTGCTCCGATCATACAGACAAGGACGGTGTTGTTCTCCGGCTCTTGCAGAGCTGAGCAGATTGTGCTTTGAACACTCACAGGGTGGGGTGGGCTCAAGGATTGTGCTGCATAGTACAGTCCACATGGAGAGCTAGTGGTCTGCTCTTGGTCATTGCTGTTCTCCTACACTCAGCACAGGCCCTGGAGTCCAGGAAATGCTCAACCAAGAGTGAGTGAATGCAAGAAATCTGCCCCAAGCTTCCCCGCATCTCACTGACCCCTTCCCCAAGACCCTGCCTCCGGAAGGGGGCCTCTTACAACATTACCTCAACACCCTTTGACCTTCTTCCCTGGTCTGCTCACTTCCTCTTGTAGTGATCCTTGGGGCTACAATCTAGGGAGCAGAGAGAAAGAGTAAGCAGGTATGTTCCATGGGTGTTAGGAAAGCCACTGCCCTTTAGGAAAGCCACTGTGGCAAGGGGACAGACTCTCTACCCTCTATTCTATAGAGGTTCCAATGTGATTCCCAAATCCTCCAGCTCTCCGAGGGATTTGCACCCCGCTCTCTGTTGTGGCTGCTGAATAGGCCATCTTGGCTGGCTGTTCAAATTGTAGAGCTCCCTGATCTGGTCAAACCTCAGGGCCACAGAGACATGGTCAGCAGCATCCAGGCATTGTTCCCCAAGTCCAGGATCCATTGGTGTCACACACAGTCTGCCATCTTTCCTGGCATATCTTCTAGACCTCAAGCTACTCACCTCACCCAGGGGCACCTTGCCAAGAAATGGTTGACTAAGTTTCCAAATCACCTTTCCTCTCCGAGCCTCAGTTTCCTCCTTTGGGAACTCGGGTGCTGTACTGAAGTGTCTCTAGGCTCCTTCTCACTTTAGAGATGAGATTTTCCCATGAGTCAGAAGGGAACCAGAGGGCCAGGCTGTAGAGGATGGGAGTGAAGACAAGGCCGGGCGGAAGTGGTACCCCACTTGGCTTCATTCTCAGAGAAGGGTATCACACTGCTGCTCTCTGCTCACTGCTAGTCCTGGTAACACCATAATGCAAGACACACTATCATTTTTGTCACAGAATTAGTCCTCCTGTGGTAGACATGTAGGTGCCACTTAGGACTCTCTGAGCACTGTCTGTTGGTCAGGCATAGTGCAAAACCTTTGCCACGCACTGTTTCCCATATCTGCATATTGTTACTGTGCCATACCATGGATGGGAAGACTAAGACGCAGTCCATGGTCTTAACCTGGTACCCTCCCATCTCCGCCATCACAGTAAACCATCTGTATAGGCTCCATAGATGAACACACTCACCCTGACCTGCTGTGGAGCAGCCCTGCACATGGGGTCTCTTGCTCTCCGCCTGATGTTTGAGTTTGCTTTGCCAAGTTCCAGAAACGCGTAACATGACTGGCTTTAATGTTCTCAGTCAAGAAACATGGAACCAGAAGAACCCGCACACACACACTTTTGAAAGAGGCCCCCACCCAGCCCAGACGCCTCAGCACTGTGCCCCTCCCCCAACACCTGCTTCTTCACTCTCACTTGCTCCCTCCTGGGAGCCTCATCAGGCTCTCATCTCTCAGGGCCCTCATCAGGCTCAGCTGCTCTGGCTTCTGAAAAGAGGGAGCATGTCCCAATGACACTGAGAACCCCTCACTGCTGCTCCTGGCAGAAGCTGAGAGATCTTTCTCTTGGGAGCAGTCAGGGCCACAATTAATTACCTATAAATCATAGGACTCAGGGAGAAGTGAACAGACTTGCTCCTTGGCCAGTAGGTCCAGCTGCCCCCCCACTTCCTGGGCACTCCAGCCCACCCCCAGGCACCCCGCGCACCCAGGCATTCCAGTCCCCCCCCACACACACACCAGGCACTCCAGCCCCCCTCCAGGCACTTCAGCCCACTCCCACCCCACCCCCAACACTCCAGGCTGCCACATCACCTCCCAGCTCTCTACCTGACCCCGTTAAGAACAGGATTGGGGTGACTGGGTAGACCTGACCTGGAGCACTGCAGAGCTCCTCAGTGCTACGAGAAATTGTCTGGCAATATGGAAGGGGAGGAAGGATGGGGAATTTGGCTCCCAGCCCAGATCAGGGAGAAAGTCTGGGCTTTTATTGCCCCCAAGCACAGGGAAGAGTTCACTTTAGCTCACGGCCACACGCATTTACTAAACTCCAGCCATGAGTCTGGCCCAGCACCGGGCAGCATTGGGATGCTGAGGGTTCAGAGCATGGCAGAGGTGCAAGCAGGGAGCTGGCTTTCAAGGATGAGACGGCAGTACCAGATCAGCTGGAGCCAGGAGGGGGTGGCCGTGCAGAGCGACTGGAGCAGAGGGTAACGACGTAATAACTAATGTCTGTGCTGTCCCTGAGAAGCCAGGCACTGCCCGAGTATCCGGGGGAACGGAGGCCTAGCAAATGTCTCAAATAAATGATACCCCTGTAGAAACTGCGGTGAGAAGAGTAGACAGAGGGGTGGGTGGTCTAAATATCCCCCCAAAGTCCTGGAAAAACAGTTTGGACAACATTCTGTATTGGCTGGCTGGTCGGGGAAAGCGGCTTTCTGGAGACGCACCTTTGAGACAGGTCTTGAAGAGAGGGGAATCTATGGAGCTGAGAAGGAAGGCTGAGCAGCGGCCCAAACATGCCCAAGGTCCACCAGTACAGGAGACCTAAAGGGGCTGTTTCCCCACGTGATGTTTGCTCACTGAGTTACTAGAGTGGCATTCTGACAGTGGGCAGCGTATGGAGATAGGATCTAGGGATTGTATTTAGAGTCCTGCCAAAGGCTTTCCCTGGGATGCCTCCCCTCTTAATTAGTTGCTAATGATCAGCCAGCACAAGCTGCTCTCTTAGATTTTCCCAACATGGAAACCGTGGAAGAGGCTCTGAAATGGATAGGGGGGGAAAAAAGTAAAAATGTGCTTAGAGACTTGAAAATGGTAGGCACATAATTTGTGACTGGTGTGCACAGGGATTCTGCAGCTAGAATCTAGGATTGATAGTCTGACTCAGGACAAGGGTCCTGAACGTCAAGGAGTTTCACAGGAGGGGGCAGCAAGAGTTTCAGAGAGGAGGGGCCAGAGAGGACCAGTGCTGAGGAAGCCACATAGCTGGTCTTCTTGAGGGTCACTTCGGAGGACCTCCAAAGTTGTAGGATGCATAGAAACCAAAGAACATGGAGGCAGAGCAGGAGGTAGCTCAGGAGTCTAATAGTTTGGAAAGGAGGCCGAGAGTACACTAGTCTTCCAAGAGGTTCACTGCAAAATAGAGGGTAAGCTGGGGCCTCGTGGGCAGAAGAGTCAAATGGAGTTGCATTTTAGTCTTCAGAGAACTGGGAGAGGGTCTGAAGGCAGGAGACAGGCAGTGATAGAAGAGTGGAGGTTGGAAATGCAGATAAGAAACACAAAGATGAAGATATGTCCAGAGGAGACAGATGCCTTGGGTCATTTGCTCTGCATCAGATGGGGACGTTAAGAGTCACACGGGTAACCTGGGAATTTGTGCACTCATTTATTCACTACATAGGATGCTGACTGTGTGTCGGGCACCGTCCAAGAACTGGGACCAGGCAGCGCAAAGGGCAAAGCAAAGCCTCTGCCTTCACAGCACTCGGCTTTGTTCCCATGATGTCTGTGACCACCCGGCTCTCAGAGACAACTCAAGGTCTGGGGGGCTCATAGTTCCAATCCCATCATGCCAAAAGTGTGGAGTAGCAGGTTACTCCACAGTGGTGGGGTCAGTGGTAGGGCTCTTCACCGCAGGTCAGAGTGTGACAAGAACCAGATTCTGGGAATAACCTTCAGAAGTCCACCCCTTATAACCAGCTAGGCTCCACCTCCAAAAAGATCCATAACATCCCCAAATGATACCATGGCTGGAGCTTGAGCATTTAAAATATGAGCCTGTGGGGACTACCTTACATTCAAGTCAAAACACTCCATCTATGGCATTTTATAATACAAAGTGCATTTAGTCCAAATTTAAGCCTACCCAGGTCTTAACAATTCCAGCACCGTTTACCAGCCCGAGTCTTGGGGTAGCAGGAAGAAAAGAGAGGCAGGGAAAGGAAGCAAAGACTGTCAAAGGACACGATCTATTTGACATCAACTGACTTTATGAAACTGGACACTAGGAACAATGAATATACACCCCCAAAAGTCGGGGGAGCTCTAAACTGCAGGGTCTCATTAAGACTCAAAGCAATCTCTTAATTGTGAGCCTATGTTTAAAAAATAATGAGTTTCTCTTAATAAAAAAATAAATAAATAATAAAATTAAAAATGAGTTACATGCTTCTGATAGGCAATGACTACATAGTCTCATTCAAAAAAAAAAAAAAAAAAAGTTGAGATGAGAACATAGAAACCAAAGGTAGAACCACAGTCAGACCAAAACTCATCAGGGACTATATCAAGTTTTCTGGCTTTCTGGCAACTGTGGCATCATTTGAGTTCCACCAAGCCTGGGCTGATTCCACCAGTGCTCACAGCCTTCCTTGGCCGACAAATATTCCATGTTCTTGGCATCTCTAGCACTCTGGGGTCTTATTGTATCTCAGGTTTTCACCCTTAAAGTTTCACACATCTCCCCGTCAAAGGCTCCCTACATTAGGGCTATGACCCCATTGACCTTCCAGCCCTTCCCTAAAAATCTAGGTCCAAGTCTCCATGACTTCACTAACCCTTGTATCCTGGATGCCTACAAAACCAGCACCATGTACATGGTGTCAAGTTCTGTGGAGAGCATCAGCAGTAGCGGGACCATTTTAGACCAGAGCTACAACAGCCTCTGAGAGTTTGTATGGTTAAACCTGAGAAAACACTTCTCTAGGCATTCCTTTACAAGTAAGTGCCCCAGGGGCACTCTCTTTTCAAAGGCAAGTCTTTTGAATGAGTTTGCAAGTTTTACAACCTGGAGCCTCCAGCGGGTGGTCTTGCCACTTTAAATGTATCTTAGTTGGGGTTACTATAGCTGTGATGAAACACCAGGACCCAAAGCAACTTGGGGAGTAAAGAGTTTTTTGTGTTTTTTTTTTTTTTTTTTTTTTTTTTTTTTTTTTTTTTTCTCACAGTTCCATATAACAGCTCATCATGAAAAGCTGGCAGGGCAGGAACTCACACAAGGCAGGAATCCTGAAGTAGGAGCTGGCGCTGTGGCCACAGAGGGGTGCCACTTACTGGCTTGCTCCTCTTTGCTTGCTCAGCCTGCTTTCTTATAGAAGCCAGGACCACCAGCCTAAGGGTGGCACCACCCACTGTGGGCTGCCCATCCCCACCAATCACTACATTTTTTTTTTAAAGTGCTTTACAGGCTTGTGTATAGCCCAATCAATCGTATGGAGGCATTTTCTTAATCGAGGTTCCCTCCTTTCAGATGACTTTAGCTTGTAACACTGACATAAAACCATCCAGCACAACTACTATTCTGAGCACTGCTTTTTGCTCCAGATTGTGACTACACACCTGGCTGCAAGCACTCAGCAATGTGAATGCTATGCTGTCTTGAAATTCCCATTACTTTTTAATTTAGGCTAACTTAAAAGTTTAGGGTACTGCCAGGCAGTGGTAGGGCACACCTGTAACCCAGCACTGGGAAGGCAGAGGCAGGCAGATCTCTGTGAGGCCAGCATGGTCTACAGAGTGAATTCCAGGACAGCCAGAGCTGTTACACTGAGAAAACTTGTCTCAAAACACGCCCCCCCCCAAAAAAAAATTCAGGGTACAGGCAGGATTCAAACTATTTCCAGGCTGTACCCAAATGGCTGTAGCCCAGTTCCCAATAGAGTCCTTGTTCCCATCTGAAATCTCCAGAGCACAGTCTTTACTACCCACAGTAACATCAGCATTCCAGCCTCTCAAGCTTCAACCGGTTCATCTCTGCTGACAACATTCTAGTGATTCTCAAACCCGTATGTCCAAACTCTTCCAAAGTCTTCCTACAAACCAGTTCCAAAGGCCTAAGGATCTCTTCTGGAGCACCAGGGTGTTTTTTTGTTTGCCAGTTAGTTTTGTGTTTCTGTAACCACAATACCTAAGAGAAACAACTTTTAAAAAGATGTATTTTGGTTCACAGGTTGAGAGGGTTTGGTCCATAGTTGCAGAGAAAGCATAGTGTAGCATCTCAGCTCGTAGTGGTGGGGGCTGTTCACTTCATCAGAAAACAGAGCATGGCAGGAGGAAGGGCTGGCTACAGCCTGTCTTTACTTACTATTTCCACCAGGTAGATGCTTACCTCCTTAAAGGCTCTACACTCTCCACCCCTTCCAAAAAAAAACACAACACTACAAGCTGGGGGACAAGCATTCAAAGTACAAGCCACTAGGAGACACTTCAGATTTGAACAGAGAGGATTAAAGTGTAGGAAGAACTTGGTAGGACAGGAACAGGAGTCTAAAATTTCATTTCTTCAAACAGCATAGACATTGAGCTTGAAGATGCACCTTCCTGGGGTCATCTTGGCCAGTCTTCTGCCTCTTAGTGTGATGATAACTACCTAGTTTGCTTCCTGTTGCTGTGATAAGCATCATGGCCAAAGACAACTTGGGAAAAGGGGGTTTCGTTGGCTTAGAGGTCACAGTCCATCACTGAGAGAAGCCATGGCAGGAACATAGAGGCAGGAACGAAAACAGAGGCCATGGAAGAATGCTGCTTCCTGGCTTTCTTTTTCATGGTTCGCTCAGCCTCCTTTCTTACACAATTCAGGACCATCTACTCAGGGGTGTGGCACTATCACACTGGGCTGGACCCTCCCAAATCAATCATTAATTAAGAATATTAATACTTATTAATAATGCAATTAATATTAATACCTAAATACTTGCCTACAGGCCAATCTGATAGAGACATTTTCTCAATTAAGGTTTTATCTTCCTGGATGACCCAAGGCTGTGTCAAGTTAACAAACAAAAAACTAACCAGTACAATACCATACAAAGCAGATAGAGTCTTTACCATTTAGAACTGTCTTAGGTAATGAATGGGTTTCTGTATCTTCTTTTAGTTGCTTATGGAATCTTTTCACCTGCCAAGATGCTCTTGGGTGTCGGTTACTCTAGGAAGTAGAAATGTACCAGTGGGAAAGAGATACAAAGTCTGGGCCTTGAGTGAGTTCATCATGGTCCTTGAGAAGGGATTTTAAAAATGGGGGTAAAGGCGGTGTTGTTCATCTAACTCTCCACAACATGGCAGTTTCTTCCTTTGGGGCAAAAAGGAAATCATCC
Source organism: Peromyscus leucopus (assembly GCF_004664715.2). Taxonomy (NCBI): domain Eukaryota; kingdom Metazoa; phylum Chordata; class Mammalia; order Rodentia; family Cricetidae; genus Peromyscus; species Peromyscus leucopus. The sequence continues at coordinate 149,079,248 of NC_051065.1, forward strand.
ACCTTAGGTTTTGTCTTATCTGAAAAAGTTTACCCAGTTGCATCAGACCCACCAGGACGTGCACCAGACCTTTGCTTTGGGGCCACCAACCAGCTCCCAAATCATGATATGGAAACTTCTTATTAGTGATGAATGCTCAGCCTAGCTTAGGCTCATTTCTGGCTAGTTCTTTTAACTTAAATTAACCTGTTTATCTACCTTTTGCTTCAGGGCTTTTAACCTTTCTTTCTGTATGTCTTACTTTCCTACTTTCTCCGGTGTCTGTCTGTCTGTCTGTCTGCTACCTGGGTTCTGGCTCTGGGCGTGTCCCTCTCTTTCTCCCTCGTTCTCTTCTCTTTTCTCTTCTTCTAGTTCTTTCCTCCCTCTTCCTTCTCTCCTATTTATTCTCTCTGCCAAGCATCCCTGCCTATCCCTCTTCTGCCTAGCTATTGGCTGTTCAGCTTTTTATTAGACCAGTCAGGTACCTCAGGCAGGCAAGGTGAAACAAAAGCAACACATCTTTACATAATTAAACAAATGTAACACATCTTTACATAATTAAACAAATGCAACACATCCTTACAGAGTTAAACAAATGCAGCAGAAGCAAATGTAACATACCTTTACACAGCTAAAGTAATATTCCACAGCATAAACAAATAAATGTAACACATCTGTACATAGGTAAATATTCCACAACAAGGACAATTTCCCTTTTGTTAACTGACAGTTGATCAGAAATATGTTTCTAATATACTAGAAACTCACAGGAATAATGCATATCACATTAACTAGGCCAGCTCAAATTCAAAGGGAGAGAATTATATAGGATAAGTACAGCAGAGTGAGGACTCATTGGGACCATCTTGGAACTCTGCCTACCACAAAGCTGGAGGGTAGCTACTTGGTTTCTCTACATAGCTCCTCATGTACCTCTAAGAAATCTGGCTCACTGCCCCAGAGGAATCTATCTTTTCCTGCTCTTGCAGACATCATAGTAGGCAGAAAAGAAGATCATGGCTTCATGGGTTCTCGGTGCTGAACTCTAGCATGTCCACTGAGGCTTAGAACAGAGATGCAGCCTTGCCCCAGATGGGAAAGTCCCCCAGAGGTACTGCCCTGCACAGAAAACCCAGTTGAACTGTGTCTAGACTATTGATGTAAAAAACCTGAGAAAATAAATGTGTTATTTTAAGCTGCTAATTTTTTGGTAATTTGATAGACAACATACTTGGTATGATTCTCTTTAAAGCTGCATTGGAGATGAAACCCATGGCCTTACACAAATTAGGCAAGCCCTGCTACTGAGCTACATCTCCAAGCCCATCCTGGTATGCTTTTTAATATCACCATGAAGACTCCCTTGTAACACATGGATCTAATGGCACTGTAGTGCTTCCTCCTGATGCTTAGAGCCTGTACCAGCCATCTCAGACATGGCCTTTGGTGGGCTGAGTCTATCAGGAAGCAGGTTACAATGCTATATTGAGGGATGGACTTGCCTTTCCATCTGCCTCATGGATAGCAAATCTACCTGTGCTCCTCTCCCATCCGGATTCCCATGGAATGTGGAATGTTAGTGCTGTGGTGATTCTCAGTCCACTCATCCAGATTTTTAGTTACAGAAGGATAGGGTGTAAGTGGAGGGCAAGGATAAGTGAAAGGCATAATTTCAGAATCAAGGTACACATATTCACTCCCAAAGGATTCGAGGGACTTACCTAGGAGTCTACAATACTAATTAAGTCGATCACCTTAGTTTTAGCCTGACCCTTGGGTTAAATTCAAAGCCCTCCAAGGGGTGTGGTTAAATAGTCACTTGGGTTGAGGGTTGTCTCCCTAGTCCTTTCTTGAGAAGTTTCGGTAAAGTAAAGAAAGCAAGAACCATAGCAACGTAGGGTGGGTCGGGGGGAATCAGAGGTGAAGGGCAGAGCTGAAGAACGAGGCAAAACCCTGAACACAGGGATGCCGGGAGCGCTGCTCAGGTGGGGCCCTAACCAAGTTTGGCCCTTGCTGCACAGCTCCTAGTGATATAAAGGTGATTTGAATCATGGTCCCTGGGGGGTGGGGGGAGAGCTTACTCTTGGACCATTGTCCCTCTCATTATGTTCACATTTATGGACCACTTCCCACGCACCCAAATCTGGACTGAGGACTGCTCATGCAAAGATGGTCCAACCCGGACGCCAAGCTGGTGGTGCTCTCCGGGAAACAGAAGCACCCCAGGGCAGCGAAGTGGGCGCTGAGGATTTTGTTTGTTTGATTGATTGATCTTAATAAGCATCATTGTTTAATTTTTCATTTTTAATTATTTTTAATTGTGCAACAAGGCAGAAACAATAGTGTAATAAACTCCCATACAGCCATCACCAAGCTCCAACCATCTTTATTAATGTCTTATTAATATTAATATCATGCTAACTAGTACATTTTACTGTATTTCGATACAAATTCGGGATATGTATTTTACTCATAAATACTTCAGCATGCATCTCTGATGTAAGAGTTCTTTAATAATCAAGAAATTAGCTAAATGGGACTTGCATCCCAACATCTCTGTTCACTGTCACAGGGGGCATCACGAATTTGAGTGTAATCCTCCATCTTGCCTCTCGGAGTTTTGCCAAGGACTTGGCATATCAGGCATGTCTCGTCTGGGGTCTTTGAATGTTGGCTCCCAGTAAAACTACCTTGTGCACTGGGGACCCAGAACCTGGGTCCCATGGTGGGTTGTACTGATCTAATCCATGCTACCTCCACCCTCCCTAACTGAGCCCTTCTCTCTGTCCCTGCTGCAGATTGAAATGCTAGAACACAAATACGGGGGCCACCTGGTATCCCGACGCGCCGCGTGCACCATCCAAACCGCTTTCCGCCAGTACCAGCTCAGCAAGAACTTTGAGAAGATCCGTAATTCGCTCCTGGAAAGCCGCCTTCCCCGGCGAATCTCGCTGCGCAAAGTGCGGGCGCCCACAGCCGAGAGCCTGGTGGCGGAGAAGGCGCTCCTGGAGGGCTGCGGGCTCCTGGGGCTGCCGCTGGGGCGCTCGCCCTCCCTGCCACCCACCTTCGCAGGCTCGCTCACCGAGCTAGAGGACTCCTTCACCGAGCAAGTGCAGTCCCTGGCCAAGTCCATCGACGACGCCCTCAGCACCTGGAGCCTCAAGACCATGTGCTCACTGCAGGAGAGTGGCGCATACCAGCTCCACCAGACCCTGCACTCGAGTGCAGGACAGCAAGGTCTAGAGGCCGAGGCGCGGGAGCCCGAGAGTGGCCCAGCGTCTGGAGATGAGGCCGGTGGCCTGCCACAGGGTCACAGCAGTACCCTCATGATGGCCTTCAGGGATGTCACAGTGCAGATCGCTAACCAGAACATCTCTGTTTCCTCCTCCACCGCCCTGTCTGTGGCCAACTGTCTGGGCGCACAGACCAACCAGGCCACAGCTGAGCCAGAGGAGGGCCAAACCGAGCAGGGGGATGCCGCGGCGGCTCAGGAGATCTCTGAAGCCCCAGCCTCGGAACAGGCGGAACCCCCGGGTGAGAACTCAGATGCGGCGGAGAGTCGCGCCCAGGGCGCACATGGACCAGTGGTTGCCGAGGCCGTGGTTGAGGAGGCGGTGGCAGTGGAGGCAGAGGAGGAAGCGGAAGAGAGGGGGCAGTCAGGGAAAGGGGCCGAGGCAGGCGACAACTCTGAGCAGTTGAGCAGCAGCAGCGCATCCACCAAGTCCGCCAAATCTGGCTCAGAGGTTTCGGCCGCTGCCTCGAAGGAGGCCCTGCAGGCGGTGATCCTAAGCTTGCCGCGCTACCACTGCGAGAACCCAGCCAGCTGCAGGTCCCCCACGCTCTCCACCGACACCTTGCGCAAGCGGCTGTATCGCATCGGCCTCAACCTCTTCAACATGTGAGTGAGCTTGGATTCCTGGGAAGGACTGGAGGGAGGGACCAAGAGGGAACCTGCAGCATATCGAGTCCTGACAGCATCTTCCCAGGGTCTTCCCAAGCAGTTTGTGCCTGGCCTGATAGCCCTCGCCCGAGCTCCCAGGGAATGTTTAAGAAGTACACATTTTATTTTTCCTGATGACCAACACATCAAGCATAGGTTTTTCACAATATTTTTTTTTTTTAAGATGAAGTGGTGGTTTGGAAAGTGAGAAAATACAGAGTTGAGCACAGGCAATATGAAGACCGAGCAGGAATCATTGAGGATAAAAATGAAGTTAGGAAAACGGTGTTATTTCACGGGGATCACAAAATGAGGACATGGTGGAGAGAGGGAAGACCGTGTAAAAATGAGATGGAGTCCCTGCTGAGAGGGCTCCATCCACGCAAACCTGGCAACCTGAGTTCTGTCCCCCAGAACAACCAAAAAGGTGGAAGGAGAAAGGAGACTCCCCAGAGCTGTCCTCTGATCTCCTGTGAAGGCCATTCCCTTTCCCCACAATAACAATTCATCTTAAAATAATTTTAATGAGATAGAGGGGTAGGTAAGAGGAGAGACAGACAGGAAGAAGTACAGAGAACCAAGTGGGATAGAAAAGGAATTAGGGAGTGGAAGGAGAGAGATTTATGACTGCCGTATCTCAGAGACCCAAACAAGACTCTGTGCAAAAGGAACACATGCCGGTGACACAGAGCAAGTAGACACCTCCCTCCCTGTGAGGCGTAAAGTCCATGAGACACTCATTATCCCTCTCCCATCCATTCCCTTGTAGCTCCCAGCCCAGAGCATGAGTCCTTTCCTGCACTTATTTATTCATACAATTATTATTCATTGCGTCCCAGGTCTATACCAGACAGATGAGTGAGACATGGCCCCTGGCCTCAAGATGCTCTGAGTCAGCCTGGTAGCTCACTTGCAATCTTCCCAATGGTATCTGGAGATAGGGACCATCCTCCTATTTCACAGAATAGCAAACAGGCTCACAGGAGGGAGGAAGGTTGTACACTTCAACCACTAGCAAGAGGTAAACCTAGGTGAGACCAGAGGCATCCATCTTTTTGCAGATCAGGCTGCCCCACCATAACACACCATCATGACCCCATCTCCTTCTGCGAGCACATGAAATCAGATATTCTCATCCTTCAAGCTGTGATCCCCAGGCTATCTCTAGTGAAGAACCAGCTTGATTCCCTCCCCCTATATGTGGGCTGGTACCTTTGCAAAACACAATACAAATGAATTGGTAGGAAAGCAGTCACAGGCTTGATGTCCTGAAAATGTCAAACAGTTGAGGAAAGGTTTCCAGTGCTTATTTATGTCCTCAGAGCCAGCGAGCTCCAACTCCAGGAGCAGCTGAGGTGCAGGCTGGAGGATGTGCCTCCTCAGCCCCCCACCCCGTGGGGGGTGGGGTTCAGGGCTGCCCAGAGCCTTAGGGCAGGAACAGAGAAGGGAGTCTCTCTACTTGCTCTGGGATCTTGTTGCGTCAGACCTCTTCTTGCTCCAAGGCCCATACCTTCCCCTCCCCTGTTCAGGTGACAGTTGCTCCCATGGGGAGCCCTGGTGGTCCCTGGAAAGTAGATTTCCCGGGGTTTGTAGAGGTCAGGACAGTCCCAAACAGCCTTGGCTTCCTCTCTCCTCCCCACTCCAACCCCTCTACAGAAACCCGGACAAGGGCATCCAGTTCCTGATCTCACGTGGCTTCATCCCTGACACCCCCATCGGTGTGGCCCACTTCCTCCTCCAGCGGAAAGGCCTCAGCCGCCAGATGATAGGAGAGTTCCTGGGCAATAGCAAGAAGCCGTTCAACCGCGACGTGCTGGAGTGAGTGCCCGTGATCATACATGCCCTGGACCCAAGCATTCTCATTATTTCTTGGGAGGTGGGAATCCTTGCTACAGCCAGATTCCTATAGCCAGCCGAGTGGCTCTAGGTACAGTCATTCATTTGGTGGTCGGATGAGCCTGGAGCCTTTGGATGCTCCGGGGACACCCTGGGGCATGAGAAACAGGGGCAGGGAGGGAGAGATAAATAATAATTAATGAATTGGACAGCTCACGCCCATTTCTGGGGGACAACTCCTCAGCCTACCTTCTCCTCTCTGCACCTGTCCCAGCAGCCCCGGGACACCCCCGTGCCAGGGCTCATTTTCATATTGGTAGAGGCAAGACATGGAGGAAACGAGGCTGTGATGAGTGTTATTAAAACAGGGAAATACTAAGAGTCCATAAACATGAATTAACCAACAAACTCGCCACTGAAGAGCCTATGCCTCAAACTGCAGTAAATGGCGGGGGCGAGGGCGATGGGATTGCCTTAGCTAGCCCAGGCTTTGCACTGCTCAGCAGCAGCTCCACCTCCGGAGGACAGGGTTGGCACTCCTCTGGCTGAAGAACAGAGCCCTGGAGCCTCCTCTCCCCAGGGATAGGTGAAGAGGGTCCCTAAGTTCTACTCCAGACCCCTGGGAAAGCCTGTCCTCCTTGTTCTTGTTCCTGTAAGGGCTACAGAGAGAGGGCCAAGGGTCATTGTGACCGATTCTGGCCAGTGCTGGATGGATGATTCTGTTCATGGAGGAGTCATGGCACTCTGGCATGGTAGACATGGCATACTCTCTGTGTCCCACCCAGTGAGAGGGCAGGGGATTTGGCTATGCAGACGGACCGGTTGCTCCCTGAGGATGAGGCTGGGCATCCTGACACACTTCATGGTCTGGGAGAACTTAGAGACCCAGACGGCAGCTTCTTGCACACTCTGAAGTCACTGATGGTGGATGGGGGAGTGCCATCTCAATGCAGGTAGGGCAGCAAGGGCTGAGCCCCGTCTGAAGGATCTCAGCCTCCCTGGATGGCATTGGTTAGGCAGAACTAATGCCCTCCCCCTGCCTCTCTGGAAACTGGAGCCAGGACCTAGGACTGCACACTAAAAAGAGTAGTGAGAACTGATAAACTCCAGCCATTCCCATTTACGCTCTTTCCTTCTCCTCCTTCAGCTCCTCCTTTCCCTCTCCTGCCAGCCCTTGTAGGTGGCATGCCCTGAAATGATACCCAGGAAACAATAAAGGAGGAGGAGTAAGACCACATTCTCCACCCTCCCCACTCCATGTCCTCTCTTTGGCCTTCTGTCTCTTTCCTTTCCACTAAGTTCCTTCTGACCAGCTGACCCACACTCCCAGGTGACTCTGATTTGTCTCTGTCCTCTGGGGGCCAGGGACAAGAGTGACCCTGCTCCCCTATGTCTGTTTTCTTCTGCCACCCCTATCCCATGGGACTGGGCCAGCATTCGAGTACCAAGCCCACATTTGCTCTGGAGCAGACAGGACACAGGCTTTGTGCTGAACAATGCAGTGAAAACTAATTGTCACCCTTCCCAGGAGACCTGGCATGGTAGGGACTGGGTGAGTCACTGGGGGATAAGAGCGTCAGACCTGGGCCTGCTGCTATGGCCCGTGCTGGAGAAGGCCAGGCTAGGAATTAATCTGGCATCTGAGGTACCCGTGCTTGAGCTGGACCCACATCAGTTAGCATTTCTAGTGATGGGTAGATTTTAAGATTCGTCTGTCTCTGCTCCTGGGTGCTAAGTAGCATGGGAAATGTATCTGCTCAAGTCCTGTTTCCTTATCTGGGAGATGAGAAATTTGGGCTGCATGGTGTCACAAGTCCCTCTGAGACGTGAAATCTGTCATCTTTCCCATTCCTTGGTGCATTTACTGGTCGGTAACTGGTTTAAAACAGAGAATCATCTGCCCTAAATGCGGGGTGCGTGCTTTATTATCCTGCCAGAGAGTCTCGGAGCTGCCCCTGGGCTTGAGGGCAGTGCTGGGGCTTCAGGGGAGAACAAGATGACTATTATTATTCACTCAACAAATACTGAATGCCTACTCTATGTTTAGAATGGACCTGGACTAGGCATTCTGTATTTGTATGTGGGAACAAGCATGAGCTCGTGGGCTCAAGGAACTTACATACCTGGACATTGATAGGGAGGGATGAGACAGGAATGTGAAAAGGCAATAAGAAGACCAGGGCTTTCCTGCTGGTGTCCTGGGTATGGGGAGAAAAGTGGAGTACAGAGCAGAAGCATGATGCCACCCCCACTAATATCTTATGTCCCACGCTTTATTCTGCAGCACAGAACCCCAGCGTCCGATCTCTGACGCACTCAGCCCCACAGAACAGAGCCCTAGGCCCCAAGTTCCTAACCCCTTAGTCTGTTGCCTCTTCCTGCAAAAAAGCCAGGAGGACATGGGGAAATAGAGAGCCAGGTGTCACCATCAAGAGCCAGGACACTGGGGGCATTGGTCTCTCTCCCTGCCACCCTAGCCACCTACCTGGATGGAGCAGCAAGTAGTGACAGCTGTCTGATGCTGCTTTGCCCAGGCTGGGAAGGCTTGGCTGGGGTGCTCGACGGCTCTCCTGCCCCCCACCTGAAGGCATTCTGCAAGTCACATCCATATTCCATCCGTAGCTGTTTGCCAAACAAAAGGACATAAACCTCCCATGCCCTTGGAGACCGAGACACGCCAAGGCGCAGAGCTCCCTGAGAAGCAGCAGCAGGAGGGAAGATGGAGGCGGAATGACTCTCAGAGGGAAATTGTGTTGGAGGCAGCATTCAGACCTATGAGGGACAACAAAAAGGCTGGAGAGCCAGAGCAGAAGCTGCCTCAAATGCTTGCCCAAGTCTGAGCATCCCATGAAGGGCCTTGATTCCAGAGTGCGGTGCTTGCTGTTCTTGGGAGCTGGTGGTTGTCTCTGTGCACTGGTCTCATTTTCACAGAAGACGCATTGCAAAAGGAATGTGTTACGGTTTGAATGCGAAGTGTCACGCGCTCATCTACCTGATCCCCCGTTGCTGGTGGTGTCTTCAAAGGTTGTCGAACCTTTTGTTATCTGCCCAGTTGGCAGATACAAGGCCAGGCCAGGGAGGGTAGATGATTATAAAGCCCAGCCTGGTTCCGACCCAATCTCTATGCCTTCTGCTGATCTGCTGAGATGTGAGCAAATTCCCTGACACTCCCACCACCTTCAAGCTTCCTGATCAACTTTTCCCAGCCGTGCTGAACCATATCCCCTCAAACCATGGACTAGAATAAATACATTCTCATTTGGGTTGTTTCCTGTAGGGTGTTTGATCACAACCATGAGAAAAATAGCCAATAGAGAGAATTGGTGCTGAGAAGTGATGCCATTGCTGTGACTTTGTGGTTATCGGATCTTAAGACCTAGTTAAAGAAAGAATATGGAAGAGTTTGGAGGTGTAGGCTAGAGAAGGCTTAGAAGGCTATAAGTAGAACCTTGTGAGCTGCTACAGTTAAAGTTTGGAAGAACAAAATGCCTATTGAGGGACAGACAACAGAGGTCCAGATCTTGGAGCTGTAGAAGTGATCAAGGACCCTTGTTGGGACCTGGACTAGAAGCCATTCATGTTACATCTGTCAAAACATCCATCCTGCACAGATTCTAAAGTTTTGTGTGAGACTGAATTCAGAAGTAATGGATCCTGGTTTCAAAGCAATATAGCATTAGAGTGTGGCATTCTTATGACTTCACTGCAAATACAACAGTGGTGATGTCACCGTGAGTGGTGACGTCACATAATCTGGCTGTGAGATGTGAAGGTACAAGGGTTGATATTTGCCTTTTTGAGATTCAGTTTTGCTTTGGTCCAATCCTTCCTTGCCATCCTCCTATTCCTCCACTTTGAAACTCCATTTTACTCAGTACCATTTAATACCAGAAATACAAAACTTGTCTTTGGATCTTATAGGGGTTCACAATTAAGAGGCTGTCTTGAATCTCAGAAGAGACTTGGGAATTTGGAATTTTGAACAGTGTTGTGGAACCATAAGACTATGGTGACTTTTCAGTATAATTATGGGTTATACTGAATGCATTTAGCATTTTGAAAAGGCACCTAATGGAGACTAGAGGTGGGGCACGATGGTCTGAATGTCAAGTGTCTCCTGCAGGCTTACGGGTTTGGACACGTGATTGATTCCCAGCTCACGGTGCTATTTTGGAAGATTGTGGAACCTCTTGGATCTGGAGCCTAACTGGAAGACCCAGGGCTCTAAGGGCAGAACTAGTTGGTTACAGCCAAGCTCTCGGCTTCCTGATCCACTAAGATGTGAATAAGATGCCTGATGCTCCCATTACCACCAGCCTGCCCACTACCATTCCCTACCATAGTGGAACTCTGTTCCCTCAAACTGCAAGCCAAAATAAATCCTTCCTGCCTTAAATTACTTCTTGTCAGGTATTTGATACAGTGAAAGATAAGTTACCTGTATAGAATCACTTTTACCAGGCTTATAATCAGTTAAGAATAAAAGGTATCAAAGGGCCATGCCCACTCTAGGATATTAGCTGTTTGTTTTTATGTCCATCTTGTTACATAAAAGTTATAGTATCTACTGAATTGCATTTTTTTCCTCAAGACGGGGTTTCTCTGTGTAGCCCTGGCTATCCTGGAACTCACCTTGTAGACCAAGTTGGCCTTGAATTCACAGAGATCTACTTGCCTCTGCCTGTGGAGTGCTAGGATTAAAGGCATGCGCCGCCACCACCCAGCAAATCACATCTTTTTAAGCGAAGGTTGACAGTTCGACGTGCTGAACTGCATGAGGCTCAGGAAGATTTCTATAAATGTTAGCTCTTTCCATTTTTATTTCTCCTACCTAAAACTGACAGGTATTGGAACCTCTCTGCTGCTTCTTCAATGCAGAAAAGCTTGAATGTGCCTGTTCTGGTTTGATGTCAGATCTGCTCACTGGATGAGAACATGCTAGGATTTGCCAGGGAGGGATGGGAAAGGACAGGGAGGGAGTGGCCCCTTCTGGGGACTGCCCTGTATCCTGAAGACATCCTTCTGAATGTATAGAAGAGGCACCTTGCAAGCCCAGGCATATGTAGGAGCCAGGCAGTATTGGGATCCTCTAGGGCTAGTTCCCCCTCACACACACACACACATACACACACACACACACACACACACACACACACACACACACAATTTTCACATGGCTGGGAATTTAGCTCTGCTCTATTTCCTTCCTAAAGTGTTCGCTTCAGCGGGTTTGAAGGCCGGCGGATGGGAGAACATTCTGGGACAGCTGTGAGCAGTCTCTCTTCTGGCGTGGATGATTCTTTCCGATGTGAATCACATGCATGGGGAGGACACCCATGTCTATCATTTCAGGGGAAATGCTCGAAGGGCAGCTTTAGGGTTAAGCCACCAGCTGGAAATTTCTGGCATGTTCCTTCCTTCTACTAGTCTTCTCGGTCCTTTGTGAAGTTCCGGGACACATTAATTAGCATTTGATGTTGGAGTCAGGTTTTCATGACTTCATTTCCACTAGCATGTGTTGGCCGGAGTGTAACAGACTTGTTCTGGGGACATTTTGAAATTAAGACAGATTGTCTGTCATACGCAACAGTCTGGAAGGCTGTGGCCTTTCTTTCTGGCTAGCAAGAAATCTTTTGAGAACATCTTGTCCACTGCATTGTGTGTGATTTCAGAGCAGACCTTATGCCTGAGGAATTCCCTTGAGGAGAGGAAGGTGAGGCTGGGCCCCAGGGAGACCCTTCTCTCCCCTCCGCTAGAGGCGGGAGAGAAAGAACCAGGTCGGAAGAAGACTCAGTGCTATTTCCATGGCTTTCAAAAGTTCTCTGCTACCACCCAGAGGAGCAAAGGGGCATCTCTTTTAAAAGTGCTGTCTTGGGGTGACATAAACCTAAAGGTAAGGCACTTAGCTCACCATGTTTAAAGCCCCAGGTTCAAGTTCTGGCACCGTGAGAAAAGGAAAACCAGTGATATCTTTTTGGATTTACAGCTTTGATCGTCCACCTCTCTAGGCACCCCACTCCATCCCTGACGTGGATAAGGACTCCCCTGAATAGTAAATAGTCATGAAAGCTGAGGATTCCCTTACTCCCTGAACTAGAGACTTTGGGGACCCCAAAAAGGGTGAACATATCCGGGCTCAAGGCGCCCTCTGGCAAATACATTGGGATGTTACACAAATAGGCATTTCTAACTTCTACCCCCTTCCTGGTCTCTCAGGGCCCCAGTTCTGGAGGGGTCATTCCATGCCCCGGGGAACATTCAGTTGTAGGCTCCAACCAACCACTCTCCTGTGAGACTGCTAGAAGGGACTTCCAGGGAGTCAGCTTGCCCTGAGGATCCTTAGAGAAGTATCAGGGAAGCACAGTAAAGATCACTTACTGTTTCAGCATCCAGGATGTGCCCACATGTGGACATGGCTCCAGGAATCTCCCATGCAAGGCCTATTCCACCTCAGTGGCAGCTATGGGAGTGCTCATTTCTAATAATGCAGGAATGAACAACATCAGCATCACCTGGAAGCTTACTGGTGATGCAAACTATCTCTGCTCCAGGCCACTGAATGAGAAACTCTGAGGTGGGGCCCAGTAATCCGGGGTCAGTAAGGGCACCAGGAGGTTCTAAGACATGCTTGGCTTTCATGACCCCTGCCCACCAGGAGGCCACCAAGTCCAGCAAGACAAAATGTCTTCTGGTATCCACAATGACTTCTAATTTGTCTGGGTAGTTACAACTGAGTACTCTTGATGCCTGGGTCCTCAGGATGTGCCTGGCAGGCGTCCCTTTGGAGGTGGCCTCAAAGAAGACTTTTTGTGCCCCAGTATCATCACAGAAACACTAGAAGGTCCCCCTGAGTCAGTGTCCTCTCATTCTGCTTCCCTGGCCCCATTTACTTTCTTAAAAGGCCTTAACCTTTACAAAGCATGTTATGAGTTCTGACTAGAAAAAATAACCCTCCAGCGGATGAGGATATTTTTAATTAAATTGTGTAAGCCAAGCACTGCAGAATAAAAGCGGGGTTCCTGCGTCCCGGAGCCCTTTCCCCTGAAGCGCCGCTACTTGCTCTTTTCCAGGCCTCAGCTGGACCTCACTGACAATATCTTTACCATCACTTCAGACCAATTAAAAGATCCCTGCTGTTGCTATTACCTATTTTCAGCTCCCAACCAGTTCCTTTGTCTGCCAGACACTGTCTTGCTCGCCTTTAAAAAGAAGAAGGAGAGAAAAAAAAAATCCCGAGATGACGCAATTCGTTTGGATCACAGTTGTGTAGGATGCTTCATTTCCCCGCAACACAAATTGATTGGGTGAGCAGATCAGTGCTAACAAGCAATTTGGTGCAAGAGTCTACCTGTTCATACAGATGCAGACGCAGCTGGACCTCTGTTTCCCAGCCCTCCTGAGGTGACTGCTGCAGCCCCCACCCGACCCCAGCCCCTCGAGACCTGCAGAAAAGGAGGAAACCCACGTAAACCCTCTCTTCCCACCTCCACCCCCGATTCACTGGCTGATCATCCACAGCCCTCTTAGGCAGGTTCAGACAGACTCTCCTGAAAGCCGTCCATGTCCACACACCCTGGATGGAAGGAGGAAGCAGTGTGTGTGAGACCCATGCTACTTCACCGCCCAGCATCTGCCGCCCTCCAGGACATTTCCCTGGCAGAGGTCTGGGGTCAATTCCAGACAGTCTTGGCAAAGGAGACTGAGTGATCCTAAGCCCCTGGGTAGAGTCTCCCAGGGCTCTTGAGTTTCTTCTCCAGCTGACCTTCAACAGCACAGAGTCCCGTTTCATTCAACCAGTCCCTCATTCACTCATCCACTCACCCTACAAAAGTTACTGGACTCATGTATACTCGAGGGAAGCACAGGTGAGACTAGCTGGCCTATCCCAAAGCAGATCTGAGAAGCGACAACATGTTCTGACCATGCAAGGAATTGCTGGTGTAGACAGAGAACCATGGAAGTTGGGGAGACCAGCAGACCTTCAAGGTTGGGATTAGGTGGCATAAAAGCAAGACTGTAGGAGGGAGCCAGGAGGGAAGGGGAGACTGGGGGGGGGTGCTAAGGGTCTACTAACTTTGCCGGAAACTTGACCTTCATGCATGGGATGGATGTGAAAGGCTCTGAAGCAAAGCAAACAGGCGAGCCAGTGAAGACCAGGCAAGCATCCTGGAAGGATGGTTCTCAAAGATAATTTGAAGGCAGAGGCAAAGAAAGGACCAAACCCATAGCCACAGCCCTGGCTGTAGCAGGGAAGGAAATGGACAGTTCCCAGAGCCTGGGGCAAGTGTGGGAGGAGAGCAGAGAGCTGTGTCACCGTGAGTGGCCTCTCGAGTGGGCGAGAAGTAAGGATACTCATCCTTGCATATAACTAACTGTGCTTGTGTCCTGGGCTTATTGCATTGGAGTAGATATTTCCTGATACATGTGCCCATGTTTTCAGTTTTAAATGGAGGCGTATGCTGCACCTACGGACAGCTCATCTGCAGAATTGATCCAACTAGGCATTGTCAAATACTCACTTAAACAAGTCAAACTGTTAAGTATCAGGTAAAACAGAAGATGCACAACCTAGCATCTATGCGAGAGAAGTTGGCGCATCCTACAGTCTCACAAATGTCACCCAATAAGGATGCTCAGCCCACAGATGACTCAACCAGAAAAAAATAAAATAAAAAAAGTGCCACTCAAGCTCCGGTGATATGTGGAAGCGATGGTGATGCACTTGCCCCAGCTTGGTAGCACTACCGCTGACTTTTTACACACCATGGTGATAAGCCTTGGAGACCCAGCCATAAGGGGCCTCGGAGTGAAAGACAGCCCTGGTGAACTCTCAGCTATGGCAGCAGTTAGAGCCACTGGAACCAGTGAGACCACCCGAGGAAGTGTTTTAAGACAGGGAGGAAGGCCTGGGGGCCACCTCTAAGTCAGAGGTCAAGTAGAAGAGGAGTACCTAGAAAGAGAAAGGGGTCACCCCTGGGAGAGACAGCTGTTGGAATGACAACTAGAGTCTGTTGAACCTGGTAACATGGTGACCCGTGGTGGCCTTGACGAGAGGTGGTTGATGGAGTGCTGACAGCATACACTGGACTGGAGTGTGGAGAGAAGTGAGGACACAAGATGGCGTGAACAGGGAGGGGTGTCTTCTTGAAGTTTGGCTCCAAACAAAAGCAGAGACAAAGGGAGGGAGTGAAGAGCAGGGAGGCATCAGCACGAGGGCTTTCATCTGGAAACTCAGAGACACACATTGGGTCTTAGTAATGGTTTGTGGGACTGTGGGGTAGAGTTGTTACCCAGTGTGTGTAAGGCTGTGGGTTCTACTCCTGGTTCTAGGGAGGGAGGGAGGGAGGGAGGGAGGGAGAGAGAGAGAGAGAGGGAAACAAGTTAGTAAAGGAGAAATAGCAACTCAATACAACCTCTCACACTTAGCATCCCAAGTCTAGCCTCAGTCTAACCTCATGCTCACCTTAAGTACAGGCCCAAGCTCACGATGAGCTGTAGGACTCATCATGGGCCACTCTTCTTCATAGCTCCCATTTCCCCTCCATCCTTCAGTTCCAGATTCCTCTGAGCTGCATCTCCGACCCTGCACCCTGCATTCATCCTCCCATCCTGCTATGACCCAGACTCAGCCCCAACACGTCTGGCTTGGACCCCTGCAGGAGCATCTTGACTGGGCTTTCTGCCCCCTCGTTCACCGCTCCCTCCCTTTTATTTCTTCTCCCCCAGCAACCAGAGTAATCCTCGAGAAAACTGGATCGTATCACTCTACTGCTTCTACCCTGCTGCTGTTTCTTGCTGTGTTCAGGATAAACTCTAGAATCCTCATGGCTGGCAAATCTCCAGCAGGTCAAGGCCCTATCTTCCCCAAGCCTCTGTGTCCTCTGGCCTCCCTTCCTCTCTACATTGCAGACTCACCAACCTTTTCTAGGTCCTTGGAGTTCTTGTCTACCACCGGACCTTGGTCTATGCATCAGCCTCCTCAGGCTACCTTCTTCTCCACAACAATGCAGTTCATTTTTCAGATATCAACTGAAATTGCGTGTCCCCTAAGAGGTCTTTATGGACACAGCAATACAAAATATATCTTCTTTGTCTTTGCGTGGAATGTATCCTTTCTCTACAGAGAACCTGTAATGATTACAAAGAATTTTAGAGGGTGGAAGGTGAGAGGCCAACTGCCCTTGACCAATGTGATCCTCCTACTCCGGGATTATAGGTGTTTGCCACTACACACGCCCCTATAAAGAAACAGTTTTGATTCTGTTTTTAGAGCATGGCTCCCTGTCTTCATTAGGGTTTCTATTGCTGTGATAAACACCATAACCAAAAAAGTAACTTGTGGGGGAAAGGGCTTATCTCAGTTTACAGTTCCTCATGGCAGTCCGTCACCGAGAGAAGTCAGGGCAGGAACTCAAACGTGGTCAGAACCTGGAGGCAGGAGCTGGTGCAGAGGCATGGAAGAGTGCTACTGCTTACTGACTTTGCTCCTCGTGGCTTGCTCAGTCTGCTTTCTTATGCAACCAGGTTTGCCAGTCCAAGGATGGCACCGCACACAGTGAGCTTGTCCCTCCCACATCAATCATCCATCAAGAAAATGTACCCCAGGCTTGCCCACAGCCTAATCTGGTGGGGGCATTTCCTCAGCTGAGGTTCCCCCCTTCCAGATGACTCTGGCTCCTGTCCGGTCGACATCAAACTAGCCAGCACCTCACCTCAGAACAGAGGCTGTTTGTATTGCTAGCCACTCAACAGGTCCTTGGTCCAGCCTTGTACTTAGGAGACATTTAGTGCGTGTGTTGAAAGCAAGCCAAGCAGCCAGCCACTCCCAGAGCTCCGGGAAGGCCTAGGAAAGGGAAAAGAAGAAACCGGGGGGTGTGGACTCTCCTGTAGGGTGTGTGCCAGGCGGGCTCTGAAGTGGAAGGAAGCCATCCAGCCTCCCTGACGCCTTTGACAATCAAGAGGCTCCTTGCATAGCCGTGGATACTGCCTGTATAACTGTGTCCAAATGTCCTCCAAGGCACCTCTCAGACACCCACCCCCATCCCCACCCCCCACCCTCCATCCCCACCCCCACCTCCCCAGCCCCACCCCCACTCCCACCCCCCACCCCCACCCCCCATCCCCACCCCCACTGTGGATCTGGAGGAGACAGAACCCCTCAGGGAAAACCCCATTAGCACCAATCACTGAGAAGCAAGGAAGAAGAGGAGAGGTGGGGAAGGCAGCCAAGGCTTGCCCGGGAGATGTTCCTGGGTGAGGTCTGTGCAGTCCCCAGGCAGGGCCAGGCTCTTCTGTGAACATGTTACAAAAACAGCAGATAATAGTTAATATCGCACAAAAATCCAGATGACAGGCTTGTCGCATACTTAGTAAGACACTAGATTAGATACTTTTCTCATCATTTAACAAAATTCTTAACGGAAGTAACTTAAGGGAGAGTTTACTTTAGTTCCTGGTCTCTGGGGTGCAACTGTCCATCCACAGCAGCAGCGTGGGCGACAACAGCTCCTCACTTCCGGGGGCGGGGCGGGGCGGGAATCAGGAAGTAATGAAAGAACCAGAAACAGGTTGCTGGGGGCGCCTACATCTGCCAGCTAGGTCCTGATCCCCCAAAGGTCCCATACCCTCCAAAGCAGTTCCACCAGGTGGGACCCAGGTGCTCAAGCACATGGGATTGTGGGAAATGTCTCACACTGAACGTGTAACGAGCCCTTGGTAAGCAGGGGTCCAGAGTGTGCACACGGGGAAGCCCCAGCAGAAAGAGGCTTCCCAGAACCAGGACAGGAAAACCTGCTTTCTAAGTCGTGACGGCTAGGTAGCCCAAGGGGGTGCTGTGTGTAAAACCGGGAGATGAGAAGCCCCAAGGAGACTGCCGGGACACTAGCGATGAGAGGGGAGGTTACCCACTCTTGGTAAACTGAGCAACAGTTTGCTCTCTTTAGTGATTCCAGGTGACAAAAGAAGGATGGGCAGGGGGATTTTCAGCACTGGCTGATGCTACAAAATAGAAATATGGAGAAGGAAAATGAGGAGAGTAATGGATGTAGAGATGCCAGCCAAAATCCATACTGAAGGAACACATGTTGTTAGGGTCCCAGGTGACAGTCCTGAAGATGACTGTCCACTGGAGCACGCTGCTGGGAGACAGCACAGTCTGCCACCTAGTCACCTTCCCCAGGAGGACACAGACCCCACCAGGAAAGCAAATAATGGCTCTCTGAGTAGAAGGTGAAATGGCCACTGAGAGTCACAGAGCGATGAATTCCAAGCCAGCCAGAGAGCTACATCCTTGTCTGCTGCCGTTGGGGGAATCTGTGGTACCTTCATAGGTGGCTGTGAGCTCACTCGGCTTCTGTGTCCTGCTTAGGGAGTATCAGAGTTGAGATGAGGGCGGAGCAGGTCCTAGGAGTTGGCCTTGGTTAACCCATAGCTGTATAAGAAGTGGCTTGCTATTATGGAGTGAGGGCTTTCCTATGGCTCAGCCCATTCTTTTACCTTCCAGCTGGGGCTTTGTAGCCAGAAGATACTAGGATTTCTCTCCAGGATGTCAGAGTTCTGGGATTGCACCTGCTATTGAACACGGATGCTGTAGTTAAGAGCACTGACTGTTCTTGCAGAGGATCTAGGTTCAGTTCCCAGCATCCACCGGGCAGCTCACAACGGCCTGTAACGCCAGCTCCAGGGGATCTGATGCCCTCTTCTGGCTCCTGAGGGGATTGCATAAATATGTTGCCCTTACATGCAGGCAAAATACTCACGCACATAAAAAAATAAAAATTAAAAAAAAAAAAAAAAAAAAAAAAAACACCTCTGATGCCCCAAGGTGCATCCCAGGGAGGCAGGTGAGGGGTGGGGGATGCTGCATCTATCCATAATTCCAGCCCTCTGTCCCTTACTACTCCACACAGAGTAGCCCTGATAGCCTGGGAGGACAAACGAACCCCTCCCCCATAGGCTGCTCCCTGGGGCTTGGTGATAGCTAGACTCACATTTCGAAAGCTGCCAATGAATGGGCTGAGCTTCCTCCTACCCTTTGCTTCAGCTCAGCCCCTGATTTCCACATTTTAAGCATCACTCGGCTGATAAAGAATGCAGATTCCTAGGCCAGCTTCCAAATGTTCTAACTCACTGGATCTGGACGGGGTCCAGAGAGCCACATTTTAGCTAACATCTTCTCCATCCCAGCTCAGGGCTCTCAGAACAGGCTAGAAGATGCTGAAGGAGAGGCGCTCTGGCTCCATGGCTGCCCTCCCACCCTGTCTTGGGACGGGAGCTGTGTTTCACCTGACTGCTTCTCCTGAACTGCTCCCGGTCTTAGACTCTTGGCTCATTACTGGAGCTCTTAGCCACAGTCCCGAGCCACTGAACCGGTGAGCCAGCAGGCTGCATGTCACCTGAGCAGAGGACTAAAAAGTAGGCCATTGTGCTTGGCTGGGCAGATCCCATCCCCTCCCCCCACCCCAGACGCTACTTCCTTTCCTGCCTCCCCCATAGAGCCCAGCTTCCAGCACCCACTTCCACCAACTAGGAGAGAGACCTAGGATCAGAGCTCTGCAGGCAGAGAAACATGGAGAGGGGCTTTGAAGAGACACAAAAAGGGAAGGGGGTGTTCAGGAGCCCACAGCAGAGGGAGGGAGGAGAGGAGGATGAGGTTAGAGGGATGAATGGGCCAAGCCTGGGAAGCCGCCAGATATCAGCCCATTGGGGCCAGGGGCCAGCCTGGGCTGTGGAGGAGCCAGGACCTTTAGTTAGTGTTGGCCCAGCTGAGCCCGCAACCCTCTTCCTTGACTTTATAAGGCTCCCGCTCTGGGGTGAGAGGGTGCGGCGTGTTCACCCTCTGCTCCTGCATGCTCAGGCTCCTCACTGAACACACAGAGTCTTCCTCACCCAACATCATCTCTACCCAGCTTTTCCTGTCTCTTCCTCTCTGCCCACCTCTGTCTACCCCTTCCTTCTCTTGTCTTTTTTCCTCTTGTTCTCTCCTCTCTTCTCCAACCACGCCTCTTTCCTTCTAACTTTGTCTCTAACTGCTGTTCTCTGTTGGCCTTCTCCAGCTCCCTTCTGTGTGACTCTGGCTACAGGGCTCTACCACACAAGCTCTGTCTCCTCTCATCTCTGGCTTGGGTTCTGCGCCCTTATGACACCAGCTGTCTCTCTGCCTCTGTGTGCCCTGTCCCACAGGCCGCCTCCTTCTCCAGGGTAGCAGAACTGTGTGGCTTGATGCCTGGCTCCTGCCTGGGCTGGGCCATGGGTACCCACAGATGCTGACCCCCTGGCAGTCCCTCACAGCTCACACCAAGCTGAGGAAAGCACAGAGCAGAAGCAACAGAAGCCACTGAGCGGTCGGAGGGCTCTCTGCCTGGGTGGACTTGGAGGATCTGGCACCCAGGCCGCCTTCTCAGTCCCAGACTGATTTTCAGGCTTAGTAAGCTTCTTGCCTCCACGCTCTTCCTGCCCTGTCCACGAACCTGCGCAGACAAACTTGAGACAAGCCTGAGAGCCCAGTGAACTCAGTTGAGGACTATGACTTTACCCAGGGGAGGAAGAGGAAAGAGAAAGGGCCTGCTCCCTCTCAACCCTCCCCGCTTCTTAGCACTTTCTGGGGGCTGACCTTTCTTCCTACTCCCCCCTTATGGGGTTGGCCGAGTCCACACACCTCTGTGCCCAGATCACTGTTTTATGGTACCTCTCTTTGCTTTCGCCTGACAAATGATAATAGAAGCGGTGTGGGGGGGGGGAGTGTCTCTTGGTCTTCTGAGATCATGGGAGAGGTGGGTCCTGCTCAGAGCTGTCTACACCTCAGCTAGCCACTCTGTGGATGTCTGATAAGCCCTTGTTGGGAGTGTTGGGTGCTGAGCTAGATGAGGGGACCCGTGAAGGGCAAGGTGACTCGTGCCCACATTGGGCTGTGATGAGGTCAGCCAGGAGAACTGAGGAGACAACAAGGCTGTGAAGGAGCCAATAGGGAGGTAGCTGGGATGGGGCATGTGACAGAGATGACAGATGTCAGCTCTGAGAGCCTATGGCATGTGCCAGCCGTATTGTGATAAGCTTCTCTTGCCAGGAAGGTCTAATGTTGAAAGGATCAGATCTACAGCATGACCATGTCCAGATTCCTGCCACCCCACCCAAGACCCTGGGAATAGAACACCCAAAAAGGAAGTGATGGGGTTATTCAAACAGGGAGAACACTCTGTGCAGGTTTTATCCTTTCCAGGTAACCTAAGAAAAGGGGGGTTTTGGAAAGACTCTCCCATTTGGAGACCCCAGTGGGGAGAAAGGCACTCCTAATCAGTCTTGATAGGACAGATGCTACATAACATTTATCTCCCCCCATTTTTTTTGAGGTAGGATCATTATGTTACCCACACGATCCTTCTGCTTCAACCTTCTAAGTAGCTAGGACCATAAGTATGTGCCGCCATGCCTGGCTCATCCCATTCATAAGTGTTGTTTGACCCTCAGATCCTATAGGGCTCGGTGAGAACTTGGATCCAGACCAGAAAGGCCTGAGTTCAGCCTTCCACTACCCTTGGTGGTGCTGAGCACCAGCTTATTGTAGTTGGCATTTTCTTTGGGCTGCCAGCCAGCTTCCAAATAAAGACATGGAGACTATTATTAATTATAAAGTTCAGCCTTTAGTTTATGCTTGTCCCACTAGCTCTTATAACTTAATTTAACCTGTTTCTATTCATCTACATTTTGCCTTGGGACTTTTTACCTTTCTTTCATTTATATGTCCTGGTTTCCTGCTTCCTCCATGTCTGTGTGGCTGACTGGCCCCTGGCATCTCCCTGAGGTCTCCCTGTCTCCCTCTGTCTCTCTGTCTCCTCATGTCTCCTTTTTTCTTCTTCTTCTTTTCTTTCTCTCTAAGCCTGAATTCCTCCTACTACTTATTCTCCCCGCCCAGATGGTCTGCCTGTACCTCCTTCCTTTCAATTGGCCACTCAGCATTTTATTAGACCAATTAGGTGCCTTAGGCAGGCAAAGTAAAGCAGCAACACATCTTCACATAATTAAACAAATGCAACACATCTTTATACAGTTAAACAAATGCAACACATCTTTGCATAGTTAAACAAATATTCCAAAACAGCTCATCTCTCTAGGCCTCAGGTATTCGGCTGTGGGACAGAGACAGCAGCCAATAGCTTGCCTCCCAGGGCTGCTGCAGATGACAGATGGCAGGAAAAAACTGTCCTCCTGGGTTATTTGGAGGAGACCCCAGAGGGATATGAAAAACTCTAAGAGTCCCCCTCCAGACTAGAAGCAAGCCAGGTCCCCCCACCCCCCCAGGGTGGCTTCACCTCACCCCTCAGCTCCAGAGGAGTTGAAGGGGGCTGACCTTACTCACAACCCCCTCCTGCTTGCCCTCAGCTGCGTGGTAGATGAAATGGACTTCTCCAACATGGAGCTGGACGAGGCCCTGAGGAAGTTTCAAGCTCACATCCGCGTGCAGGGGGAGGCCCAGAAAGTAGAGCGACTCATAGAGGCTTTCAGGTGAGAGCCCTTTCCCAGCTCCTCTCCCTGATCCCCCAAACACCCCTGACTCCTGGGGGACAGAGGTGGTGAAGAAGAGCTGCCATGATTCTGGCTCAGAGATACTGAATTGAGTGAAGCCCTTCTGGTATAGGTGGGAAGGTGGGCTGGAAGAAAAAGGACCAGAATCCTTTAGTGAGTCCTCCAAGCTGAGAGTCACCTGGGACCCTCCCAATGGATGCCAGCCCATTTTACTAAGCACATACAGGGGGTGGGTATTGGGGGATGGACAGCCAGTGATCTCCCTGGTCCCCAGACCCTTCAAGGGCTGGGGCTGGGGAGCTCATGGTCCTGCCCCACACCCCCACAGCCAGCGCTACTGCATGTGCAACCCCGAGGTGGTGCAACAGTTCCACAACCCAGACACCATCTTCATCCTGGCCTTTGCCGTCATCCTTCTCAACACCGACATGTACAGCCCCAACATCAAGCCCGACCGGAAGATGATGCTAGAAGACTTTATCCGGAACCTTCGAGGTAAGAAGCTGGACTGGGTGGGTGGGGTAAGGATGCTACACAGTGCAGCCTGCTCCTGCTCATGTTAATTCTGTGAATATGAGCCCTAACTGTAGATGTTGTTTGTTCCTGAGGACAGAGTCACCCCTAGCAGGCTGGGGAAGTTGCATACTTGCCAGCGTATGGAGTCTCCAGGTGCCACAGCCCTATCCAAAGTAGCAGGGCCCTATAGCAATGCCTTCTGCCTTCTATGGCAGTGTGGACCATCCCCACTGGGTGATCTCCAGGCCACTGGCACTAGGCTGATGTCTGGGTGAGACCAGCCCCTCTCACCTCATGACTTAGGAGGAAAGAGACTGGGAATAAACCTTTCCAGTTCTGAGTTCCTTGAATTCAACTTTGCAGGTCACTTGATAGCACCTGCCAGTGAAACCTTTCCAGTTGATACCATGTTCCTCTCATAGGGACCAGATCAAAGCTGACAGCATATAGTATCTGTAACATGGATAGCATTGGGCACTAAAAAAAAATCCAAGTGCCAGGAGTGACACTGCACACCTGTAATCTCAGCACTTGGGAGGACAAAGCAGGAGGATCGCTGCTTGTTCAAGGCCAGCTTGGGCTACAGAGTGAGTTCAAGATCAGCCTGAGTTACAGAATGATACCTTGTCTTCAAAAATTAAAAGAAAGAATAATCAAGGTTATGTATGTATATGCTTAATAAAGTAAAATAATTCTACAAGGTTCATTACAGAAAAAAAAATAGAACCTGCCCCTGTTACCACTGCCTTTCCTGCGATCCACGCTTTCAGTAGTTTTCATTTGCCTATTGATCTATTTTGTGGTGCTGGGCTAGAAGCCAGGGACTTCTGAATGCCAGGCAAGCCGTCTGCCACTGAGCTACATCCCCAGCCTGTGGGCCATGTGCCTACTGTTCCTTCCATATCAATAAATGGCATGCTGTTTTTTTCTTCCTACCCCTTCTATAAGCACAGACTATAAAGATATATAAATATGACAAGAGTTTATATTCACAGACGCCCGTGTGGTCACACCTGTGTCTACAAACTGGTCATTTCCATCACCCAAATCCTTCTCTCTCTCTCTCTCTCTCTCTCTCTCTCTCTCTCTCTCTCTCTCTCTCTCTCTCTCGTCCCGTCTCACCTGAGACACTTTCCTGAGCTTAGCATTGTTGTGCTTCAGTGCCGTCGAGTACTCTGAGATACAGAAATGGAGTCACACAGTACAGATACTGTGGTATTGGAGGCGGGGTTGTATTTAATAATTTTTTAAGTATTGTTTAAATTTCCTATTATGTAGAGTTTTTTTCCACTTTCTTCATGCACCGCCACTAAAACCAGAGCCGGGATAGGAAAGCCAAGTGAGCACAGCCCAAAGCTGAATCTTGAAAGCATCACGGCTACAGTTCTGCCATCTTCCTTGGAGTTGGTACCTGCCTTTGTTTTCAGTTTGGCTTCCTATGTTTCTACCACTAAACCATCTGACTGCATCCTGAGTGTCAGTCTTTTAGATGGGGCAGTACCCTAGCCATCTCCTTGTCAATGTCACCATGACATCTCCTGGGCCATATCCCTGGTTCCCGGTCATCATAGCTTCCTCGTTTTCAGTTGTTTGCCAAAGAAAGGGCACACTGGAGACAAACTGGGAACCTGCGCTTTGAATCCGCCTTCCTCTGCCTTCACATGGGACTGGGAGTGAACTGGAACAGAATCCCAGCCTGGAAATACATAGGCGAGAAGTGGGCAGTGTCCTGCTCCGCATTAGCTGAGGTACAGCTCTCCCATCCAGTTCCTGGCCTTTGCAAGGTTATTTTTCCTGTGTCTGAAAGCTTATGGTTCTTCTGTTTGCCTTTGTGTAGGGAGTTTTCACAATGATATGCTTTTCTTCATCCACTATAGTTTTGGACCAATCATTTTAGTCTAAAAATGCCCAGCTGTGTGAAGTTTTCTGAGACATAGTTATCCTTCCATGTCTTCAAGGAATTGTTTCCAGGACCTGTTGGGTGTTCAAGTTGTGTGTGTGTGTGTGTGTGTGTGTGTGTGTGTGTGTGTGTACACATTGGCATATATCCTTCACCCTTCTTTATACTCTAAGTCATCTCTAGATGAGTTTTAAGACCTAATACAATTTAAATGCTATGTAAACAGTTGTTATACTGTATTATTTAGGGAATAAAGACAAAAAGAAACATCTGTACATTTTTGAGACAGATGTAGTTCTTGGAATACTTTTGATTGACAATTGGTTAAAGCAAAGCTATGTATACAGAAGCAGTTCAGTGGTCACTCATCTTCTCTATGTTCTTATCACTCTTTCTTGAACCCCTGTAACTCAGGTGTCGGATTCCTGTTTCATTCACTGTGGATAGGATTTTTCTATACAGCCATTTTCTTGACTGGTTTTCTGGAAGATGCTCCTCAGCCTTACCTCTCACTCTTCATTCCCATGATCACTATACTTTTTATTTCCATCCAATAACTCTTTTGCTCTCCAAATGTTACCAGTATATAACACTGGGGAACAGGCAGGCGGGTTCACTGCCTGTGCCACATCAGGGCATCAGCCTCCTCTTTGCTTCCCGCTCAGCTCCTCCATTCCCAGTGAGGGAAGATGCCTATCACCCATTCCACCATTCCATGGCACCCGTGCTTGGTACCACATCCCCTGATAAAGGGGAGGGGAAGTCCCAGAGAGAAAAGACCCCAAAGAGGACAAGACCGATGATCTTCATGCTCATGGAGAGACACGGGGTGAGGTCAAGGCAAATGCACAGGAGACAATAGAAGTGTGGAAGCAAAGATGCTTAGTGGGAGCCTGGGGACCACAGGAAATAGGCCTAGGAGGTGGGAGCAGAGGACATTAGCAGGCATGGCTGAAAAGTCTATCTTTCCTTTAGTGGGGGTGGGGAGCCAGTTGTTAAAAACTTTAAGTCAGTTTAATCCCAGCACTCAGGAGGCAGAGCCAGGTGAATCTCTGTGAGTTTGAGGCCAGCCTGGTCTACCAAGTGAGTTCCAGGAAAGGCGCAAAGCTACACAGAGAAACCCTGTCTCGGGGGAAAAAAAAAAAAAAACGCTTTAGGTCAGAAACAAAACGTAGTCAAGGCCACCTTCCTGGTGCTCCAGTGTGGAGAGCAATCATGTCCTTCTTGTCTGAGGCTCTGACCCCTCATCATTGGTAGGTGTGGATGATGGTGCTGACATCCCCAGAGAGCTGGTGGTAGGCATCTATGAAAGGATCCAGCAGAAGGAGCTCAAATCCAATGAGGACCATGTCACATACGTCACCAAGGTGGAGAAGTCCATCGTGGGCATGAAGACGGTAAGTGACCACGCAAAGCAGCCCTCCCAGAAGCTCTTGACTTCCCCTCCATGGCGGGCTACCCAGCCAGCCATCCCCTGTTTCCTGTCCTTTCTCCCTTCCTGACATCTCCCCCTTACCTTTCTCAAAGACATTTCTCTGTGAGCCATGGATTGAGTTGAATTTGTGCTGTGTGTCAGGCACCACATCCTCTTTTTCCCTTTGCATAATTTCCTCAGCCCTCTTGCCTCCAGCTGCTGTTACTAGAGTGGGATATCAAAAGGGACTGGCCAGTGATCTAAGGTTGAAGCAGGTGGATGGCCAGTTGAGAAAGTTTAGGATGCCCTTCATAGGAAGTAGTGGGTGGCAGGCATTCCTGGATGGTCCCAATGAACTACCTAGACTGTAGGTTATGGCAAGCTGAGTCTAGACAACGTGTTCTAATGTGCAGTGACTTTTAAAGCTGGCAGCCTCTGAGGCACACTGTGCTACTGGCACCTTGCACTGAGCGTAGGTAAGGTGGGGCAGATTCCTAGCCCTCCCTCTGGAGGGCGCCTTTGAGCTCTGCTTGTGAACCCCTCCTCTGTGCAGGAAAGACCTTCACTGCAGAGCCTCCTTGGCTGAGGACTCAGTACTTGTCTGCTCTGCAAGCCAGTTGATATTTTAGTTATTAGTAGATTCTGGGCTTCTTATAATCCCCTTTCCCTTGCACACTTGTATTTGGTATACAGTAAAGAAATGGGTAGGGATTTCACACATGAATGCTCATAGAGGAGGAAAAGCTGACGGTAGATTTTGAAAACTCTGAAGGCTTATTTCAGTTTCTGTTCCCCATCCCGTGATCTCATTACACAGGCATAATGAATTTCCTCTCTGGATCTGCTGCCCTAGAGGTGTGATGAAGGGAACAGAGGCCGCCCAATGAGAGAGAGGTTGAGGGGCAAGTGGTGGCCTGTGCATAGGAACAGAGCCCAATGCCCACTCCCTGGGCCTCCATCTCCTCTTCTGGAAAATGGGTGCCATGGTCTGGGAGGAGGGCCTTGGGGTCTCTGGGCCTTCACTATAGAGCCCTATCTGGGTTCCAGGTGCTGTCCATGCCACACCGCCGCCTGGTCTGCTGTAGCCGGCTCTTCGAGGTGACCGATGTGAACAAGCTCCAGAAACAGGCCGCACACCAGAGAGAAGTGTTCCTCTTCAATGATCTGCTGGTGGTGAGCAGTACAGGCCAGGGTTGGGCAGGAAAGAGCTGAGGCTGGTGCTGTCCTGAGTCCCTACCTACTGGGGCTGGGCAGGGCACGGCTAAGCACAGAGGTATTGGGCAGGGGGACCAAGACTGTGTCTCTGAAGGATATGTCAGTTCCTATTTGATAAACCATGAATCTGAGGCACAGAGACAAGTCAAGAGGAAATGAGCTGAACCCCAGACAACCTGCCTCTCCGTGATACAGAAAACCTGGGGCATGGCACACAGCATTGGCATCTTATTCCTGCCTGGAAGGTCAGCAGAGGGTCACTGTCCCAGAGAGAGGCTGGAGAGCATGTGTATGTATGGTGTATTTGTCTCTGAAAACAAGTGTCCCACAAATAAGTCTTTAATCCATCCCACTGTGCCTGGAGTTGTCCCCAGTGCCAAGAAGCAGGCAGGGGTGAATGAGCTCCCACGGATTTGTACCCTCTGGCCTTCTCCGTGAGTCACATGAAAACCTCTGCAGGGTCCCACAGAAGCACCTAGCTCTCTCCACCCTGCCGTTCTGGCCCAGTGACTCTCTCTGGTCCTCTTTCTGCAACCAGAATACAGGAGCACTTGGTACCTGTCACTTGCAGAGTCAATGAGAAGAGATGGGAACTGAATCTTCAAACTGCTTTATCCAGAGAGCAGATAATCTGAGAAAAACCTGTCTTCCATCTCATCTCCTCCCAGCAGGTTACATGGGGGCCAGGAAGGGACAGCAAAGGCAGTGAGTCATTCTGGAGCTCTGTCCTGCTCCCCCTGATCAGGCAGTCACTAGGAGGACTTGTGGTGTCTCTGCTTCTCTTGTTCCCACCCCTGACCTCTTCCCTCATAGGGTAGACGTTTAGGCTCAGGCACTTAGAAACACTGAGTCTAATTAGTGACTGTCGGTATTAACCCTGTATTTCTGCAGGAACATGGGGTTTAGGAGGAGGAGCTTAACTCAGAATAGCGTGTGTGGACAGCCAGTGATAGCATGTACATGCTGGTTCCCTTTGCAATATGGAGTACAGCTGTGTCTGTATAATACAGGATGTTAAAATGCTCCTCTCAGTCCCTCCTGTCTCCTACCACTTCCACAGAGCCAAGGTACCTTTCTGATGTGCACATCAGAGCCTCCTCTCTACCAGGCTCCAGCCCGATCCTTTACTCCCAGGGTCCCCCAACCCCAGAGGTCTCTGAGCTCATTTGCTACACACCCTGGGTTGCTCTCACACTCCAGCCCCAGGAGCTGCCTCCCACTGGCCAGACCTCTTTCCTCATGGCCCCTTCCTTCTTCTCTGGGCATGGTCACCTCCCTCGCTTCAAGCAGGTCTCTAATTGAAGGTGGCCTCCCTGGGTGGCCTCTTGCTCAAGCAAGGCCGTCTGCCCAAGCACTTTCTATTTCTAATCCCATTTTACTTTCTTCAAAGCATCTCCAAGTTTCTGAAATTACCTCATTTGTTCCTTTGCTTTGCTTTGATTTTGTTGGGTGGGTAGAGAGGTTTTTCTCCTTAACTGTCTTCCTCTGCCATCCCATGAGCCCCTCGAGGGAAGAGCTTTCTGTCACATCTATTCCTCTGCACCCTCTGTGCCTTGCTCATCAGAGGTACTAAATAAAATATAAGTTTATGTACTTGAGCAACTGGTGAACTGATCTCTCATTTTAGGCAGAAACAAAAATTGAATATTAAAGAAAAGGAAAACAGATGAATGAGACCATATCCAATCAGAGGAGTGCTATGACGTCTATCCCATGGAGTGGCACAGAGTGACGGGGTTGCAGGGGAGACTTGGGGCATTGCGTTAGTTTGCGGATTCAAATGGGATTTGGGGAGGAGGCTTTCTCTAAGGAGCATTTTGTGTTAACCTAAATAATGAGAGTAATCTGGCCATGCAAAAAGCTGCCCAGGGAGCTGTAGAAAGGGAATGGCTGGGATAGGACTGAGCTAGGCTGCTTCGAGCTGCAAAAAAGAGAACAGTGTAATGCCAACATAAAGCCAGCACGGGACGGAGGCTGGCTCTGGGAGGACTTACAGGCCAGGGCTTCTAATGCAGAAGTAATGCACTCGGGTGGTTTTAAGCAGGGAAGGCACATGTGCATTGTGCCAGGTTGTGGGGGGTGACTGTATCCGATGTGCATAGGTGTGCATCTTTGTGTATTGGCAGTGTTCACAATGTCTGTGGGTGTTGGTGCCTGCCTGTGTGCACACCCATTTACAGGAGCCCGCTCATGTGTTTCTGTTCCTCCCCTGGGCAGATTCTCAAGCTGTGCCCAAAGAAGAAGAGCTCCTTCACATACACCTTCTGCAAGGCAGTCGGCCTCTTAGGCATGCGGTTCCACCTCTTTGAGAATGAGTGTGAGTCCCCGGGGCCGGGAGAGTGGGAGCTTCCCCTAAATCCTAGTCTTCCCTGCACCTGACTACCTGAGCCTCCCTCAACCTCCCTGTGCTCACTGCTGGGATGTGGCTGGATTCCAGATTACTCCCATGGCATCACACTGGCAACTCCACTCGCGGGCTCTGAGAAGAAGCAGGTATTGCATTTCTGCGCCCTGGGCTCCGATGAGATGCAGAAGTTCGTGGAGGACCTGAAGGAGTCAATTGCTGAAGTGACAGAGCTGGAGCAGATCCGGATAGAGTGTAAGGACGGGTCCCCAGTTCCCGAGGCAGACAGATGGGGTCCCTCTGCCTCCTGGGAACTGCCGTGCCTGCTGTGCCCCAGCCTGAGCCCACTCCCACCCCTTGGACTCCTAACATCGCTGCAACATCCCATCCCAATGTGGGGTTGCGTCACAATGAAATTGAGCCCTACCTCCCCAAGTATACACATGTGTATGCATGTCTGCCAGCCATGTGGGGTACACAAGGGCCTTTCTCACCTAGAACACTGCTGCATTGGCCAGAACAGCCAAGGGAGCCGAGGAAGATGTCCATGACACTGGGGGGCAAGGTGGTTCAGCTATATTCTGCTTACATTCTCAGGGGCCTTCTAGTTTTGTCCCCTTTGAGGAGGTGATCAGTGCTGACACTGATGGCATATGCAGTTGAGTCTGATGCTTAGCCTCATGGCCTTTCTACTCTGAGACTGAAATAAGAGGTTCTGTGTCTAATCTCCTAAGAAAAAACTCAAAATTGGGCTCAAATGAAACCCAGACCTCAAGAAGCTCCTTGGCAAGGGGGTGGTAGTCTTTGGGTACATGCTGGTTTTGTACAACGTTGGTTTGCTCGGACTCAGGAGTACCACAAATAGACTCTTGTCAGGGGTCGGACTGGTTGCATAGAGGACCCAGTGTGGCTATTTGTTCTTGAACATTCTCAAGGGTGTGTCTTGAAATGGATTTACTTTTCTCCTGATCGGAATGTCGCAAACGGCTCCAAGCTGCTTAGAGAGCCGCTGACCACCTGGCCTCAGCTGGACTGAGGGAAGGACTTTTGTTCTAGTCCAAGGGCAGCCCAGACGTCCTTTCTCAGAGCATCCGAGGAGCAGATCTGGTCAGACTCCATTATATCAAGTGGGAGGGAAAACAGCTCCCGCAGCTGCCTGGGGGACAAGAAAGCTGGCTGGAAAGCAGGCAGGGGGCTAGTTCTCAGTCTTCAGGTGAAGAGAAGGTGGGGTGACAGAGGATGACAGAAGAGGGCTGGCCATTGAGGCGGGCAGGTGAGGAAAGGAGTCAGTAAGGAGGCAGACGGAAGTAGCCACAAGTAGCCACCATTTAAGTTCCCGCTACACACCTGGCACTGGACAGGTGTCAGGGCCCATCATTTAATCC
Source organism: Peromyscus leucopus (assembly GCF_004664715.2). Lineage (NCBI taxonomy): Eukaryota > Metazoa > Chordata > Mammalia > Rodentia > Cricetidae > Peromyscus > Peromyscus leucopus. Next base: position 149,110,298 of record NC_051065.1, read on the forward strand.
TACGACTTCCCATGTATCCATACTGTTCTCTTCCTCTTACAAGCAGGGAAACTGAGGCCAGCAGAGCTTTAAAAGGGAGCCCAGGTTCTCACAGTGAGTGACAATGAACATCACACCCAGGCTCTTTAGACTCATGTGTAATTACGGCACTAATTCCTCCAAAGCCAGAAGGGCCCTCCTGGGCCAGCAAGCAGCTAACTCAGGAAGAATGCACTGAAGTGATGGATGGTGTGGTTCTGGCACCAAGGACAAACTGCTGGTCTGGACGCTTACTGTTCAGTATCCCTGTATCCTAGACAGCCAGAGAAACAGCAAATGGAACCCAAGTGGATAGTTTTAATAAAGGAAACTTGAGTCATGTCCCATGGAGCCAAGAAACGGAGAGAACACTTTAATAACACCTGTCAAATCTACATGGATGGCAACGAGCAGTTCCCTGGAGCCACTGGGAGAATAAACTGGATAGTTGGTGGAGCAGAGAGGCTCCAGTGGAGGGCCGACTGGGACATGTGTCCCTGCCACACAGGCCATGCAGTCCACCCCCTGGGAGAGCACTGAGCACTCTGTAGGAAGCTCAGCATGGGGGGGGGCAGTCCTGCTAGGTGCACATGGATGGACTAGATGCCACTAACTGTACCTGGGGACTGCACGCTGCATTTTCTTGCACACTGTCTGTCCTACTGCTAATGCGTGGAACACTCGCCCAAGCCTGGGCCTTGTTCTGTGTGTTTTAACCTCAGGTAATCTCCCTAACGGCACTGGGCCCAGCTGTCTCCCCAAGCAAGGCAGAGTAGGCTAGGTAACATGCCTAAGAACCATCACATCAGTCCAGGGTGTCAACTCCAGCTGTCTGCCTCCCTGTCCCACACCAGTCTCTCATGGCCCCTCAGGCAGTTAAGCAAATCTGGTCATCACCGCTCACAGATATAGTGCCCCGAGAGATTTATTTAACTGGTTCTCAACGCTCAAGCCCAACCTGAAGTCCCTGGCAGAGTGGGCAGGAAAGGGCTCTCCTCCCTCCTCCCGCCGTCCCCATATCCCCTCGCTCACTGGGGACGGTGATGGGGGACGCTTCTGTTCACAGCATCTCCCTTCCTTAGGGGAACTGGAGAAGCAGCAGGGAACAAAGGTGCTCTCTGTCAGGTCTGCTGGAACCCAGGGGGACCCACAGTCGAAGCAAGCATCACCCACAGGTGAGATTGGGCTCTGCCCTTACCCGGCCCATGCAGAGGCCACCACAGTCCCGTTCCTGGCTCTGGGGGCTTTGGGTGGGGCATGCTGTTTCTCCAGCTATTTCTTTCCATAGAGGAGCCCCAGGCTTGGGTCTCTAACCCTTAGTCCTAGCTCAGGGTGGAGAAAAGGCGACAGAGAAATATATCCAGTTTGTAAACTGTCCCCAAGAGCAGGGCTGTATGTGAAATGTCACCACTTGCCCCTGGAGTCAGGCCAAAAACCCTGATGTCCTGGATTCAATCCAGATGAGCCTCAAACTCTATTTCTTAAGTGGTTTCTTCAGATGAAATTTCCCCACTAGCGGAGCAGAGTCAGGGTGAGCTTAGGACTCAGTATTCCCTCTGTTCAACCCTGAGAGCCTGCTTGCCCAAGTCTGACTCTATCCCTTCTGTCAGCTACCTCAGTTTTACCCACTGGCAGGGAGTGTGGGAAGTGGTGGGCTTTGACCCCCCCCATCCCCTCACAAGGAGGAAAAATTAGAAGAAAAACAGGAGATATCCAGAAACGCCATACACAGCTCGGGCATTAGTTAACCCACTCAGTCTCACACCCCACACTCAGAGTTTATAGCATAAGCACCGAGCATCCATAGGCACAGGCAGCTCCTTGAGCTAGGAACACAGTGGACTCCTACAGTCCCAAGTCTCACACACACACATACACACACACACACACACACACACACACACACACACACACACCCCTCTACAGCTAGTTCTAATGCCACATTAGGGATAGACAGCCTCCCAGGGACTGACTGAACCAGCCAAGACTGGCCATTCCCTTCCCCAGCAAGGTTTCAGACTCTGTGCTGTGGAAAGCATCTCTCTGAGTTATCATCTACAGGTTGCCATAACTCTCCACCCACCTAAACCAATAGCCCCCTTTTACTTCAGAAGGACTCGGATGTCAGGCCACTGCCTGAGTGTTACCACCACTTCTCTGCTGAGATCATTCACCCTTCCAGCTTCTCTTAGGGGAGCTGCAAGCCCCTGTCAGATCTGGGTGTGTGTCTCCGGGGTCTTGCCTGTGGTGCCCTGGACTGTGCAGGTTTCTCTGTACCTGGGGAAGCAGAGGGTTGAACACTGCCACCCTGGTGATGGGGAGTGAGAAACTCAAGGGTTAAGCTTCAGAAGTCCTTAGCCAAGAAGAGTCATCAAGCTATTCCTGGGGACCCACGGGGGGTCCCGGATGCATACCAGGTGGTGAGAAGCTGTGGTCCCTAATTACAAGCTGTCAACAGTGCCATGGGTGGCAAGCACTGTGGTGGCCATGCTGTGGGTAGATCCTCAGAACTGCACAGTCCCTCGAAGGCGTAGTGACCACAGCAAATGGCAGCCCCGCCTTCAAGGGACCTATGGTGGAAGGAGGGACATTTACATGGTACCCACCAATCAGGGCCCACTCAAAAGCCGGGTTTCCCAGATCATATTGGCAAGGGTTGGACTGGGAGAAAATGACTCCCGGGGGCAACTGTCAGAATTCCAGAGGCCTCCTAGTCTGTGGCAGCCCAGAGGTGCAGCATGCTACCCCAAATCACACAGCTACTAAGTGACTCCGGATATCCAGCCTGCTCTGCCGGGCAGCACCCGGCAGAGTGTGTGGTACCCACACTCTTGCTGCCCACACCACTAGGAGCAGAGACGTTGGATGGGGAGGAGAAGGGCCGAGGGTTCCCGGGGGGACCGGTGGAGAATGAGCCCTGTGCTGTTTGCATTCAAAGCCAAAAGGGAAGCCATGGCAGGAGAGAGAGCGGCGGAGAGCTCGGGGGAGGTAAGTGGAGGCCTGGTGGCATCCAGGTGAGTGATCCTGTGACCCCCTTGTCCCTCTTCTCACCGTCTCTGTTGTTTCTCTTCTCAGGTATTAATCAATGCCTCCCCAGCCCGACTCACCATTTTACCAATTTCAAGAGATACCATTAAAAGTTACTGCTAGCATGGGTAACGCCACTCTTCCAGCGCCTAGTTAAGCCACAAGCACTGCCAAACTGCTCCCCAGCCAGCCAACCCGGCCCACTGCCCTCCAGGGCCAAGCCCAGCCCAGGGAGATGAACCCACAAAACTCTGTGGCTCTCCCTTCCACGCTCTTTGCACACCCACTTCCCTAACCCACTGCTCACTACTCCCCCAACTACATGCTGCATCAGAGGCTCAATGGTCCGTTTCTAAGCCCTCCCATCCCCTTAACAGGGAGCCTGAGCTCCCTCCCGAAATCCTCCCTGAAGTCAAGTCCTCCATGATCACTCCTAGGGACATTTGGATACCTCCTGGGTAAACTGGAGGAGTGGGATTGAGACAGTGAGAAGGACTGTTTCCCTGGAGCACTAGTCTCTGGAAAGCTGGCCATGGTGTGGGGGGGTGAGCACAGGAGAAAGGGCGGCAGAGGGGGTGGCTGAGATGCCTCAGTTTCTCCTGGGGGATGAGCTGGTAAAGCTGAAGACCCTCCTCACTGGAGGAGAGGCTGCCTGCGTCTCCAAGCCACAAGGGAAAGGAACCTGGAAGTAATAGCTGGCTTCTGCCAGAGCCAAAGCAGCCCCTAGAGGCAGCGTACACTGCCTCCCATTCAGACCCTCTCCATGGCTGCCAGGCCTTGAGGACCACCAGCTGCTCACAGGCAGTCCTCTCCCGCACCCTCTAGCAGGAGAGGTCCCCTAGCTGTGAGGGAGGAGCCCACCCAGCTGCCTGCCAAGCCCTGGGGAGCCGCAGGATCCCTGGGAGTTCAGTTTCTCTCTGTCCCCGCACCCCACCCCCCACGTGTTTCTGGAGGAGGCACCTTTGCCCGGAGGAGCTTCCCGCCCCAGCAGCTGACCAGCCCCCAGGGTGGGTATTCCATCCCCTGCCCTGCGCCCGCATCTTCCCGCAGCTGCCCATTCTCAGCCTTGCAGATAACCCTAGCCACCAACCCTCCAGCGCATCCTCCCGGCGGCGGGGCTACCCAGGGAGGAGAAGCCATAGGATGCCCCTCTTCCCTCCTACCTGCCCAAAGGGGTCACATGGCTATCTGCAAGGCTGCCCCCGCCCCTCCAGCTAGCTCCAGGGACCCTGCCAGCCTCTGCTCCCCTAAGCAGAGGGCGATCTGGCCACCCCATAGCCTCTCAGCTTAGCCCCAGCTCCCTCTCCTCCAGCCCTGCTTAGCCAAGCCCCTGTGGCAGACACTCCTCCATCTTCTCTGAGCTATTCTGACTGCTACCCATGTTCATTTCCTCTCGTTCCTCTCTCTCTCTCTCTCTCTCTCTCTCTCTCTCTCTCTCTCTCTCTCTCTCAGGCTTTTCACTTACTGAGTCTTAAAGGATCTGGGCTGGGGTGGGACTGGCATGCAGATGGAGGGGAGCAGAGACTGTGTGCAGGCTGAGGCTGAGGGCTACATAGGAGCAACTGAGGAGGAAGGAGAAGGGAGGGGAGGCTCGCTGGCCCTGAATCGGGTAGCCCAGCACTGGCGCACCAGGCACAGGGTGCCTGTGTGCTGGGGATTGGAAGGCAGGGAGGGTGAGCCTGGTCAGGCTGTCTCAGGCCACTTCTGGAGAATTGTTCTGAATACGAGTAGGTATGAGGTTAGCCTGTGCCTTGGTGACATGGTCCTTCTGCCTATAACATCCCCAGATGGGACGGAGACACTGGCCATGCCCTCTGCAGGCTGTGTGTCTCAACAGCAAGGAACTCGGGACACCTCATCCAGGGTGATTTCAGGCCTGGGCAATGCTGCTAAGATGCGGAGTGAGGGTGGAGAGAAAAAGCCTTGTGGAAGCTGATGATGGTGCTTGGGCTTGCGAAGCTTGAGGGACACAAGCCTAGGAAAGAGATCCCTGAAGTTACACCTTTAGGCAATAAACAGGACTGGTAAATGCTGCTCTGGGCCTCTGACAGAGTGTGAGCTGTCCTGGCTCAGGCCTAGAATAAGGTCCTCTCTCCTGTGACCTCAGCATCCCCGCTCTGTGGCTTGAGGAGCTGGCCCTACAAGGTGGCACCTGGAGAAGACAGGTCCTGTAGAAAGGATCTTCAGAGAGAAGCGTCCCAGCCACCCCTGGAAGGCACATGTGTTTGGAGAGGATGGTGGTGTCATAGCTACCAGCTAGGGAGATGGGGGATGGGATAGAAGAGGACGAAGAATTAAATCTTTCTCCTCCCCTTCTGCCCACTTCCTCTACCTCTTCTGCTAGCAGGAGGGGCTGGATGTGTTTCTGCTCCCAGGCCTATCGATGGGAGCCTTTCATGAGTGAAATGTCTCAGATGCAGGTTCCAGGGGCACAGATCGTTGTGGGGTAAGGGCTTCATTAGAAGAGTTATTGACACTCTGGGCAGAGACAGATGAACAAGAGTGAGGAGAGGCCCCAGCACCAGAGACAGACCACGAATGGGAGTCTGAAGAGAGGAATCAGGGCCCATATGGCACAAGCAGGGGGTCTCTTATCAGAGCCATCTGAAGAAGCATGGGTCTGCCACCAGGCTCTCTGATTCACAGGCAGGACAAGGGTGTGTGGCCATCAATACCCAGTTTGATGTTAATGTACTTCTCTGGGGACTCAGAGGCAATGCCCTCAGTGGGCACCTCTTAGTGTCTGGGGGGTGGGGGAGGCTGCTGCTGCCGGTACTTGGTCTGAGCAGCAACCATGGGCTCAACTCTAACACCGCATTCTTACGATGAGTCTGTCTGGGCCACCTGCTCCTGACCCATGCAAGGAACCAGGATGGGGGCTGTCCATCTCTCTGCCTGTCACATGCAGATCTAACCAAGACCAGGTGGGACAGGAAGTGATGGGGACTTAACTCTGCCCTTGACGGTCTCAGCAGCTCTCACATACAGGGGCCACGGCCTTAGGGAGTGTAGGAAGACAGGTTAGGTTCGCAGGACCCCTTCAAGGTCCCCTGGCATCCTGGCACAGGCACCTTGATGGCCGTTTAAATGATGAGACTTCCTCCTTAATCACACCCCAGGTCACTAGGAGGACGGCCCTGTGTCTCAAGCTCAGGGGGTAGAGAGTAAGTACATAGGGAGGAGTTTTCCCTGCAGAACCATCTCACAGATGATGAGCCTGGGGTCTGGAGAACCATGGCTGTCATGGGCAGTCTCCCTACTACCACGAAGAGTAGTTTTAGAAGCAGTTTCCTGTGGGTGGAGAGACCAGCATGGGGTCTATGCCAGGGTTGAGAGCATCCTCTGGAGAGGTCTGAAGGGAGGCTCCGGGAGGCTTGGGTGGCCAGCCCCAGCAGCTGGGAATTAGTGGTAACATGTCATGCTTCTCTGGCTGTTTCTAAACTAGGTGTCAATTCACAACAGGCTTCAAACGTCCCAGCACAGCCCCAGGTTGGGGGCCGAGAAGGGAGAGTCAGCACCGCCACCGCCACCATCACCACCGCCGTTGCTGCCAGACCCACAGCCTAGCCCCCTGAGGGAGCAGCCCCCACCGCTGCCGCCGCCGCCGCCACCCACACCCCCAGGCACCCTGGTGCAGTGCCAGCAAATTGTCAAGGTCATTGTCCTGGACAAACCCTGCTTGGCCCGTATGGAGCCCCTGCTGAGCCAGGCTCTGTCCTGCTATGCCTCGTCCTCCTCAGATTCCTGTGGCTCGACCCCTTGCGTGGTCCAGGCTCCCCAGTTAAGGTCATCCACCAGCCCCCACTGCCCCCACCCCCACCCCCGTACAACCACCCTCATCAGTTCTGTCCGCCAGGCTCTCTGCTGCTCCGGCGCCGCTATTCCAGTGGCTCCAGGAGCCTGGTGTAGGCTCTACCCTTAGCACCCCACTATCCCAATGGGCTGTCTATCCTGCAGGAGCTTAGGCTGCCCCCTTGCCATTCCTCACATCTTGGCATAATGCCTTCCTGGCCACTGATCACTGTTATGGAAAGAGAATGCCCTGGCAAGATGGTTTGCTTGACCCAACCATCCGTCGCTAACTTATTGGAGTACCTCACCACAACTATGTAAGCACTTTCTCACTCTTCTAGGGGTCCCACATAGGCAGATGAGCCATGCCTTCTCCTCTGTGTTCACCATGTTCCCCTAACTAGACTATACATTGAAGGAAACAGAAGCCGAGGGGCCGTGGGCTGATAGGCTTGCAATCTTGATCTGTTAACATTCATGCCTTGGGCCAGTGAACAAGAGCAAATGGCTGGACCTGCCAGCAGCACGGCCCAGGGCAGAGGCAGACTACCCCAGCGTAAGGTGTATCTCTAGCCCAGCTGAATAGAAGAAAGCTAGCCCCGGCTCTCTGGAGGGGCCTTTGTCTGCTGCCCCAGCCATCCAAGCCTGTAGTGAGGAGACAGGTTCTTAGCTCCCTGGGGACGTTGGCTCCCTTCACCATGGCAGCCCTCCTGCCACCATCAGAGAATTCTGAGCTACCCGGAGCCAGGAAAGATCCAAGAAAGAGAAGGGGGCAGGGGATCCAGTTCTGTCTGGGTCAGTTCAGCAGCACCCCAGGACTGTGAGATCATGTCTACAAAGTGCACTTTTCAAGACCATTTCTTGGTTCTCTAGCCTCAAGCAACATTCAGCCAATACCAAGTGCACACAGGCAGTTAGTTAGCCGTAAACACACGTGAGAGCCGGGTTGGTTACTTCCTTGTGGAACCAGAAGCCAGGGGATGGGGTATGACTTGGCCTGGAGTCAGGGCTTCCTCAGGTATGACTCTGCAGCCTCTGTGTACACACACAGACCGGGGGAGGCAGTGAGGTCTGCGGCACTGTGTCACCTCCGCCGCCCTAGCCTTGAAATACTGCCTCCCTGGAAAATGCAGGCTGGCTTCCAGCAGGGATGGCGAAGAATTCCTGGACCTTCAAAACGGCACAGCCGAGCGGAGCAGGGCTCATCAACTTTCCAGGCCTACCAGGACCAGAGTCAGCACAGGTGGCCCTGACCCTACAGAGCCCCAGACAGATGAGGCGGCCCCATAAACTACAGGGGTGATGTCATGGGCTGTCACAAGCCAAGCCAGCCTCCTTTGTCCTAGGCCAGCATCTATTTCTGGCCTTCCTCGAGATGCTCTCCTAGTCATAGCCTGTTTTTAAGGTTTCCCAAGAGGTGAGAGGCACAGGGGATGCTGCCGTGGTTGGGAGTGAGTTGGCTTCTCCTGGACCCTGCTGTACAGCCCAAGATTCAGCACTCTGGACCAGATAGGTGGCATCCAGGCTCTTAGAGGAGCCAAATGACCTCCTTTCATGTACATGCATGTGTGTGTGCGCGGCGTGTGTGTGTGTGTGTGTGTGTGTGTGTGTGTGTGTGTGCGTGTGTGTTCACCCAGAGGTCATTATGATGTCACCCGGGGAGTTTCTGGCCATTTCTGTAACTTTTGGCCAATATGCTCTCCCCAGGGACTCCCAGCCTGTGTTCTTCTGAGTTGGCTGCCTCGGGCCCCTCTGGAGCACCCATATTTCAGGAAATAATCACAACCTGTCATAGCGGAACAACTGACAGATAGGGTGCACCACTTAGACGCCTCACCCATCTGCACCGGGGCAGAAAGGACTAGACCCCAGGGAGAGCAGAGCTTTGGGTGGGATTGGATGAATGAGAGGGCAGAAAATAGAAGGAAATGTATGACTCACAGGGGGAGTGAGTTATGAGTGTGTCTAAGTGTGTTTCTGGAGTAGCAGTCATGACGTCAAGGGCTGACGAAGAGGGGCATTAGCCCTGGAAGCTCAGTTGGTGTTGTCGAGCCCTGCCTCCTGCTCACATCAGGCTCCAAGTTAACAGCGTCCTCTGTCCCTCCTGCCTCAGCTGAAGCGTCCTCTGTCCCTCCCGCCTCAGCTGAAGCCTGGCTTTCCCGATGAGCTCCAGCTCCAGGAGAGATTTGGGGGCTGGCCCACATGAGCTGGCTCTGAGGACCCCGACTCCCAGGCACCATGCCCTTTCCTCCCGGGAGAGCTTTGCCTAAGGTGGTAGTTGTAGCTGACCCCAGACGCTGCTGGCAGGAGCAAAGTCCAGCACAGGAAGCCACACTGCTTGGGATCACAACCTGGACCGGTCCTGAGCTAGCAGGGCTTTGAGTCCCAGTAATCCAAGGGCAGGAGCAGGGAGCTGGCCCACCTTACTGGTCAGGTGAATTTAGAGCCCCCGGCCTGGGTTGTGTCTCTCCTCTGGTCACCTAACCTGCTAATGGTAGAATTCATCTGTATCTCCGTCCCCAGAGAACCCGGGAGAAGCCTCCTGCCTCTCCCCATGGCAGCAGCCAGATCAGGGCCACCCGTCTTCCTAAAGGTCCAGAAGGAGGTCCTTGAGACTTCAGCTGTCTCAAAGTTAAGGGAACAGTGGAATGCTGGCTGAGCTCACAGATCCAATCACCCCAAGATGCCCCCCTTCGTCAACTCTCTAGGCCTTACTTTGGGGAGCCTGGGCCCCTCTTCCAATTTATCCATTTGATCCCAACTCCAAAATCAAGTGGGAGGTGGAGCCAGGTTTCCTACCTACTCTTAGGCAAACCCACCTCCAAATGCAGGCCCTGTCTTGGCAGCCTTTCCTGGAAACCAGGCTGTCTGTCTTTTTGTCTGCAAAGATGTCTTGCTCCCAAAAATATGTTTCGGCCCTGGATCTTTGACCCCCACCCCACCCCACCCACCTGTCCAGAGCCTGCCAGGATATCTCTGTTACCCAGGAGAGGTTCCTGATGTAATCTGTCTGTCTCTGCATCAGCTGTCCATCTTCCAGCGGTACCTCTCCTCCCCTGCTCACCCTTCACCAGATGGAGTGACAGCTCTCTGGGGACAGGCAGGGTGGCTGCACTCAGCAACTAATCCAAATGGCAAATATTTTGTAACAAAATAGCCCAGAGGTATTTTATCTGTTCAATTCATAGAGTTTTAGAGATTCTATTGAAATGTGCCACTTGAGCAAACTTGTGTCCATTGTTTCTGTCACTCGCGGGCGGGGGGGGGGGGGGGACGGGACACACACACATGACACACACACATCCTCAGATCAGACTGTCTCCCTTACTAAGGTCCAGAAAGAAGATATAGTGACCATCAGCCCTTGGGGATACCCAGCTTCTCTCTGGCCACAGCAGTCTTATAGTATATGGTGTCTTAGAGTACAACTCCATAAGGAAGCCCTGTCTTAAGAAATTGAGGTCTGGGTGCTAGAATACTAAGGACCGGACATCTGATGGGTGGGTACTGAGGCAGAGCTGAGGCAAAAGGTCAGAAGATTGCTCTGCAAGAGCAACCTGCCCCCACCCCCAGCTAGTACACGTGTGCATTCAGTAGAGAGCAAAGGCTTGAACATCCAGGTGTGATTTTCACCAACATTCACACCCAATTCTGGCACGCACTCCAGGGGATGGCTTGACAAAGCCAGGAGAACAGACTCAGGTGAAGGAATTGTGGGACACCGTGGTGGAAACAGCTACTGAGTGTAAGTGGGGCGGTGTTTGCAACCCCTCCCACGTGCTAGGTCCTGCTGGGAGCAGAAAAGGGATCCAAGGCTCTGGGAAGAGCAAGACAAGAGCCAAGTAAAGGTTATAAGAATGGTTCAGAGATGGACACGGTGGCATACTCCTGTAATCGCAGCACACGGGAGGCTGAGGCAGGGGGGTCACCTTGAGTTTGAGACCTACCTAGAAGGCATAGTGGTTCCTTGCTAGCCGGAAATCTATATCAAGATACTGTAACAAGGACACAAACAAAAGACGTGTCTAGGAGGCCAGAACGAGAGCTGAGGGGAGAAGGATTTGAGTGCCTATTCACAGCTAAGGAGCTCGGCTCCACGATCAAGGCAGGAGGTCGTTAGGGGTGCATCCTCCTGGCAGGGCCAGAGGAAGGGGCCTCAGCCATGCACCAGAGAATCTCTTCTGAGGAGGAAAATGATTGGCACCTGCAAAGAGAAGGCCCAGCTTCCCAGGTGACCAGAATTCTGAAGACCCAGACATCGAAACAGCTCCACAGGCTGGCTCCATGGTCCTCTATTAAAACCTTTGGGAACATAACTTCACCCTTTCCCAGGAAGTGGGAAATTCCAGAAGCAGCAAATACCAGCTTGGACCTGTCCCATCCTGGGAATTCTCTGACCCAGAAAGCTGAAGCCTGGCCCCTTGAGAGCATCCATAAGGGGTTCAGCTGGGGCTAGGCCTGGGAGAGGGCCTAAGGCCAAGAGGACCCCAAGACCAATGATGCAAGCAGGCTAGCAGGCAGCTCCATTCTCCCAACATTCTGGCCCCTGCCCTGTGGTCCAGGAGAAAGGGCACCCTTCAGAAAGAAAGGGAAACCAGAATGTTCTAATAGAGCCTCTGGGTGCATCTGCCATAGGTCAGTGCCTGTGATGGCACTTTGTAGACAGAGGAGTCACGCATTGGTGACTGCCTTAGAAATTTTCCAGGGGTCCCAGAGTTTATGAGATTCTGACTGAAAGCATTGGGCCAGAATACAAGGCTGGTGCCAGAGCAGGTGAATTAAAGAATCAGCTCGTACCCAGCTGGCAGGCAGTGGGTGGGAGGAAAATGCATCACTACAGGAAAAGCTCTGCTCTCAAAGGGAAATCTCGCAGCAACAAGAAATGTCCAGCTGTATCTACACAGTGTGGTGACAGGCAAGGGTGATGTGGACCCGTGTTAAACTGAGTTATTGGAGCAGAGGCGTCCAAAGAGGGCAGTTCCTCCTGGTCAGGGCCAGAGAAACAGCCTGAAACCACATCTGCAGGGCAGAGTAGACATATCTTTTTGAGGTAGAAGCCAAGGTAATGTGCCAAAGGACTATGTCCTGATATATAAATTTACCTATATTGAAAAAAAAATCCACTAAGGTGTAAACATGAAACAACAAAACAAAACAACAACAACAACAAAAAAAACAACAACAAAAAAGCCTTTCTAGAATATCCAGATCAGATGATTGCCAGAAAACCCAAACCAACAAAGGAAGGGCCTGAGGGTGGGCAGGCAGCTAGCTTTGGGGGAGGCAAAACTGGGAAATGAGCACACTGCGGGACTCAGCTGCACTGTGGGCCTGGGAGGCAGGCACTATGGGGAGAGGCCCAGCCAGAGCAGGATGCATTTGCATGACTCTGAGACCTGATGAGAGAGATTCCTCAGGAAAGCAGCTCTGCTCTGTCTCTGCTCTGACACTCAGATGACCGCTGCCATTCTTCTGGCTAATCAGCCTGCCAAGTACTGTGTTCAGTGAGTCCTTTCATCCACCACCCACCAACTCCTTCTTCTGACCCACTGGCTCATATGGCAGATGAGGTTCCAGCTGTGGATGAGGAGTGAGGGGACACTGTGAGAACACCCCATCCCAGGGTACACCCGTGACTGTCTGAAGCCAGGTCCATTCCACATCCCTCCAAGCAGTTCTCTGGGAGGACTGAGGCCCACCAGAGCCCAGGAGCCAAAGCATGACCATGTTCTTTACCATTGCCCTGTTCTTCCAAGGTAGGCGACCAGGCCTAGAGCTAGGCTCCCTGGGGAAGCAAGGAGGTTAAATTATCAGGGATGGGAGGAGGGCAGGTCCAGAACTAGTCCCAGTGGGAAAACTCCATCCTGGATTAGGCCAGAGGATACAGACGGAGATGGGCAGGAAGAATGGAAACTCTTCCCACCCTGCTCCCATCCCCCCCACTCCCCTCCATCAGGTCTGTGTGCTCTGCTCCCTAGAGAACCAGCTAGCCCCTAGCAACTCGGCACCCTGCTCTCACGACCTCAGGACAAAGTGACCTCAGGCCCACGCTAGACTCTGGGAAAACCAGGGCTAGCTGCAGGGAAGGCTGGAGACCTGGCATTCCCCTGTGATTCAAGCCCCCTAGGCAGACCTGCCTTGCTCCCTTTCCTAAGAGCCTCAGCCCCTTTCCCTTCAAGACATCTGGGCTGTGCAGAACTTGCCCTTGGGGCGTCAAAGACTAGGGTGGGAGAGTCCTCAGCCCCCTTCACAGGGATGCAGGCTCCTTGAGGCTATCTACTCCAACTAACTAGGTTAGCTGTTCTTTTTGTGGATACCGAGACATCTAGCTTCAGGAGTGGGAGAAAGAACAACAGGATCATCCAAATCATCTATTTCTGTACGCAATTGAAAGAACAATGGAACTGAAACGCTCACTGGATGACCAAGAAAGCTGACAAGCTTCTAAGGCAGATCACAACCCAGCCAGCGAGGGAGTACTAAAGTCGGAGCTATAAGCACTACCCAGGTCCCTTGTAACCAAACACTACAAAGAAACTGTAAACCCATGGCTATCAAAATGTCTTGCCAAAACCGTCAACCAAATAGAGCCAGGCATGCCTCCAATCCTAGTATCTCTTGGAAGGCTAAAACATGAGATTTGTGAGTTCGAGGACAGCTCAGGCTACACAGTAAGACACTTTCTAAAAAAAAAAAAAAAAAAAAAAAACACCAGGTTTTTCCTCACACCCCAGCCATTTTGACTGAAGGCCATTGGACACCTAAGGCAGAAAGATGGCGGCCACAAAGAAAGCAAAATGTCTCTGGAGATGATCAGCTGTAGGCCCCAACTTACAGAAAGTACAACATGCATGCTGGGCCACAAGCTGACTCTGAAGGTGATCAGAGAGCAAAGCACTATGGTTCATTCTCTCCAACTGCCCAGCTTTGAGGAAAGCTGAAAACAGGATACACAAGAGGTTGGCCAAAGCCACTGCCCATCGACACAGCAGCAATAATATTGACGTGGGCACAGCACGCAGAAAATACTACAGCATGTACATGCTGGCTGCCATTGATCTGGGGGCTTCTGATGTTATTAGAAGCGTGCCAGCACAGACTGCAGGAGAGCAGAGGAGAACGTTCCCTTTAATAAAACTTGCCAGAGTTTGTTTTTGAAAAAACCCAAGGCAAGAGGGAGGAAAAAGTAATTTTGAGGTATATGACAGTGACAGGTAATTTTTTAAAGTCTGTATACACACTCCCCAAAGCTCTACATGACGCTAGATCAGATGATTGACTACGTTCTATGTACACTCAAGGAACAGAGAATGCTAACCTCACATGAACTCCTTCAGAAAAGACAGAACTAGTCCTAGCCCCCTCATTTACAAACTCCACATAACCTTAAATACAAAAGGACCCTTCTCTTCACCTCTGGTAAGGACAATTTGGAGAGGAGAGTGCAGAAGCCAATCTAGCCTTAGGAGCTACATACAAAAATTATACACAAAATATTAACAGACTGAACATGGCATAGTGTGACAAAAAAAAAAAAAAAAAAAAAAAACGGCATGCCATAACCAAATTGGGTTTGTTCCAAGAATAAGAAGCTGGCTTAGATTTAGAAAAATCTATTTGTGTGTGTTGGGGGGGGGGGTGACTGGGAGGAAAGGAGGGAGGGGAGACTGTAGTCGGAATGCAAAATAAATAAAAAGAAAAATCTATTTGTCTACTTCAGCCCATCACCAGAGTAAAAGAACAACACAGTAAGGTCAGCCTAACAGATACAGAAAGGAAGTAAGTTAAATTCAGCATTATTCTGTTTGTTTTGTTTTAGTTTTTGATTTTTGAGACAGGCTCTCACCACGCAGCCCCACTGGCTTTGAACTCATGGTCCTCCTGCCTCAACCTCCTAATTGCTGGACCCCCACACCCAGCTCAACACTTATTAGTAATTTTAAATAGAACAGACTTGGAGCCAATGAAGCTTCATCGCTTAATACATGACATCTATCAAACACCTGCATCAACAATCTCACTTAGTGGTGAAATGTTAAGATTTTTGTCAAAACTGGGAAGGAGGCAAGGATTCTGCCTGCTACCACTTCTAGTCACTGAGTGATGGAAAACCAGGAAAAGAAATAAGGAGCGGTGATTGGGAAAACATGACAGTTAATTCAGACAGCCCAACTGTCTGTGTGAAAAGCCCAAAGAATCAAGTTGAAGCTACAATAAGGTAGAGAACTCAGATCCCCTGATGGCTGGCTGCCCAGCCTGTCCTGTCAGCTCCTGTGTCGCTGAGACCCTTCTCTCCACAGCAGAACAAATGCCACCTCTTCTGTAGAGGCCTGACCCAGCCAGGATAAAGTGAGGCCCCTTTGTTTACATGGATGGATATCCTACCAGATCAGGTCTGCCCCGGGGAAGAGGAGTGTTTATAGGGTTTGGCCTCAGGGTCAGGCCTTAGGTTCTAATACAGCTTCTGTCTTCAGGCTGCTGAGACAGACAGAGCAAGCCTGTGTCTGTCAGTCCTGTGTCTGTCAGTCCTGGCAGATTCTTGTCACAGCAATGGGACTGGATGCTGATCTACAGATGGACCTGGCCATGGCGGGCTCAGGCATTGGCATCCTGTCTGTCTATGGCAATTCTGTCTTACCTATCTAGGTAGATAACCTAGGCTCCTTAGACCAGATGAGAGAGCCAACCCCACTTATCACAAGAGCTGGAATCCAGATGCTGGGCCTAGGATCAGCCCACCTCCATCTGACACGACCTGCCAGGCAAGGCTCCTGACGATTGTATTTGTTTCCCAAGCACATGTGTGCTTCCTGACCTTTCTCCATGGGTAGTTAAGAAGCTTCTCATCCCTGTCAGATCCAATCGGCCCTTGTTACTTCATTGAGCAGCTAAATCAACAAGCAAGCCATGTGGATTTGGTCACCAGGGGGCTAGACTTGTGCCAGCAGAGAGTGGCAGAGGCAGCCAGTCCCTTGGAATGAGGGGGAGCAAGCAAGAGTCAGAGAGCCCTGGAGGTGCCCAAGAAGGTGAAGGCAAAGGAGAGGCCAAGAACACAGTTCTTAGGAGGGGGTGTCCACACAGACAGTTTACCTTCCATGGTCCAGGTGGCAGATGAGCGTCAAGGAGGCACCTGGCTTGATTTCTAAGGATGCTCTCTAAGCTGTACTGGCAAAAAACAAAAGGGGGTGTTGCTTGGCTCTGCCACCAGGTGGCAGGAAAGAGCTCCATACTGGCCCCACAGCAGGAGCCTGGACTTCCTGTCATAGCATCCAGCAGCGGCAGCAGGGTTTCTAAAAGTCCCTCTTTTAGACTTCCTTTTTATCTCACTAGCTGGTCCAATGTGAATTAGCAAGGTACCCATAGCAGCCTAGGAGGAGACAAAAGGGGCAGCCAGGAGCCAGGGCAGCTGAAGTACTCAGAGTTCACAGATGTTCTTTCTCAAAAGGAGAAGTCTTAGAGAGCTGGGTGAACGTGAGGATACTCGGAGGATGGCCTGAGGATGCTCGGGACGACGGCCTGGAGGCTGTCTGAATAGAGCCACACTGGCCAGGCCATGGACTGTTACTCTAGCCACTGGGCATTGTCTTTGGGTGATGCTTATCTCTGCATCCTTTCTTGGGTGTGGGGTCCTGTGCCCAGTGTCCTGGGTGCCCTATTCCCTCTCTTTCCTTCTCTTCTGAAAGCCCACCATGAACTCATCCATCTCCTACCTTCCTGGAAGCCTCAGAAGCCAGAGGCTATGTTATATGAGTTGGCAAGTGGGAAGAAATGGTTGGGAAGGGACCAGAGGAAGAGTAGGTAGGGAAAAGAGGAAAGTGTGCATGTGCGTGCATGCGTGCGCGCGTGCGTGCATGTGTGTGTGTGTGTGTGTGTGTGTGTGTGTGTGTGTGTGTGTGTGTGTGTGTGTATTGTGTATGTTGGGGGGAGGGGAGAGGGCAGTTCCTGCCTGCAGACCTACTACCCAGGAAGAGAAGGTGGGAGACGTCTGGTAGGTAGAGGCTAGAAAGGAACTTAACGAGGTCCATCCCCATCCCAGAGCGCCTGCGTAGAGGTGACCTCCCTCCCACAAAACAGCTGAAGTGGATACAAGGAAGAGGCACGTGTGCAGTGGCAGGTGATCCATACAGGCTTGTTAGCTGAGGCAGGGGTGAGTCCGGAGGTTCACAAGCCCCAGCACAGGAGTAGCGGAGGGTCTCGGGCTCTGACAAGCTGTGTGAACTTGAAAACATCACTTTGTCTGGTTCTCAGTTTTTAATCCAAAAAGTCAGGGTTTTGAGTTCAAAGTGCACGGCAAACACAGCTTCCTGGAGCACGGGTGGGAAGGATTGAGAAGTGACAAGCTGCTCCAACTGAACAGAAGAGTGGCTCCTGGCAGGGGGTGTCCAGAGACCTCCATGGTCTCAACAAGCTGGAGGCGGAGGTTATCCCTGGGAGGAGGTAGCCTGGACCAGGTCCCTGGCTCTGGAGCCACCTGGCCTCTGGCACGTCCTACAAATGTGTCTCCTTCTCCCAGGCAATGAGTTCTCGCTTAGCTGGCGAGGGCGAACAGTTCTGAGCAGAAGTGCCATCCTGAGGTGGACGCCGCCCCGGCTGGGGCAGACTGGGGTCCGGTGTGATGAGTCTTTGAAGGCGCTGTGGAGAAGAGAAGTAGGGGTGAATGAGCGCTGGGGTGAGCAGGAGGATGCTCTTGTGGGGGTGTCCTCAGGCACAAAGCCAGACACTTGGGGCTACATGAAGGATGGTTCTGATTTGAAAATGGACCATGAGAGGTAATTAAGAGTGTGAACTCCTGAGTACCAGTTCTGACTAGACTGCCTAAGCAATCTCAGGTAACTCACATAACTCTTCCATCCCTTTAGTCCCCTCACTTTTCTCATCTGTAAAATGGGGGTAACCAGAACACCTTATGGTACAGTTCCTATCACAGGGCAAGTGACAAATAAATGTCATGACTGTCATTACTATCCTTCTAATTACCATTGGTATATGCCCTGCTAAGTGGTTTCCCAGTTATCTGTAGTACTACTACATTATGATGTTATTTTTTTGGTGTGTCAACACACACACACCCCTTTCTGGCCCTGAATGTAGCTGTAATGATGGGAACTGGGAATCCTGACAACCTCACTGTGACCAGGAAGTAGTAAGCAGGACAATGGAGAGACATGCTCAGGATGCAGGTGTGAGGATACAGGAAGAGTCTGGACCCCAGTGGCCTGTCCGCAGCCAAACCAAACGCCAGCAGCCCCCCCCCCATCTCTAACCTTCCTGATACGTAAGAATTGGAGAAGCCCATTTGCTTAAACTACTGTAGATCGGCTCTCTATTACTATTGGACAGTCTGACTTTGACAGACATATTTAATGTCTTTGTGGGTCATTGGCAATGGCTTCTTCCAGGAAAGGCATACCCCAAACTACACAGGAGCCATCTGCTGTACCCCAGTTGGGGCTACAATAAGCAAAGAAGCCGGGAGCCAGGGTATGCTTGGCAGTTTTCCTAGATCCAGGGTGTGTGTACTCTACATCTGGCTTTTTGGTCCTTATTTTCCCTCCACCATTAAGCAGTTTGCTCTTGACTAGCTAGCCTTTGAGATCAGCCTGACATCAGATTCTACAACCTAGGATTCCAGAGGCCTGCTCTTCAAAGGCCTTTAAGGTCTCCATGTAGCCCCAAGGCTTTCCTATGTGGGGAAGTGGTATGTGCTCCTAGCCTAAGCCTCCCTCAGGGGCCTTCTCCACCTGCTCACCTCCACCACCACCTACCTTCTTGAAGGAACCCTGGGTCTGCAGAAGGCTGATGATGATGTAGAGTGGGACACAGGCCATGGAGGAGAAAGCCAAGAGCCATCCAATGGAGTATCCCCAAGAAGGGTACACGTAGACATTGTTGTATTTGAGAGGTGTGTACTTGCTCAAGGAGAAGATGAATGTGGCCTAAAAGGGAAAGGGGCAGGATAAGACTGTAGCCACCAAGAGTCCTTCCCTGGCTATACCGACAGCCGAGGACAGAGGACCACCCAACCATATTGAGGGGAATCCGAGGTAGGACAGTGTCATTGAGCTATCAGTCACAGGTGGTGGGTATGGGAGTTAAATTAGAGCTCAAGGCAGATGGAGAAAGGCCTATCAGGAAGAAGTAGGGCTGTGAGGGAGGGCTGGAGCAGAAGGGAGACTAGATGGAGGAGGATGGATGAGAGACCCAGGAGAGACGGGAGAGCAGGGTCCAACCCCTCTGCTCAGGCAGGAAAGAACCCCCGGATCCCAAGTCTTCTACAGACAAGAGGGAGAAGGAACAATGGGTACGTACCAGGCAAAGACCAGGGGTCAGGAAGAGCCAGGAGATCTTCACCAAGGGCCATGGCCGGTAGCCAATCATGTCCTCAACGTTGTCATAGAAACGGTCTGCCCCTGAGCCAGAAAGGGTGAGAACTAGAGGTGAAACAATTTCTTGACCTTTGGGAAAGACCTTTCACTTCCCCCAGCCCTGCCTGTGATAAAGATGGCGGCACCGTAGGTAAAGAGATGCGGACCCACCCTCCCAGCCACAGAGCAGTGATGTTGGCAGAAGCTGCCCCCCACAAGCTGTTGGACCAACCTCTGCTGTCCTGTCTAAGGATGAATAGCGTCTGTCCTATGCACACTGGAATACACAAGCCTAAAGGAGCCAACACCAGCAAATCCTTACTGGCCCGCACCACAGAGGGGAGAAAAGTCCTGGGGATGGAACTGTACGCCTGATTCCCGACCTGTGGATTCCTCGCGCTCAGCCCTGCCAGGCTGGCTTGTGCTTAGTGAAGACACTGACTGGCTTTGCTTACGTCAGCTGTCACACTGGCCCTCGTCTCAGGCAGCAGCAGTCTCCTTGGATGTGAAGAACCTCTCACTGGCAGCCATGTCTGGGGGGCTCCTCTCACCCCAGCTCACTGCCTTCCCACTGATACTGACACATGAATGCCAGCCCTTAAAGGGCCACAGCTCTGACTGGTAAAGGCCAAAGTTCCAAGCCCAATATTGCCAGGAGGTGTGACTTATCAACTTCCCCACCTCCTTGGTGGAGTTGATTAGAGCCGTCAGTACAAGAGTTGGAGGAGAAGCGGGCAGATATCGAATGCTTAGGGTGGGGAGGTGGAAGCCAGCTCCAAGGCCAGGAAAGGACACCACAGGAAGTCCAGGGTTATGAAGTAAGAACCTCCTCATTCAGGCTTCCTCTGAGACCCTAATATGAGGTGGCTACTCATTCTGCCCTGAGCCTTGGGATGTTAGCACTATGTCCCTGACCTGTGGCAGAGACCACAGACCTAGACAGGAGATGACACTTCCGTTTAGTAGCTGTGTGAGCTCAGGCAGAGAGCATCTGTCCTGAGCCTTCTTTCTACCGCATGAGGCCGATTTGCAGATCTCGCAGTGTGGCATGTGACCTGCAAAGCGCAGTGCCCGGAACCCCAGCTGTTGCCAAGCATGAGGCACTGAGATTGCTACTGAGTGATCTCAGTGCTGCGGGGTCCAGGCCATCCCTGGAAGCCACGACACGACAGAGGTGACCTCACTGTAGGAAAGCAATGTGTAACAGCGGCAATGGGGGAAACGGCCTTTAGAACATGAGGACTAGCTGTGCGGCGTTCCAGTGCTCAACAAAGCCTGCGTGAGTGGCTTGGCTGCCGGAAAGGGAATGAAGGAATTTGAGGGGGGGGTGGGGGGTGTCAGGCCAAATGGCCCTAAATGTCCCCTCTGACTGGGATTCCGCTGAGGAAGGAAGCCTGCTTTGTCCTTGCCTTAACTCTAAGAGAGACATGGGGCCCCCAGGCCATGTCTGCCATTCCTAGGAAAAGGAATCAGGGCAACCAGACCAAGACAGAGCCTGCCCTCATCAGCCTCGGAGCATCTTGCTCCTGCTCCACAGCCACCTGCCCCACTCACCGTATACCCAGCCGATGCAGACCACCTCAAACAAAGACAGGAAGAGCAGGCATATGCCACTGGAGGCGTAGTAGTCAAAGAGCTGGAAGATGTACATCCCGCCCTGCGGAGGAAGAGGGAGCTGAGTTCTAGGGGGACCAGCCCCTGCCCCCACAGTGAGATGTGCTGGCCTGCCCTGCTCAGGAGAAACGCTTGACAGCTACCAGGCGTCTGCTCTGCCTGGTTCTGTGATCAGGAGCTACCATCAGCCTTGGGACAATGATTTCTGACATCCTCAAGGTGCTGGGGCTGGGGGACCTGTGGTATATTGTCTGCACAGTATCCCCTTCTTGGTGGAACGGGTGCCCCTCACGCTGTTCCTTTTGGGTTATGGCAGTCCTCTCCTGTGTTGCAAGCCTAAGGAAGGATGTTAGCCTGAACACCTGTCAAACTCAAGAGGAAGCCTGATTGGCTGAATGGGGAAAGGGACCAGGAGCCGAAACAGCCTTCCTTGACATCACAGAGGGAAATCTGCCTGGGGGCCGAGTGACCCACGGAAAGGGAGGTGGGACACAAAAAGGAACGTGCCAGACAGTGTCGCAGGCAGATTCATGCATTTGACGGAAGCCAGAATAGCTCCAGACTTTGATGTCACAGACCCCGTTCAGTCTCCTTTGTCTTAGGGCACCTTGTGTGTGGCTCCCATCGCCAGCACTTGGATTCTAGTGAGTGGGACCTTCAACCTCACCATGAGGAAGCAGAGAGGGTGTGAGCCCCCGGGCAGAAGGAAGGAATGACTCTGAAGAGTCAGGAGTCCCACCCTGCCTTCTCACCTCAGTGACCAGAAGGAGCCCCATCAAGTAGCACACAATTGCAACACCCAGGATCAGCAACTCACGCCGGCCGCCCTTCCGGAGCTGCTGGGGGAACATGTCCATGGAGGCGGTCACCAAGCACTCCATACAGACAAACTGTGGGCCGGGAGAGTACAGGAATGAGACAGCTATCCATCCAGGGCCTGGGTCTTCCCCAGCGCTACCCCCACATGACCCTGCCATGCATCATTCTATTGGCCTACACTGGGGGGGGGGCGGGCAGGGACAGTGGCAAGCCAGCCATTCCCTCAGCTGCAACCTCCTATGAAGGAATCCCAGTAGGGAAGGTTGAAATCGGGGAGAGGCTCTGTACCCCAGGGCTACAGGATGGGGCTGGACCATGAGGCTGGAGATGAGCCTCTGTAGAGCATCTGGGAGAGTGCCCAGGTACAGGGGGAGGCTCAACTCTGAGAGAAAAATGGCAAGCCCTTTCAGAGCAGGAGCTCTGGGAGGCCTGGGGCCACCCATCAGAACCCAAGGCAAAAGACTTGAACCAGAGTGAGGCCTCTGGCCCATGGTCAAGGAGAAGGTACATGAGGAAAAGCGATACCAAGAGAAACAGTAGCTGAAAGAGGGACCCAGGACAAAGGTTCCATACCTGGCTGTCCAGCCCTAGAAACAGGAGCATGATGAAGAAAAGGCAGGACCATAGCTGGGACAAAGGCATCATCGTCACAGCTTTGGGGAAGGCAATGAAGGCCAGACCAGGACCTGCCAGGTACACAATACAGCGGCTGTACTTCAAACCACTCGCTACCTGAAGAGGAGCCCCCTCCTTGGCACTGTGTGCACGCAGGAGTTCCTGGAGCATCTCTATGCATCTTGGCATGCCTGCAAGTGCCAATGAGTGTCTGTGAAAGGCTGTTGGTGTCTATGTGTGTCTGCGAACTTCTGTGTGTGTGTGCGTGTGTTGTGTGTGTGTGTGTGTGTGTGTGTGTGTGTGTGTGTGTGTGTGTGTGTCTGGAAACTTGTGTCTGTGAGGATCTCCTGTGTGCCTTTGTGGGCCTCTGTGAAGGTTTGTGTGTACTGTGAGTGTCTATCTAAAAGTGTCTGTGTCTATGATCATATATAGGGTCTATGAGAAGCTACGCCTGTCTGTTAGCATCTGTTAGTGTCTGTGCATGCCTTGATGTGTATCTGTGAGCGTCTATGAGTGTGGACTTCAGGGATTTTTATGTGTTTCTGTGTTCATTTATGAATGTCTGAGTGTGCATGCATGTGTGTATGTGTGTGTGTGTGAATTTATACATATGATTCTTTGTGAATGACTAAATACATCTGTGTGCTTCTGTGAGCATCCATGAATGTGCATGTCTGTGACTTCCATATGTCACTGAGTGTCTGTGTCTGTGAGTATGTGCTTCTGTGATCTACATATGTCTCTGTGTGTCTGTATCTGTGAACATCTGTATGAATCTTGAGCATATTTTTTTGAGTGTCCACATGAGTATATGCTTGTGAGCACCTATGTGTACCTGCAAGCACTTGTGGGCATCTCGTGCATCTGTGAGCCTCGGTGTGCAGACATGTGGGTGAGCTGTTTTAAGGAAAGCAAGTAAGTTCATTCTATGTTCTACCTGGGACAAAGCCTCATATATGCCTACATTCTCTCTCCCCCTCCACCCCTGTCTGTCTCTCCTGCCCTCCCTCTCTTCTTCCTGCCCTCTTCTCTTTTCTTCTCTTCTATCCCACAGTTCTAGAAGCTTCATTTATGCCACACAACACCCCTCCATCCCAAGCTAAAAAGGGTCCTAGCCCTGGTTTCTGGGACTCCTCCCCATCTGCAGGAGGGATCTGTGTTCCCTGACTGTCCTTCCCAGAGTCCAGGGAAGTGTGTGGACAGTGTCCCCTACCTGACTCGGCCACTTCAGAAATGGGTATCCCCTGCTCTTGAGACATGAAGCCCAGGATGGAGAAGACGACAAACCCAGCCACGAAGCTGGTAGCACTGTTCAGGAAGCAGAGGGCTATGGAGTCCCTGTGGGGATAAATGAGGTCAGACAGAGAAGGGGAAGAAAAGAGAATGGAGAAGAGAAAAAAAACAATCCAAGAAGGAGAGATCAAAAGGCAGAAAGCAAAAGAGAAAGAAGAGGAAGAGAGATGGAGAAATCCAGAAGGAAGATGGGAAAGCAAGGAGCAGTGATATAGCAAAAAAAAAAAAACCAGACGCACCAGATGTCAGGGGAAGAGGGGACCAGGAAAGGGGTGGGCGAAACCGGGTCAACAGAAAGGTATGCACTCAGGTGTGGCTCGGCCCCCAGAGAGGCAGGGTCGCCCTCGCCTGCCCAACCCAGCAGCTCTCACCTGTAGCAGTTGTTGTGGTACTTGTTATAGCTGCCCAGGGCCGTCAGGCACCCCTGGCAGATGGCAAAGGAGAAGAAGATCTGGGTGCCCGCATCCATCCACACCTACGTGAGGCCCAAGAAAGTAGTAGGGTAGAGGCAACAAGGGCTGAGAGCTGTGGCTAGCAGAATGCAGCCCCTCACTACAGCACAGCCCACCTCTTAATGTCCCACACAGTACCATGCCTGCATCCTGCTCCCCAGGAGCTAGTCCTCCCCTTTCTCCACAGCCACCTTCTCAGGGCAGGACCCATTTTCGGTTTGGCTCAGTGATTACTCAGGAAGCGTCAAGTGTGTGTAGGCTACTTCATTCCAGGCAGCATCGACAGAGCCAGGTGTACCTGGACCCGGTCAAGTGAAGGGTCCCTGGCATTGCTTCTGCCAGTGTGTCTGCGTGGCACCTTTTGAACTATGACCTGGCTACCTCATAAAAATAGAAAGAAATCCACCAAGACCTCTTGGCGGAAGCAAAAAAAATGTGCTCGGACAAGTCCTAGAGGAGGAAATGCAAATGGCCAATACATTCATAAGAAAATGCCCAGCCCCACCTGTAGTGATCAATAAAATAAACCTTAAAGGGGTAAGTGACTTCTGGGTCTGCAAAGTTACCAAAGAGTAAAATCAGTTCTAACTGGGGCTGGGTTAGTGGTCCTGGCCTGAGACTCTGAGTTCAATCCCTGTAACCAGGTTAAAAAGTCAGGCATGGGGTATACACTCCCCAGCCAGGCAGCCTAAGTCCCATCCTGGTGACAGACACACAGGATGGGGGTGGCGGCCATTAACCAACCCTCAGATGGAAAAATATCCAGAAAAAAAATTGTACCTGTCCTAACAAGGACCAACCTTTTTCTTAGCACCGTTCCCTGTATGGACACAATAGAACGCCTGTTTATAGAAAGCTGATATTATGGTGTTAGAAGAAATCTAGAGATAATTTTACGGGGGTGGGATGATGAGCTTCAGTCAGACACAAATACTACACCATTTCTAACGAGAGACCTGGGAGCCCATGGGTATAGTGTCATGGACAATCACCCTCAGATACTGAAAGACCATGTCTATTTAAAATGTAGACATCACCTCAGTGTCTGAGGTCAGGGCTCAGGGTTCGGCAGGGCAGAGAGATGATGGCCTGTTTGCTCCACTGTTCTACCCCAGCAACTAGCCATTAAGAGGCCCTCAGGATATTTTTGTTGAATAAATAATGTTTGGAGGAAATATTATACAGAAACTGAGGTAACATTTAAAAGTGAATTTAGCCGGGCGGTGGTGGCGGCGCACGCCTTTAATCCCAGCACTCGGGAGGCAGAGGCAGGAGGATCTCTGTGAGTTCGAGGCCAGCCTGGGCTACCAAGTGAGTCCCAGGAAAGGCGCAAAGCTACACAGAGAAACCCTGTCTCGAAAAACCAAATAAATAAATAAATAAATAAATAAATAAATAAATAAATAAATAAATAAAAAATAAAAAAATAAAAGTGAATTTAACAGCATGGAAAGGCTCATAATATAATTTAAATCAAAAGGATCTACTTTTCTAAGTAAAATTATCTTGATTGTGTTCACACATGCACCCCCACCTGGGAGTGGGGAGCAGACTAAAATGCTAATAGTGGTGATGGATTTTAGGAGCCTTCCCGTCCTTTCTCACAGTTTTCTTCTAAGATATCTAATTCTTCTCCAGTACACATCTGTTTCTTTTAAGCCACAGGAAAATCAAGGGAAGACTTTGAAAGTACAGTCTAGTCTGGTGAGGGCACATCTCCATTAACAGTCCCCTTGCGGGCGGTTCCCACCTGGGGGTCCTTGAGGCGCAGCAAGTCTGGCTTCAGGTAGAAGACGATGCCCTGGTAGGCTCCAGGAAGGGTGACACCCCGGATGAGGAGAATAATCAACATCAGGTAGGGGAAAGTGGCTGTGAAATAGACAACCTGGAGGGAAAGCAGGCCAAAGTCACTTCTGGCATGGCTACCCAGAGGCAGGGAGGAGGCAGGGGGAGGCAGGAGGAAGGCAAGGAGAGGCAGGGGGAGGCAGGGGAGGCAGGGGGAGGCAGAGGGAGGCAGGAGGAGGCAGGGGGAGACAGGGGGAGTTGGGGGAAGGCAGGGGAGGCAGGAGGAGGCAGGAGGAAGGCAGGGGAGGCAGGAGGAAGGCAGGGGAGGCAGAGGGAGGCAAGGGGAGGCAGGGGGAGATGGGGGGAAGGCAAAGAGGAGGCAGGGGAAGTAGGAGAGGAGGTGGAAGGAGGTGGGGAGGGGGGAAAGCTGGGGGTAGGCAGGGGAAGGCAGAAGGAGGCAGAGAGTCTCCAAAGGTTATCCTGCCCTGCCTCCACCTGTCCCCAGGCAGAGCGGCTCACACCATCACATTCAGCACAGGAGCTCAGACCTCCACTTTCATACAGACAGCTGCTGGCGAGCACATGAAAATTTCCACACCTCCCTTGACACATTCCAGTGGCTCTTACTCCCCAGCAGGGTGATACACATGAGCAGGGAGGGGAGGAGGGGAGCGTGCAAGCAGGCAAGGAAGACGCTCCCAGCCCACCTTTCAAAGGCGACGTTAAGTCCGCAACCTGGCCCCCTCCCTTCACCATCCTGGGTACCCTCCCCAAAACCCCTGATTGTGGGTGCCTCTCCAGGAGGAAGGCGGCCAGGTTTGTCTGGCAACCTGTGGGCAATCCAGACTGTTCTTTTCCAGGTCATGACTAGAGCAGCAGCAATGGCCTGAGCGCCTAAGAGACTCCAAAGGGACTCCATGCTGCCCTGACCATCTGTGTCTGTCAGGGCGTCCTCACCACCGCCACCATCCTTCTCATCTTTACTGTTACTTTTCCTGACCACAGCCCAGGGGATAAGGAGTAGCACCATTTAGTTGTGAAGTGTCCCCAACTAGTGGTGTTAGCCTGGAAAGCACTGGGACTTTTGGACAAGGGCCTTAGCTCGAGGCAGGCATTGTTACAACCCAGCTCTGCTTCCCACCCACACCCTCTGCTTCCTGGTGGTCATTGTGTGACGACCAGCAGCCTCGGGTTCCTGCCAACACTCTCTACCCTGACTTCACTCTCTCCGACTCCACGCTGAAATCAACCTGTCACCCCATAAAGGAGGACAGTCACAAGGGCAATCAGAACACTCAGAACCTGCCACTCTGATTTTGAAAAGTGTGAGACACCATCCCCAGTTCTCTGGACTGGAAATGAGGCCCAGACCTGAGATCTCGCTCTAGGACGAGCCCACCGATGCCCATGCTTCTTGGCTTAAGCCCCTTCGCTGATTGGCACTTACCCCAAAGATGGCTCTCTTTGCTAATCTGTATGGAAACTCTTCTTCGTGTGTCATTTAAATACAACAGGCAAGTCATAAGAATATGTGGCCCTGTCATACATAATGGAGACAGATACACAGATGCGCACGTGCAAAGAAGAGTCGGAGGCCCGCCCCCATATTGCTGACAGCTTGGAAACTAATGAGCTCCAAAAGTGGGACTCTTGCGGTTTAGTGTGCTCGAAACATTGCTTAGATAAACAGGTCTTCTGAACCCTGTTGGTGGAAAAAGTCTCCCCTCGTTTCGAGCTAAGCCCAATGTTTCTGCAACTTCACCTGTTCTTACATGTATCTCTCTCAAACTGTTCTTTCTTTCTGCTCTCCGGAGGGACCCTTTCAAGTGTCCCTGAGGAGTCTGTGACTGTAAGTACTCATAAGGAGCCAGGACACCTTACCTTGCCCGTGGACTTGACCCCCTTCCAGATGCAGAAGTAGCAGATGATCCAGGCGAGCAAAAGACACAAGGCCAGCTCCCAGCGCAGGGACCCCAGGTCATGGATGCCCGATGTAATACCCAGAACCCGTCTCCTAAGAAATTGGGGAAAATAAATAACCAGCTGAAAGACCGAAGGCGACAATCTGCCTCTGTCACCAAGTCTCCTGATTCAGAGCTGACCCCACAGATAACACTCCCCAGGGCTTCCACATCCCTGCCCTCCCCAACCTCTCCATGGCCATGCCACATTCCTACCTGTGCTCTGAGTGCCCCTGACTATTAGAAGACCGAATCACTGTAATCCCACGTGTGTGTGTGTGTGTGTGTGTGTGTGTGTGTGTGTGTGTGTGTGTGTCTTTCTAACTGATCCAGGATTTCTGTTGCACAGAGAGATAAAGAAGGTGTTGAAATTGGGAGTGAGGGTCGGAGCATAGACCCACGCATGCAGAGGGAGACCAGCAATGGCACAGGATCAAAGGGAGGGGATGAAGTGTGCTGCCACCGAAAGATGAAGGTGAAGTTGGGTATACATAGGAGAGAGATCAGGTGATCCAGAAAGGGCAGGTGAGAAGACATGGGTAGACAGGTAAGTGCTGAATGTGTGCAGGGTGAATTGGTGTGAGGGCACAGGTAGACCACGAGGAAAAGCAGGTAAGTATACACGGCCTGTGGAGGTGCATCAGCATTCAAAATCTCATCATAAGTATGAAGGTATAAATAGTTAATTAAGGCTGGCTATGAAGGTTCCCTTATCTCTAAGTGATAAAGGTCTGGGGCAGAGGACGGGGGTGCTAGAAAGCATGCAGAGTCTTAAGTATGCACCACCAATGTTCAAGCTTGCACAGTCCAGACACCCAGGCTCCCTGTACTTAGGGCCCCTGGAATATCGCAAGCAGGCCCAAGACCTACTCCCAGAATTCCATGACAGGCGAGGTGACGTTCTCAGAGTGGTTCACTCCCGTGGCTGCTGAGTGGTTCAGGAAGTCCACACAATGCTCTGTTGGGAACAAGGTTGGGATGGATATCAGTTAGGGACCAGATAGGAATGATGGATGCCCTTGTACTTACCCTCTGACCTTGCAACCAGAGCTCCCCACTATTTCTAGGCCCAAGAGTTTCCTCAGGAGCCAGGGTATCAGTAGAAGCAGCTCCTCTGCCCTGTATAGCCCGTGTCCACTGTCCTTGTTCCCAGTGAGTCTGGCCACTCCTATGAATGCCCTGACCTCCTCCAGAACAACACAGAGCACAGACAGCCACAGCCCACGTGGGCAGCTCCCATCAACAGCCTACCCCTGGCCTGTCCATTATGCCACTCTGATTTTTCATCCTACAGACGAAAAGCCTAGTCCCTGGAATTCCCCAGTACTGATCTCAAGATGGGCTCTTTCCTCTCCCATTTTTCTACAATTGCTATCCTGTTTTGTTTTTGTTTTTTTTTTTTCCCACCCATCACGGTGAAGTCTTGTTTTGTTGATTCATCTACCTCTCCCATAGCCAGGTCAGACAGTGTGGGGTCCCATCTGCCTCTACTCAGTTTGGACAGAGTGTTTGACACGTAAGAGGTACCCAAGAATGTTTACTAGATGGAGGCACGCTGTGGTTGTACAAAATCCCCCACTGGTTCCCCCAGCAGTCTCTAGCTACACAGGAAGACCAGCCAGGGGAACGGACAGCACAGCCCAC
Organism: Peromyscus leucopus; assembly: GCF_004664715.2. Taxonomy (NCBI): domain Eukaryota; kingdom Metazoa; phylum Chordata; class Mammalia; order Rodentia; family Cricetidae; genus Peromyscus; species Peromyscus leucopus. The sequence goes on from NC_051065.1 coordinate 149,139,683, forward strand.
ACAGCTCAACCATAAGGCAAGGTCTGTGACGCACTCTGTCAGGAGCCCCCGTGGACCAACCTCATGGGCAAGGCCCCATGGCGGGGCTGACACACGGATACCTGTGTTCCAGGAGTTGCTGCAGGTTGTCCAGGGCAGCTCGGAGGTGAAGGAGCTGAACAGGTAGAAGAGGGCCCAGGCGAGGATGATGATGTAGTAGATGTTCAAGTAAGACTCAATGACCACCGACGCCATGCCTATGCCTGCAGGAGAAAAGAAAGTCAAAGAGGTCAGCATAAGAAAAGAAAAAGGCCACACAGGGTCTGCCGGTCACATGTGCCCATATCATCTTCTTAAAGAAAGCAGGTTGAGTTTATTATCTTACACCACCCTCCCACTGCAGTGATAACATTTCCTCCCCACCCCCTCCTTTCTCTCTGTCTCTATCGCTATCCCCATCTCTGTATCTGTTTCTCCCTGCCTGCATTTTCTATGACATCATCTATTACTTGCAGAATGAAAAGCGGCAAAGCAGGAGGGAGCAGGGTGAGCTGGGCAGGAGCATCGGAAGCCAGTGTGGGAGAGAGGGACACCGGAAGAACTTGGGCTCCTGGGCGGAAACACGCGGTGGAAATTCTCAGTGCCCTTAGCCACAGTGGTTTGCTGGTCCGGATCCCCATTAAGGGTCTCCTGGATAATACAAGAGACCAGCTAATGCCCCAAGAGGTGCAGCTTGCAATCCGCCTCACCTTTCCCCAGTGTTCGGTCAGGCAGCCTTCTCAGGAGCCAGGATACCCAGTGCTCATCAGACACGCTCTGTCTGGTCCCTTCCTAGACCAGGATATCCTGGCCGCTGCTGGTCCTTCAGAGACTAGCATAAGGAAAGACCTCTCTCTGCATCTGAGGTGTATGGGATATCTCAGAGACAAGGGGGCTCTTGAGCCCTCCATTGCAGCTCAGGGATCTGGCCAAGCCACTAAAGGAGGCTGATGAAAAACACCCCAGCTGCTTGTGTCTACACCACAGATCTACAGAGAAGAGCGCGCTGCCCCTAATAGAGACAAGAAGAAAAGAGCACAGGGGGCCCTAGTTCAAACTCAGCGAATGGCCCTGCTTTCTTTATCTGTAGAATGGAGTGATGAGAGCCCTGGGTAATGGGACACAAGTAAAGTGTTCACATGAACACTGACACAGACAGGCTCCACAGACACTGGCATTGCTGTGCTCATGAGCCTGTTTGGGTCATGACACAGAGTCACAGATATACTTTCCTTGGGGCGGATGAAGGTCAAGGTTCAGGTTCCTGGCTGTGTCTTCCAAAATCCACACCTAATGTGGCACCTATAATTCTGTCCTGTTTCTCTTGACACGTCCTTCTCCCTGGCATCTAAGCTTTGGGCCTCGAGAGGCTGCTTTCACACAGCACACGAGAGGACAGCATGGAGAGTGAGGCTGGGAACGGGAAGCAAGAAGGAGCAGCAGCAACAGCAGAGGCAGGCAGGATGGTGGGTCCACGGGCAGAAGAGGGGGAGGATGACGCTCACCTTGGAGGAGGGGACAGATCTTCCTCCAAGCAGTAACGCTCCCCTGGCTGCTGTACTGGCCCAGGGCCACCTCCAGGAAGAAGACTGGGATGCCACAGCTGAAGAAGAAGATGAAGTAGGGCACGAAGAACGCTCCTGGTGGAAGGACAGGCAGAGTCTGAGCCACTGCTGTTTCAAGACCCTGAGCCTCCCTCCAGCATCCCTACCCTCAGCCTCCTTCCTCACACACCCAAGACCCACGGTGTCTCCCTCTGCCCGGCTGCATGTTGTCAGGGATGCCCAGGGGATGACCCTGACATGAGCCCCAAGTAAGTCAGGCAAAGTCTTTGGAGGGAAAGAAATGAATCTTGAGATGGAAGCTCCAATCAATGAACTGTTTACTGTGTTTTACAAATCAAATCGCATATTAGTTTTGAAAGAAAAACATGTGTTCTGTATAATTTGACATGCTTATTAAACTATCAAGATGGCTACATTCTAGAAACAAACAGATGAAGCCAGCTTGGAAGTGTTCTTTTCCCACCAACAGTTTTTAGAGGGCTTTCCTCCACCCCCGGAACTGTTTGATCTGCTGACCCTGCAGCAAGCCCTGCAGGGACCTGTGGAGCTGCTGCAGAGGTATGGTCTCAGCCCAGAGGTCCCTCATGGGGAGAGGATTCTTGTTTCTCTGCATCTTAGTGCTTCGTTGGTGTTTTGTGTGTTGGAGCCCCTTCTAAGCTTCAGCGGTATCGAACCCGAACCCTCATAAACCCACCTCCCACCAGAGAGATCCTGCTGTCACCCCCGTGACAGCTGAGAAAGCTGAGCCCAGGTTGAAAAACACAAGAACTAAGGTACAGATGAGGATGTGAACACCGCACACCAGGCATCCTGACCCTGAGGCTTTGCTCCTGACCACCACATGTGGCTGTCCCATAATGCCTCTGAAGTCATCACTGCCACGGAGGAAAGCCAGGGAGCTCAAAAGGAAAGGAAGTACAGAGCACTGTATAGCCTTCCAGGAGCCTGCCTGCCTCCTCCTCTTCTTCCTCCCTCCTCCTCTCCCTCCCTCCTTCCCTCCTTCCCCTCCTCTCTCCCTCCCTCCCCCCCTCCCCTCCTCCCTCCCCCTCCCCTCTCCCTCCCTCCCCCCCTCTCCCTCCCCTCCTCCTCTCCCTCCCTCCTTCCCCTCCTCCCTCCCTCCTCCTCTCCCTCCCTCCTCCTCTCCCTCCTCCCTCCCTTCCCCCCTTCCCTGCTGTCCTTCCTATCTTTTGGTGGTGGGTACCACGTTAGGACAACAACCCAGGGTCCCACACACAGCAGGCAAGGGCTCTGCCATGGAGCTGTACTCCAGCTCTTCTTTCAGAATCTGCTTGGCTCTGTTTCACTACACAAGGTCTCACTCACTCTGTCACCCACCTGGCCCTGATCTTAGGATGCTCCTGCCTTCCCTCCAGATTTCTTATAAGCATACACATTGCTCCTTCACAAACGCAATGTACTGTATGTTCTTTGACCACCATTCTAAAATTCTTATTGCAAACCTCTTCGTGTCAATAAATACATGGCACCACTTCAGCGCCTGTAGAATGTTCTGGTGTGGGAATGGTATCTCTTTTTTTTTTTTTAGTATTTTATCACTGGGCTTTTAGTTTTGTGTTATTTTTTGTCAGACTGAAAACCACCCACATCCTAATGTACTTGTTCAATTTGTTCCTTAGAACACATTTCCTTAGGCACAATTGCTGAGGAATTCCTCTTTTCTTAGTGTGTACGTGCATGTTAAAGTATATACTGTGTAAGTGTACACATTTTTCATTAAATGTACAAAAAATGTACAATTTTTCATTAAAGTGTCCCCAGTGCTGTGCGTCCAGCTCCAGAACTTACTGAAACTCTGTATGCATTAGACATGAACTCTGCCTCTTCAACCCTGTCAATGACATTCTACTTTCTGTCTCTATGAATTTGCCTATGCTGGGCACCTCGCATGTAATCAGAGCATTTGTTGGATGAATGCAACCATAGCATTTGTCCTGTTGTATTTGTTTCATTAATCATATCTTCAAAACCATCCATGCCATAGCATGCATCATAATCTCTTTTAAAGGTTAGTTAATGGGACTGGAGAGACGGCTCAGCCATTAAGAGATGTACTGCTCTTGCAGAGGACCTGGGTTCAGTTCCCAGGACCCACATGGTGAATTCCAACCATCCATAAGTCCAGTTCCAGGGATCCAACACCCTCCTCTGGCCTCTGTGTGTACCAGGCACACAGGGGTTGCACATAAACACATGCAGGCAAATAGTCACACATGTAAAATAACAGACATAAATTTAAAAGAAAATTTTTGAATGAATAAAGGCTAACTAATACCCCTTGTGCGCAGATACCACACTTTGAAGGAAGGACCCTCATAGGAAGTCCATGGATGCTTATGGCTACAGGTGCCTTCCTACCAGCTGTGGGAGCTTCTTTCCTGTGCCCCTGGAATGTGGGCTTTCACCCCACAGAAGATGTGGAGCTCTGGAGACCCAGAGATAGGCTTTCCTCAGGCGCTCCTGGGGCTGGATGGAAGCTGGCTCTGGGTATAATGCAGGGAACCCTTGGCACATGGCTGTCTCCTGAGCTCCCGCACATCAGCACTGCAAATGTCTTCTCCTCAAATGGGCTGATCTAATCCTCGCCTGGGAACACTGCCTGGCCACAGCCTCATGGTGTGTTCCCAGCTGTGTACATAAGCAGCCTGACAATGTCCACGGGGACCTTAGCCAACATGGGGATCCAGCGGGAGGCTATTTCAGAGTTTCCCTCCCTTTGCTCAGATCTACCTTAGGCAATGACCTGGCTGCTGACTCTTCCCTGAACCACTAGCATCAGAAATAAGACTTACAGAAGGCTCTCTCCGGGATGAAACATTTCTTAAGGATGACTAAGTTTAGTGGCTCCCCTCTCTCACAACCAGAGATAACCTTAGACATTATTATTTTTCTACTCTCTCGAAAGGCCATTTTCTCTGCAGAACTGTGTTTATTAACCAATAATCAATGAGTCTCTCCACATAGTTTAATAAAAGATGAATTTCCATCAAGTAGGGCCTGTGGTCAGGGGGACATGAGACCTGTTATCACAAGGAGTTAGAACAATTCTAGCCTAAAGCAAAATAATGACATTTGGGTTTATCTGTGACATCATGTTCCAATATAAATCTATTCCCAGCTTATCTAGAATAAGGAAAGAACTAACTCCTGGTCCTTCTTGTTATTTTTCTAGAGCCCTAAAAGCAAGTGACTCCAGGATGGAAGCCAAGGCCTGAATTAGTCCCTCATGTTAAAGAGGAGGAGAAGAAAGGTGAGGTGGACTGCAGTGTGCCCAGTCATAGTCAGCCCCTGGTAGCCTTGGAAGACTGCTTCCAGGACCATTTGGATGGCAACCCCACTGTGCTCCAGCCTCTTCTGTGACACAGCACCGTCTAGATACAGGACCCATCCACAGCTTCCAGCTGACCCGAAGAGGTTAAGCTGTACTGTCAAGGGAATGATATCAAAAGGCTGCATACTCTTAGTACAGATATAATTTTTCAAAACTACTTTTGATCCACAAGAGGTTGCCTCCCTCACTGCCTAACCGTGTCAAAGGGCTGGACACACCTGCTAGCTATTTATAAGGTTAAATATAAATAGGGTCTAGAATGCTTTTCTAAACAATAATTATCTCTAATGTGTTTCCCCCTTCCTGGAACAAACAGTTCTGATATCATAATAAGAATATGCCACTTCTACAAGAACTACCGTCCAGACCCAAGAATGAATCCCACTGATCACAGAGGGTCCCTCTTCCACATTCTTCACGTGTGCTCAGATGCTGCCCAGGGTCCCTCTCCCTTTCCCCTCCTTTCCTCCCTGTCTTTCAACTTGTCACCATGACAGGTCACATGTGTTTCTTGCCTGTGATCTGTAGCCTTTATCTGAATGCAGCACACAGACCAAGTTCTGGCTTGCCTCTAGAGCAGAGCCTTGGTTCCTGAGAGGCCTACAGTTACAGGAGTTGAATGAATGAATGAATGAATCCCATTAGCCATTATCATCCGTCAGAGGTAAAGCTAAGAATCCAGGCCCCACGCTTCTGCTTGTTGACCCCCTTAAATCCCACATAGCCCTGGATAATATATTACCCCCAGTTCAGAATGAGGGACACTGAGATTGAGCTGGGACCCAACAGGAGCCTTCCAGACTCATGGCAGCCCCCTTTCATTTGAGCACACTTCCAGGGAAGGACTGACCCTGCTGGCAGAGTCTAACCCTCCCCACCACGCCACCTAAACATGAACTCACCTCCCCCGTTCTTGTAGCAGAGATAGGGAAACCTCCAGACATTGCCTAGCCCGATGATCTCCCCAGCCACTGACAGCACAAACTCCATCTTGTTGGTCCATTGGCCTCGATCGTTCACCTGGTCCTTGCCTTTCTGGTCCATCATCTCTCCCTCCTCAGGGACCCAAGAGACCACAGGATAGCCATCTTCATGGACGGCAACTTTTCTGTCCATACTGGATAGGGAGACCCTGTAAGGTAAAGCAGGACTGTGAGAGGCAGAAACCTGGTGAGGGGAGAAGAGGGAGTGTACACACACGTATACACACACACACACACACACACACACACCACACCCCGTACACCCATCTCCCTTCACCCTGATCCTTCCAGCCCAGTCTTTCCTATTGGCATATTACCTTTCTTCCCAAGCTCCTGATGGCATGTCTGCCTCAAGTGACACTCTGCTCTCAGAGTTATGAGGCTGAGCCAACAGGAAGCAGATTCTAGCTTGCCAAGTCTTCGGCAGACAAAGCAATGGACAAAGCAGGTTTTTAGGAGTTAGAGACTGGCCTGGCACCACCCAGGGCTAAAGCTGTAATTAAAACCCCATCATTGAGGACCTTATAGCTCAAATCCCTTTCGATTTTTATAACCTGCCACTATCTCAGCTGGCCCTTCTGTCCAGATCTTCAGTAAGTTGTAAATAACAGCAGCCTGGCCTCTGGCCTCTAGACCAGAAGGGCTCAAAGGCTGCCATGGGTGCCAGGGTTAAAGGGCAGGTGTGACTGAGGTGGCTCACGGGGCTTTCCTGAGCAGTTGGGATCGATGGAAGCCTGGTAAACATGGGAGCTGGTTCATTATGGGCTCTGATTGGAAGGGAGGGAGAAGGTGGGACCTCTAAGTAAGGCCAGCTGAGGACGGGCTTGGCATCAGGGTCAGCTATAGGCCTTCAAGGAAAGCTGTTTCTTTGTCTGTCCTGAGAGAGGTTGGGGATCCTGGGGCCAGAAGGGGTCACTTGGATGGTGGTCATTTCAAGATGACCTCAAGATGCCGAGTGCCTGGCTCTTACAAGGACAGTCTGGCAGGAGCTGCCCATGATGGTTGTTGCCAATCCCTTCCCCCGAAAAATCCAGCTGTAAAGCCCACACTCCCCAAGCTTCCATAGGCCACAGTCTGTTTTCTGACCGGCTTGTCTGTTTGTCAATTGCCCGGAGGTAAATTGCATTTGGAAGCGATGGGTTGCTTTCTTGTCCCTCCCTCCACACAGCTGATCACACTGAGGCCACTACTTGGCCCTCCTCCCAGGTAAAAGCCAAGGGGGAGGTGCCCGGCCTGTCAGGGAAACACTGTCCATTGGCCCTCACCTCCTGTGACACTCAGGGAATCAAATGAACAGGTCTACCGCTCACTCCATACTCCTCCAGGGCTCTGAGGAAGCACAAGGGAGCCTTTTTATGAAGGAAGACTGTGTGTTTATTTGTTGGTCCTTTTAACCCAGGCAACAGCCCAAGCCCAGGTCCGTTAGAAAGGCGTGGGCAGCAGCTAGAGTTGTGGAAAATTTTTGAAGGTGACTTGGAGGGTGCAGGCTATCCCAGGAATGAGAAAGCATGGCAGGGCGAGGTCCTGGAATTGGGATATACTCAGAGTTTAACTGCAACCTCTGTGCAGGAAAGGGGTAAGGAGAGCAGCTGGTGCAAACTCAGGGCGCCAGCCTCGGATACAAGGGAGAAGGCAGAGGTGGGGGGCTCCAGGCTGCAGAACCAGAGTCCACCGGGTGTTGGGTCCCAGGGGAGCAGCCAATGAGGCCTGAACCAGGACAGAACTGAAGCTGTGGCACCCTGCAGAGTGGCCCCTGAGTCATTCCAAATGATAAACGACCAACAAATAAAGGGCTAATGAATGAGCTGAAAAACCGCTGCTACAGAAGCACCAGACGGGAAACCAAGTTCACCCCGATTTGCTAATTACAACAATGAGGGTCAACATTTGGGTCACCGTGGGGCTAAAGACATACGGCTCTTGATCTCCACTATCAGAGCTCACCCTGACAGGCTCGAAGTTACTAGTGGACCCACATTACAGATGAGGAAGTGGGGCTCGCTCGGGGACGGCGGGACGACACCTGACACACACGGCGCATGCTCAGTTAAAGGGATCTGGAAGGGCTGACCCAGTTTACCAAGATAACAAGTGGTAGGACCGGCTCTTGCTCTGAGACTTAGACAAATAGCACCTCCTCCCTGAGCCTTAAATCTCCGAGAAGAGAGAATGACCCCTTCTCAATAGGCGCATTGGCAGAGTGGGGGGCGGGGTGTAAAGGTGAAGAGATGTCAAAGACCATAACAGGTTGTCTTTGCTTGGTAAGCCATGGGGTAGCTGGACTCAGAGCAAACCCCACATAAAGATAAAGATGATCTCAAGAGCTTGAGGGGAAGACCTGGTGGAAAAGGAACAAACGAGGGAATGAATGATGGGGACGATGGAGGAGAGTGGAGTCAGGGCAGCAAACCCAGAACCCTGTCCAGGCCTGAAGTTGAGCTTTTTCAAGGATGAAAAGGAAAATGAGAACCCGGGATGATGAGTGGCCATGGGCATGAATTTTCTACAAATAAAAGACGGGGGCTGGAGAGAAGGCTCCGTCCGCAGTTAAGAGCACTGGCTGCTCTTCCAGAGGACCTGCGTTCAATTCCCAGCATGGTGGCTTATAATAGCTTATAACCTCAGTCCTAGGGGATCCTTCTTCTGGCCTTCTCAGGTACCAGACATGCATGTAATGTTCAGACATACATGCAGACAAAACATCCATACACATAAAAATAAACAAAAATTCTGCAAAAAATGTTTGAGAGGCGCCTGTATCATAGGTAAGAGTGGAAAACTGAGGCAGAAGAATGAGAGCAAAGGCATTCGAAAGAAGAGAGGGACCAGAGCCTCGGTGAGCGGAGGGGAAGAGGGCTGAAAGCACAGCACTGGACGTTTAAGTTAGACTCAGGGACAAAAATGTCCAGGAGGACGCCAGCCACAAAAACAAGCTTCACAGAGCCCTCTTTTCTTTTTCTGTTTCTTACTTGTAAACGCACAGGGGCCAGTGGGGTGGCACATGCCTGAGATCTCCAGGACTCGGGGTAGAGGCAGGATGGTTAAGTTCCAGGCCAGACCAGCCACACAGTCCGAGCTTGTCTCACAAAAAACAAAAACAACAACAAATCCAAAAGGACAGCTCCGCCCCCACGGTGCCCTTCCGCCCTCTAGTCTGTTTGCTAGGGAAGATTGAGTGACAGCAAAGGCCACTTGTCCGTGTCCCCCCCCCCCTTCGCAAGGTCCTCTACAGGCTGAGATCTACAGGCTGTCCACCTGCTTTGCCAGGCTGGGGCAGGCTCGGGCCAGGGAGGGACTTCTTCATACTTGGGTGCCCTTGAGCGTGTCCTGGGCTCTGTCTTCAAAGGACTAGAAAGTACAGTCTTAACTCTCCTCTCGGAGCTAGGCAGGTTAGACAGAAGTCAGCTCTGGGTCTAGGAGGCACTCCAGAAATCCTGCCCACCCCCCCCCACATACTGCTAGGGTTCTGCTCACACCCCTTCACCCCCATCCCAGCACAAGAGAGACCCAGCCCTGCTCCGGCCCATACCCACATACCAGCACCCACCCCTGCACACCCTGGTGCCATTCCGTCACGTCCCTTTGCACACACATACCTGTGTGCATGGCCCCAAAGCCTGGCTCCTCGTAGCCCTTCACACCTGGTAGGCAGCTAGGCTCCACAGTGGTAGCCCACATCTTCCCCGGCCCCTCCTCAGCCCCAGTCCCGGCCCAGGTGGCTTCCCCTTTTGAGAGGAGCTCTGGCTGCTGGCCCTGGCTGACTGAGAGCAGGCGCCCCCAACCTGTGACCGTTAGTTCCAGATCCATCCACTCACCCTTCCTGCCTCTGGGCACTGACCGCCCTCCCCTGGCAGGCCGATGACCCGCCTCTTTCACCCACTGCTCAGGGCCAGTTCCCCAACTGTGGATTCTCCTACTACTCAAGGTTGTCCCTGAGCAATTCCACTGTGTGAATAGTGAGCGGACTGGTAGCATAGCATCGGAGCATGCCCAAAGGTGGCCTCCCCGTGGCCTCAGAGGACCGCAGTTCCCTGCTTCCTGCCCAGACACAGTTCTGCCAGGTCTTGCCTCTGGGGGGGCCCTCAGTCCTCCAGACCTAGGGGAGCAGACACTGTGGAACTCCGACTGAGTGCTGTTCCACGTGCTTCCCACTCACCTGCTCTCTCAGCTCAGCAAGAGCTCCTGCTCCCGAGTGAGTAAGTGTCTCCAGACCTGGAAGAGGAATTCTCACCTTCAGCTCTCCTGCTCCTCCCTGCCACAGCCCCACCCAGTGGTCCTGAGACAGAGTGAGAGACAGACAGACACACAGAGAGAAACAGAGAGATAAAGACAGAGACTGAGAGAGAGGAGGGGTGAGAGAGACAGAGAAAAAGAGAGAGAGAGAGAGAGAGAGAGAGAGAGAGAGAGAGAGAGAGAGAGAGAGAGAGAGAGAGACAGAGAAATGCCACAAGCAACAAGAGAGATTGAAAAGTCTATAAACGAGGATTACACATCTGCCCTCTGGAAGTCAAGCTTTCTAACCCTGTCTCTCTGTCCCCTCCAGCTCCTCCCTCCTAACTAGTAGGCACTGTCCAGGACAAAGCCCCCAGAGCCTTGCTGGACTGCTGCCTTGGGCAGCCTGACCTTTCTGACCTCTCTCCTCCTGCTCCCAGCCCCTTGCCCTGACTCCCACCTCCACCCCTAATCCAAGCTCCTTCTTAGGCTGGATGCAGGCCCTCTTACCAGAGCAGTGGGATGGGAGCCACCAACTCCCAGGCTGGACACTGAGGACCTTGGGAGGGGAGTGACGAGGGCATGGGAGGAGGGTGAATCACACACTGGAGTTTTCCACCAAGTACCTGCCCTCTGTGGCTCCCCAGCAAAGCCCTAGACCTCTGCAGCCACTGCCTTCTCCTTGGGATTTTCCTAGAGAAAGCTCCAGAGCCTGCATATCTCGGGAAGGGAAATGCAAATAGGACCCGGGGCACAGCCCACCCACCCTGACTTTCCTCTCCTCCCTTACCATGGTCTCTCAGCCAAGGGAGATTCTGAGCCTGTTTCCCACTCTGGACAAGGGGATGATGTGTGGTTTGCAGGGTTGCTCTGAGGGTTAAAGTCAGCATGGCCGTGCCTAGGAAATCACAGGTACTTACAGGGAGCTGTCAGGGTTTGCTGCAGCCTCTGGTTGGGGGTTGGGGGTCCAGACACTCTGATTCTGGGCAGCACGAAGCCACACACCAAAGGCTCGTCTGGAACAGCCTGGCAGCTGCCAAATGTGAATCCACATGGGGAATGTGTGGTCCCCCTCAGCCATGATGGGAGGATTTTCCAAAACAGGGCTCTCTGTGTGTGTGTATGTGTGTCTTCACAGTGTGGATATGAAAAGGCCTGTGGCCTCTGGGAAGATCAAGATGCTTCTTCAGTGCCGGGTGGTATGGAAACAGGGGAAGTTGTGGGGAGAAAGGGAAATTTCCCTTTACGTGGACTTCCCCTTTGTCTGCTAGAACTTCCTAGCAGTAGAGGGTGTGAAGTGAGACTGGCAGTCTGTAACTTTCCATCGGCACCCCACTCACCATCCCTCAGGTCCCCCTTGGCCTCTGTCTCCCATCAAGGAAAACCAGAATGAGTCCGACTCTCAACCCCTCACCTCAACAAAACCAGAAGTGGGACTGGGGAGCAGCTCTGGAAGAAACAGTCATGGCCTGCCAGAACCCACACACCTCACCGCCATGCTCAGCTGGCATGCTGCAGCCTGCCCTGCTGGGTCTGCTCTGTCCCTGCACCTTGGGGCCGCCATCGTGACCCCCTCGTGACCCCCGAGTGCTTCATGCACAGGAGACACCAGAGTCTGTGAAAAACAAAGTAGCCAGCTTTGCGGGCCCCAGTCTCTCCCCATTCTGCCCAGTGAGTAGCGTCCGATTTTACCTAATCCTTCCCTATCTTTACCTGGCTACCTCAGACCCTTGTCTCCCTATCTTAATGTTGGTTCCCCTTAACCAAGCTCATCCCAATGTCCACAGTCACCAACACCCTCCTGTTTTTCAGAGCGATCGAAACTCAAGAAGCCAGAGATCATGTCTTTGCAAACACCCGCAAAGTGCTGTCCAGAGCTGAGATGAAATGGATATACAATCTCGCTGCAGGAAAACCCATTGGCATTTATCGTTTTCTGATCCCATGTATGCTCATAAGGACCCGGGGTTGGAGGCCATTTTCTGAGCTCCTAGCTCAGGCTGGGTATACCGTATGTTGCCTCCCTTAGGAGCCTTGCGTTTTCCTGAGGAGGGTGCTGGGGTGAATAGAAGTGAAACAATTCACCCTGTGCCCATACACAGTAAGTGCAGGAGCTGGGATCTGAACCTGTGCCTCTGGGTCCCACTCTCACAGGCTCCTTTCCCAGATCATGAACAGCTGGCGAGCAGGAATCTCATCACATGAGTCTCTGCTGCTGTCTCAGCATTTAACACATGGCCTGGATTGGATGGGTGGGTGGATGGGTGGAGGGAGAGAGGAAGGGGAAGAGGGAAGAAGACGTTGTGCCGCTGCAGGAGAAAATGATCATACGCATCCCCTTTGCTAGGACAGCATATGCTGGTCACTTGGAACCAGGCACTGAACAGGACAGAAAGGGCTCCAGCCCCACTTCTTCTGGACAATACCCCAGTGATGAGCAGGGACACTGGACCACAGGCTGTTTGGGGCTACTTCTTCCTTGCCCCCGCACAAATTCACTTAAATACGCATCCTTCTACCCGAGACTAAGAGGTAGGAACTGTCCTGGACGCTTCCTGGGCTTTTCTGCTATGTGGAGAGCCACTGATGGGGTGCATACAGAGTACATGGAAGGGTTTACCAAAGTGATTCCTGGGTAGCTGCCTTTGCTGGAGTCTGGTGATGCTGTGGAGTAACTAGTAGTATTAGCACTTTTTAGAGGAGAAAACTGAGGGTCAGTGGGGTTAGTTTGCCTAAGTGATTGAGTATGAGAGTTAAGGTCCACAGAAGATGGTAAGCCTCTGTGGAGAAGGCTGTCTGGCTGAGCTTGTGCATACGTGCACACTGTTGAAGGCTCATCGGGGCCTATGTGTGTATGCCTGGGTCTGAGACTTGGGCAGTTGAAGTCTCCAGGCAGCCTAGTGGGCTTATGCTTAGCAAGTGCCCCCCTGACGCCATGGGCATCTTCTCAGATGCCCGTATTTCTAGGCTTCTGCCTTCTTCTCTCAGAGATCACTTCTTACTTTCCAGGCTCGCCTGCCTGCCTACCAGCCTTCTCTAACTGTGCGGCCTCCCCTTCTTGCCTTGCTTTCTTCTTCGGGGTACTGAAAGATCCAATCTCTGCCCTTCCAGGTAGACACAGTTCTCCTCCACTCTTCAGCTCGCCTCTGCCAAAGCCAAGTACCATGGCTCCCACCCCTGACCATGCCTAGGCATGGTCACTCCTACAATCTCAACACTTGTGAAGCTGAGGTAGGAGGGTCTCTGTGAGTTCAAGGCCACCCTGAACTAAGACTGAGATCCGGTCTCAAAACAAAACAAAAGCAAAAACAAAACAGTGTTGGCCAACCCTGCCCACAACCAGCCACATTTCTCACATTTCCACCTGTCAGTCCTACATGGATAGCCAGTGTTTTTCTGCACACCCATCCCCAAATCTAGACTAAGAACCCTTGGGCCCCGGACTTCATTTGAGCCCTGTAATAGGCCTGTGTGGGTGGGGGACATAGCATTATCCACATCGGAAAAATGAGCATGAATTTCAAGGAGTTTCTACCAAGACATGTCATGAGGTAAACACAAGTCAGGAACTGAACCAGCTCCCTGGTTCTTCAGCTAAAACACATGGTTTTCACACCATTTATTCACCACTTGTGACTCTCATGAGTGAGACTCACCTCACCATCACTGAACCACCTTATCTCCTCAGCAGATTTATGAACCTTTGATCAAACGAGGGGACAGAGAGACAGATAGCAAGCATACTCTCAGAATGGGCTACCCAAGTTCCCCTTCAGAGTGGCCTACCCAGTCACCCTACATGACGCCCCTCAAAGCACTTCATTTGTCAAGGAAACTGATTCTGGGTCAGGCATGGTGGTGCACACCTTTTATCCCAGCACTCAGAGGCAGAGACAAGTGACCAGCCTGCTCTACAAAGCAAGCTCCAGGCCAGCCAAGGTCACAGAGTGAGACCCTGTCTCAAAAAAAGAAAAGAACGGATTGTATTCCGGTTCTGCCCATATGTGTGGTAAGTACAGCGCAGCCCTGTAGCCATGGGTCTTCTAGAAACATGGTCGGGTGGATGGAGATGTGAGGTGACAGAATCCTGGGTTTGGGCACATCACACCCGCAGGACTGTGGCCACGCCTGTATCCAAGGCACCTAGGAGAAAGAATCAATGTCCCCACACAGGAGGACCACTGTCCTGATTTCTACAGACTCTTCAGACACAAGACAGAAAATTGAAAACTGGCAAATATTGTTGATACATTTCCCTTGAAACTGAGACGTCAAAAGCTGAGGAACTGCCTGGAATGCCTGAGCAGCTCAGAGAGTCACAGGACACTTAGTCAAGTCAAGTAGCACCAGAGGACCCAGGTAAACCTTGCGCTGGATGGGGAGGAATGCACGTTCCATCCACGATGACACACAACAGCGGCCGGAGCTCCTCCCACGCCCTTGGCGGCCCGTTGCTAAGGCGCACCTGGGACCTTGCTTTGGCCTCCAGGCAACATCCTACAGCTCTGCCTGCCTTCTGCCTCATTCTCTTGAAACCTAGCCTCCAGGGTTCCTCTCTGACACCCAGGGCTGAGCACATGACAGTGCCGCCCCTTGTGGTCACATCTGGAAGTGACAGATGTGTGACCCAGTGTCCAAACCTCTTGCTAGGTGAGAATGAGGCTGTCTGAAGGAAGTGGATCCCTCTGCTGGCAGAGTCTGGGCAGGGCTTCCTCTGCAAGGCCCTTCTGCAGCCGCCGGGGTCTGCAAAGGCCCAGCTGGCCACCTTCCCTCAACCTGCATCAGCCCATGGGCGCACACAGCCAACAGTGCTGACCAGCAGGGCGGGCAGGGACACCACGAGGGTCACGTGGGCAGGAAGAAACTGTAAGCAGCCTGTCTTCCTCCATCTTATAACCAGGGCCTGGCCCCCTTTGTCCTTCCCTCCAGCTCCCTTTTTAAATCCTATGATGGAGACAAGGGAGGGGAGGGCGGAACAGGAGTGAGAGGCCGGGGTAGGGACAAGGCAGGACCACACATGACACTTTAGGAAAGCGTGGAGGGGGGGACGGCTTTCTTCAGTTCAAATCTGTGCTGGAGGACATTGGCCCGGCCCCATCATTCGTCTCCCCCGCCCACCACAGTGTCACAGCTGCTATGTGAACCAATTAAAAACTCAGTAAGGATGGAGAGCTAGGGAGAGGCAGGACCCGAGAGCCACGATTTCACAATGAAGAGGGGGGCAAGACACAAACAGAAGGCAGAAACCAGGCACATTGGCAAGCAGTTGTGGGAGGAAGTTGGATTTAATGGCATGGAGGGAAGAGGGCCCAGCGACCAGCCAGGCCTTCGCCTCCCCAGGGCTTCCCAAGCTGCCTCAAAGGGGTGTTGCTGATGTGGACATGTCACAATGTTTGGACCACCCTGGAATAGGGGAGTCGAGATAGTAGGGACCCAGCTCAGAAGGTGGGTCCCAAATACCCCTCTTGTCTTATCTGCCCCAGCACCGAGGGGTACTTCTGCCCTCCGCTCCTATAGCTTGTCCCCATGGCCAGGCTCACAGGCATGTCAAAGCCCTGGCTCTAGCAGTTAGACTGCAGTTCTGTGAGCCTGAGGAGGGATGTCATAGGTGTGGCAGGAGCAGCAGGCTCTGGTTGGTTCTTCCGGGGAAGGTCTTCAGCTGGGCACACGAGCTGTCGGAGCCGCTGAAAAGACAGTAGAGATAGTTGTCACGGTAGCAGAGGGGTGCCCGCCAGTGTCCCTCATTACTGATGTCAGTCTGCCTTCCCGGCCTTAAACCTGCTTCCAGCTGCCAACCCCACCGTCACAGCGTGGCTCTTGCAGTTATTCTGGGTCCCTTTTGGTTTTCAAGACAGGTTTCTGTGTAGCTTTGCGCCTTTCCTGGAGCTCACTTGGTAGCCCAGGCTGGCCTCGAACTCACAGAGATCCGCCTGGCTCTGCCTCCCGAGTGCTGGGATTAAAGGTGTGCGCCACCAACGCCCAGCCTCTGGGTCCCTTTTTTAAAGACCCCCCAAGTACCCTTTCCCTGGATCCCTGGTACCCACACCAGGTTGGAGGCAGGGGGTCCCTTTATACACCAGCTCCCATGGGAAGCAACCGCCTGCCATCCAAGACCCACTCATCCAGTGAGGTTCCTGTCCCAGATTGCCTTCCTCCTACCTCTCTGAGTGGGCCCTTGAGAGTCCCGAGCCTGTAGATGCTCCAGGCAGGAATGCAGATCATGGAGGAGAGAGCTAGGAGCCAGCCCAGGGCATCCCCCCACCATGGGTACGTGTACTTCTTGTTGTAGGTCAGCGGTGTGTATTTGATCAGGGAGAACAGGAAGGTTGCCTGGAGTGAAACAGAGGAGAACGAGGTTGGTGGTGGGGCCTGGTGCCTTCCGCCCCCGCCCCCGCCCCCGCCCCCACCCACCCCCACAGCTGCCTGCAAGGGGCTGTTCTCCCAGCAGGCTATGCGGCTTATCTAGGTCAGTCAGTCTCCAAGCTCCACCCACATTCTGCTCAAAGTCCACTCCTGGGTGGCTAATTCCAGTGTACATCCCCTATCACTGCAAGGCCCTTGGGTCCCTCTCCTCAGTCGGCTCTAGTTAGGACATAACTGTGTGCCATCTCCTGCACCAAGAGTCAGCCATGAGGACTCCAGTCTCCCTCTACCCTCCTAGTTCACATCAGCCACACGCCAGGAGCTTCGGGAAGTGCTAGCTCTCGGGAACATCCTAGATCCTGTGGGTGCTTCACCCGTTGAGACTGTTTTTTTCTATAAAGTGAGTGTAGAGCTGACGCTTTTCCCATGTGTCGCTGAGATGCGTGTGTGTGTCGAGCACTCTGTGAACCCGCTGCTGTGCTCACAAGCATGGCTCTGAGCAGCCTAACATTGCATTCCAGTCCTATCTGGGACATCGGCCTCTAGCTGTGCCGTTGGTAACCTCATCAGACAGCCTTGAACCTCCATTAAGCCCTCCGTGATTAGGGGACTCCTCTGTGAAGGGAAAGGAGGAAGTTCTCTTCCTATCTTACCCAGTGAGAGGATGGATGAAAATCTAAGACAGCGTCCAGGGCCTAAGGAACTGTGGGCCTCCACTCGGCTGCAACCACAATCCGCCTCCACCCTGCCCCCTGCCTTTACCCCTTGAGAGTTCTGTTACCGTGCACACAGCCGGGGTGAAAAAGAGCCAACAATATTTGATAAGAGGCCACGGCTTGTACCCAATCATATCCTCAACGTTGTCATAGAAGCGGCTGGCTCCTGTCGGGGGAAGGAAAAAGGACAGAGGACACATTTCAGGCTGTGAGGGGCTGGAATGGAGCCAAGCAGGCTAGGTTGGGCATGGACAAACAGACAAGTGGCACAGTTGCCTTTCGGACGCAGAGCGGGGAGAAAGCGGTTGGCTAGGATTCGCGGGCACACACAACATCAGGGAGGAAACCCTGAAGCTGCTAAAGCATTGGGACAGGACAGGATGTGGACCCTGCAGGTGCTCTAGGCACAGCTGCGACAGGAAACGTGAGTGTAAGCTGCAGATGTCTCCCTTCTGTCCGAGAGTGCTGACAGGGAAGGAAGGGTGTGCTAGGCTCTGGGCCCAGGGCAGAAGCCACTCACCATAAACCCAACCCACACAGAGGGATTCAAAGATGGCCACGAAGAGAAGGCACATGCCACTGGCTGCATAGTAGTCGAAGAGCTGAAACACGTACATGCCGCCCTGCGTGGGAGAGGATCATTGTGAGGAAGCAGAGAAGGGTCGACCCCGATGATCCCTATATCCCGTGCCTCACAGTGGGACAGAGTGGGTGAGGCTCACAGACAGTAGTGTAAGACAAGAGAGCTTGAAGGCCTGAAGCCCGGAGCAGCCAGAGGCAACAGCTGTTTCTTATCATTGCTTCTGGATGGAAGATGGAAAACACGATCAGAGAGCTGTTATTGTTGCTCCTGAGCCTGTTTAGGGTTAGACCCAAAGGCTCCAGACAGTGTGTCCAGTCTTTTGAGGAAGGATAGTCAAGCTGATGGGTTCTGTCATCTGTCTTCTCCAGTGGGGCACTGGCAGAAGACCACCCATCCCCATGGTACCTCTTTCCCTTTGAGGTCATTCCTGGGAAGCATGGGATCCCACCAGAGAGCTAGCATTCCCATTCTAAGATTTCTCATCCATTCTCTCCATCTGTTCTCTGTTGCCCTAGAGCCAAATTACCCCTCAACCGTTCATTCTGTGGGGACTAACAGGCAGGAGGCCTATCGTGTGGTCCTTCCCAGCAGGTGTCATTATCTGTTCGG
Source organism: Peromyscus leucopus (assembly GCF_004664715.2). NCBI lineage: Eukaryota > Metazoa > Chordata > Mammalia > Rodentia > Cricetidae > Peromyscus > Peromyscus leucopus. The sequence continues at coordinate 149,158,081 of NC_051065.1, forward strand.
CTCCTAATGAGGTCCCCATCTAGCCTCCCAGACTCTCACCTCTGTGAGCATGATCAGTCCAATGAAAAAGGAGAGGACAGACACTATAAGGATGAGGATTTCCCTCCGGTTCTTCTTACGGAACACCCTGGGATACATGTCCACCAGCGCTGTCACCAGGCTTTCTACGCACACAAACTGAATGAGAGGGTAAGAGAAAGTGGGGGGAAGAGAGCTCCCAGAGCAAGCCCTGTCAGCCAGCTCCAGCTTCCTTCCAGCCGGCAGCCTCCCCTTCTGCTCCCCCCCCCCCAGAACAGTTATCCCTGTATGTGGGTGTGAGGTGACGCCACCCAGAAAGCTCCTCCTGGTCCCTGGAAAGGGATCCACCTCTGGCATCCACCCAGTCCCCAACTATTCCAGATCTCATGGGGTATAAACTCAGCCATTGCCCTCTCCACCTGCGCATCCCGCCGACTTGGAATGGCCACCTCGATACCTGGCTGTCTAGTCCCAGGAGAACAACCATGAAGAAGAAACAGCAGGCCCACAATGGTGAGAAGGGCAACATCACCACGGCTCGAGGGTAGGCGATGAAAGCCAGGCCAGGGCCTACAGCGGGAGCAGAGGAACACAGCCCAGAGCCTGAGCAACCCCAGGGCCTCCCAGGATGGGGCCATGGAATGACAGAGCTGGAAGAAACTGCCCCCCAAAGTTGTCATCACTAGTGCATACTGACACAAGCCACCCACCCAAACTTCTACTTGGTCCCCAGTGTCCAAGGCACCACCCTACTGTATCACAGCAAGAAGAGAACCTAGAAACCCTAGCAATGAGGAAACTTGGGTCCCACAAGGACTCTAGACCCCCAGATCTACTGCCTCAAATCAAGGGTCTCAAGCTAAGAATGAGGTCCAGGGGCTGGCAGGCCAAAGAAATCCGTGAAGCTAACCTGAAGGGAAGTAAGAGAAAATGGGAGGGGCCTGCGGAACACTAGAGCAGGGAAGGGGAGTTGCTTTACTGTGCTGGTAATTGTAGTAAAGGAAATACCCGGGGCTGGGTTTGGTCTGGGCCTGCAATTCGCTGTGGCTACCCCAAAGCCTTTTCTGTCCCCGTCATGGCTGAACCAGAATCAAAAGAACCCACTGACACGTTTACCGTCAAATAGCTGCCCGTCTAAGCTGATTCAGATGACAAGAACAAATTCACCTGCCAAAGCCTGGTTAAGCCATGGGAAGTGTCCTCTGAAAAGCCAAGGGTACCCTGGGACCTGGGACCCAGTTCCCACACTAGAAGAGCCAGGATAGTATTGCTATCCGCTTCCCATGGTTTACACCCGGAGCACAAGCCAGATGCGCTACATAGCATGTGCCATATACTGCTTCAATGTCCTTTGCCGAAAGTGCTTGGGAGGTTTTCTTCACTTGGGAATATTTATACAGACCCATACAGTTAGGTTTCCCTGCTCTAAAAATTTGAAATGCCCCAAAATTGGAAAGATTTTCAGCGTTCACTCTGGATCCTGGTTGCCAAAGGTCTACCTGTCCTCAACCTCCCCAGAACACTCACCTGACTCAGCAACTTCAGATATGGGCACACCTTGCTCCTGAGACATGAAGCCCAGAATGGAGAAGATGGCAAACCCAGCCACGAAGCTGGTGCCGCTGTTGAGGATGCAAAGGGCGACACAGTCCCTGTAGGGTGCAGGTAGGAGAAGGAGGCATCCGGTTAGGTCAGAAGAGAACCGCCAAAAGCCTGGGCTTCCTGTCCAGGAGCTGACAGAAACCCGGGGGTACACAGCCTCTCCCACAGTTGCAGACTGGTCAAGTGCACCCCTCCTCCAGCCCCTTTGACCCCTGACTGGCTCATATGTGGAATAAACATTTCATATGATGCCATGCAGAAGGAAAACACTAAATGTTCCAGCCGCTCTATCCTCTCCACCCTGACACACTGCTGCTATACGTCTGGGGACAGGGCCATTCTGATACGAACCCAGGTGGATTGAGCATGGATAATCACAAATAACAAACAATTCTTAGACATCTCTATTTGATCTTGAAATGCGCAATAGAATTTTTGACTATGTTTCAGATAATATTAAAACTGGCTGAAACTCCTGAGTATGAACCAGGAGACAGATATCATAAAGTGAAGAGGCGTGTCTGGGAGGTAGGCCTAGGCAGTGAAGTGAGAATGTATAAGGACACATCATTTGCCCAGTAGAGTCCCCAAGACTGGGTCGCCATTGCACAACATTAGTAATTACTGTCCAGCCTTACTGGCTTGGCTCTCTTGCACCTATGAGCCCCTAATAAGCCAGGGAAAGTTGTCTGCCTCATGTGGTCTTCCAGCCAATCACAGCTGACCCCCCCCTCCTTTGAAAGCAATCCTCTGCCCAGCCTACAGCCAGCTATGTGACTTTTCCATAGCCCTGGGGTACCAAGGTGGGCTGCAGATGGAGCAGGTGCACGAGCTAGTGCAGTCCACCCTGATCTAGGTTGGCAGGAGGTGAGGGTCACCTGTAGCAGTTGTTGTGGTACTGGTTGTAGCTGCCCAGGGCCGTGAGGCACCCCAGACAGATGGCAAAGGAGAAGAAGATCTGGGTGCCCGCATCCATCCACACCTACACAAGGGAAAGGAGGAAGCTGAACAGTACGAAAGCCATGCAGGTCTCCATGGGAGAACACGGGCATGCTCCAGGTCCCGGCTAGCGGTGGTGGTGGCAGACCTGTTCCCACTGCTCACCGAGTGGCTCTCTCCATCTTGGGCTCCTAAGTAGAGTTTCTTGGGGATGCCACAGGATGGAACAGATGCTGGGCATTCAAAGAAGACTAACAGAGACACGATGGGAAGGATTAGAGGATGCTCTAGGTCTAGAGCTTGGTATCAGGTAATCAATCATGGATATTAAGTCCTTGGCTCTGCCCCATGTCCTCTTACCTCAGGTCTCATGGCAGTGTGACCAGTAGGGAAGGCATTTCTAGGGATATGGGTCCATGATAGCAAAGCCATTTCCAGCCTGGAGCTTTGTTCCACAACCCTTTATGTCTTACAAGCAAAGAGAATAGTCCTCCACACACAGGAGTCCAGAGGAAGAAGTGGACAGCAAAAACTTCCCCATCTAAACCTCAGTGTGGCCATCACTGTTATCTCAGCTGGCTGACCCAGCCTTGCATGTTGTGGTTTAGACCTAACAGCTAGAATAATATCCCAACGAGAAAGAACATCAAGGCTCAGGGCTAAGCCATTCTCAGGGTTGCAGGAGGTGGGTTCTGGAGGCCACAGCCCTCTTGCCTCCCATTATTTCCTTCCACAGATAACAACCTCTGGTGCCCCTCCTGGCCCCACAGCTCCCGGTCCCTTCCTGCCTCTCCCTAATTCCTTAGCCATAACCACTGCCCTCAGTCTCTCTGCTCTACCCTCACCCCACCCTCCACTCTCCATCATACTCAGTCCTACATGATGGGGGTCTAGGGGCCCAAGGGCAGCTGACCACTTAGAATCACTCCTGCTCCTCGGCCAACATGCACAGCTGAGACAATGAGTCTCGCAGGCTGGAGGAGAACCCAGAACTTTTCCAAAGCTCCCTGGCGATACTAACAGTCAGCTACGGGATCACGGTCATATAGTCCTTGAAAAGTGGCATCAGATGCAGACCATTTACCCCCTTCTCTTATTATAGTTCTGTCTCAACAGGCATACGGACCGAACAGAGAGATGGCAGAGGAAGGGGGAAAGTGTCTGCAGTCTTCTGTCCTCTCTGCTCACCGAGAAGGCCCTCCAGGGAAAAGCCAGCAGCAGCAGGAAACACAGTAGAGGCTGCGGGAAGGGGCTAGAGCTCGCCAGACAACAGCCCATGAGGAGGAAGGCACCAGATAACCATGAGGGGCAATTGCAACGGGGAAAAGTAATGGGACTGGGCCTCTCTGAGCAGCTGGACAAGCAGAGGACAGGGTTAAGGAGACCACAAGTGTTGCTGGAGAGCTTCTCTCCAGGTTCCACCAAGTCCCGCAGTCCCACAATCCACGTATAAAATAATCACTCAGACGCTTATATTACTTATAAACTGTATGGCCGTGGCAGGCTTCTTGCTAACTGTTCTAATATCTTAAATTAACCCATTTCTATAAATCTATACCTTGCCACATGGCTGGTGGCTTACCGGCATCTTTATATGTTGCTTGTCCTGGCGGTGGCTGCAGTGTCTCTCCCCACTTCTTCCTGTTTCCCCAATTCTCCTCTCTCCTTGTCCCGCCTATACTTCCTGCCTGGTCACTGGCCATCAGTGTTTTATTTATATAGAGTGATATCCACAGCAACAAGGACACGTGAGAGTGGTGCCACCCATGTGGCTGTTCCTTCAAGATGTTCCAGGTCCTCTGCTCTCCTAAGAGTGTCCTAATCATCTCAGGGAAACACAGTACAGCCTCTCATATCGTTCTGCCCTATTCTTTCCAGACTCCATAGGGCCTGGGCCACTTAAAGAGCAGGACTTTGAAGCAAGGGACACTGAGTCTGGACAGGGAGGGGAATCCCTGGGTTGGGGATGAGAGGGCTGAGTTAACGGGACAGCAGTCATGATGCCAGCTGCTCCCTTTCTCCCAAACAGGCCATTCAGGCCATAGCTGTGCGACCTGAAAGCCTCACTAACCTTGGACTTTTGCCCCATGCCTCACAGTGCATTGGCCCTGTGTTACAAAGGCACCCCCGTGTGCCTGCAGAGACACTGTGATGGCCCCTAGGCAGGTGGTGGCTCCATCCTGTGACCATGCATATTTGTGAACTTGGATTTGGGAAGAAGTCTTAAGAGAAACCATGGCTTGGCTGTTTGCCTCACCTAGCAGGGGTTGGGGACAGGGGAGGCGAATGGGCCATGTCTGGAGAGAGGTTAGTGAGAACAGAGAAACTGCCACCCAGGAGGGCGAGAGTTCAGAGCTCAAGGGTCAGGTGTGGCCTTTGACGAAAGCCCTCTGGCTGTGAACTTGGCAGATCTTGCTCTGTGCAGCTGCAGCCCATCAAGCCTGCTGGGGTAGGGGGGTGGAACAGGATGGGGGGGTTGGGGCTTCAGGAACACACAGAGCAAGCTGTTGTGTTCCCCACCACAGGCGACCCACTGCCTGATCATTCCAGGCGCCCTGGGTTTCAGAACAAAACTCTGACATGTCTCCCGTTGGGCCAGAAGATTGACCCAGGGGAAAAAAAAAAAAGAAAAGAAATATGAAAAACACTTGGTAGAGTGTGGGCAAAAAGAGGTCTTTGGGGGAGAGAGGAAGAGAGCTGATTCAGGAACTATGTCTTCAACCTCCATATCTGTGGATAAATGCCTGTTATTCTTAGAAGAGCAATGGCTTTCAATGGGACAGCCATAGCCAAGCAGACCTAGGATCCAGCACCACCTCTGTTTATTTGCTGGTACTTGATTTAACCTCTCTGAACCATCCTGTTTTCATCAGATCCGTCCAATAACAAAACAATGTATGCAAAATGCCATATATATATATATATATATATATAAAAATTCATTCCCTACCCTAGAGTCATTTTTAAAAAAGGAGTCCTTAGAGCTCAAATAATCTATAGGCTTTCAGATGGTCATGATGGCACACGCTTTGTAATCCCAGCACTTGGGAAGTAGAAACAGAAGGATCAGGAATTCAAGGTCATCCTTAACTACAAAGCAAGTTCCAGGCCAGTACAGGCTACGTGAGTCCCTGTCTTTAAGAAATTCTGGAAAAGATCAAGGATGAAGGGTAAGGAGGCAGACAGACTAAATGAGCACTCAAGTCCAACCTACCCCTCTCGCATACTAGCTTCTGCTTCTCAACAAGTCACTTCAATTGTCTAAGCTTTCACATCTCCATCTATCAAACGAGGCCAATACCTGACTGGGGATGCATTTGGTGATTAAAACAATTCAACCACGAGGCTCAGTGCCTGGCAGAAGATAAGCACATTTGAGCAGCTTTTGCTTCGGCTCTCAATAGACAACACCAAAATAAAGACCTAGTGTTTCTGGGTGATGGTGGCACATGCCTTTAATCCCAGCACTTGGGAGGCAGAGGCAGGCGGATCTCTGTGAGTTCGAGGACAGCCTGGTCTACAAAGCGAGATCCAGGACAGGCTCCAAATCTACAGAGAAACCCTGTCTCAAAAACAAAGCAACAAAAAAGAATTAGTTTTGATCCATGGTTACAACATCGCACTTCATAAGAATTGCAACATGTGGGGGGTTTAAAAGTTTCCACGGGGCTCTTCAGACAGTCCGCCCCCACTCCCTGCCCTTACTCTTCAGCTGAAGTTCAGTAGAACAAGAGGTTACCATGAGGGAAAGAGAGACACATGGTGTGAGCAAAGCAGGTGCTGTGTTCCTAAGAGCCAGTTCTCAGCATGAGCCCTGGAGTCTGGAAAAGGCAGGAACCTGGCCAGACACAGCAGGCCTGGCAGAGGGGCGGAAATGAGAGAGGAACCCAGCAGTCTCCCCTGGCTCTCTGCCTCTGCTCTTGGCGGGAGAGATGCCCTCAGTCTTTGTGCTTCCTAGTGGGGATCCTGTACCTTCCTCAAGTGCCAGGCAAACACCAGTTGGAATTATCACACTCCCCAAGGAGTGCCAACTACATTCAATTAGGGCCTAGCAGGATGTCCCACCCTGCAGAAAACTACTCAGCTCATGGAGGACAAGGACCTACCTTCAACATGGGAATACACGCCGGCTGCCCTTGAAGCCGCCCCCTGCCTATGGAACAGGCAAGTTCCCCGGGCCACCTACAGCTGCCCGGGGATTGGACGGATGGGCAACAGGAGCTCAGCGTTCAGGAAGCCAAACACATCTTCTTTAACCCCCAGAGTTGAAGGTTGCCTGGCCTACACTCATGACTTCTGGAAACTTATGTACCAAACACTGCCCCTAGCATGGGCCTGACACAGGATGCAGCTCGATAGTTTTTGGTGAAGGAGTTACACAAGAAGCCAGGGTGAGCAGACAGAGACCTCGCCTTCCAGAAGAGATCAGAAAGTCTGTGGGGTTTGTCGCCATCCAGACATGCTTCCAGTTGCAGATGTGGAGACAGACAGTCTTAAAACCCAAGACCACAAAATCTTAAGGGCCTCTAGACCTCAATTTCTCCATCTATACAGCAGGAGTAGCTCATTCATATGCTGTGAGGACTGGCTGAAATAAGTCATATAAACCTCTTAAGAGTGCCAGGGACCTAACAGTTGTTAGCTACAAATAGCTGATTAGGACAAAGCTACACACACACGAGGCTCCTTTGGTCTCTCGGCCTACCTGTTGTTCTAGAACCTCCAGGGGTCCCTTCTGCAAGGTGGACCCATGCCTGACTTTACCTAGCCTGCCCCAGCCTGCTTACTGTCCGCTATCCATAACAACCGTTGGTTCCAGGTAAAGACAAAAGGCTTCCAAACCATGGAACAGAAATGCTGGGCCCACCGTCTGCCTATCTGCACAGTAAAGCAGCTTTGGGGCCAAGTCCTAGAAGCGTAACAGCTCTGGCCCTATAGCTTTGGCTCCATAGCTCGACCAAGTCCCAACACCCAGTTTGATAGTAGCCTGCAACTCTGTGGTTTGTGAGAGCCCAGAGAGGAGAAGGAAAGGCTTACATCCCACAGGAAGACCCAGGACCCAGGCTGCTGGAGTTTGTGAGAAGAGTCTGGCTGGGGCTGGCCTGGCTGCTGGGAGCTATGGCTGCCCTGAGAAGACTTGCAATTCCTCCAGATGAGACGGAACCTGGGCACGCTTCAGCTTCTGGATCAACCCCAATTCTGCCCAAAGGAGAACCGTTGCCTCAGGCCAGCGGGGACTGGGAGCCCTGTGACATCCCTCACCTTGCCATCTTCCAGCAACCTCACAGAGAGGGCGTGTGCCTTGCTATTTTTAACTCTTTGGAAAGCCATCCAACAGTCTTCTAGGTATTGGGAGCCACTTGTCCTCAAGTCCCCCGGGGTCCTTGTGCTGATACAGAGAGTCCCCCAAAACCACCAACCTAGACACATCCTCCCCTCTGAGCCAATGAATCACAGGCAACATGTAACACTGGGTGGCAGTCTCCACGCCCCTACTGCTTGACCAGCCTTCGGAATGGCTGCCAAGAGGACACTTGTCAGAAGCAGGGGCCTCACGATCGGGCCACGTCACACTCCCTCACTGTAAAGCAACACAACCCTCCAGCGTTCCTCCCTGGACTCGGTGGTGGAGTGAGGAAGGGAGGCCCGAAGGAAAAGAGGTGACTGACAGAAAATTGACACCAGCCCAGCTGCTGTGGGAGGAGCAGGAAGCCGAGGCCGGAGGGTCAGGTCACTTGGCCAGAGAGAGGGCACCACAGGGCCAAGGGGGTGGCGGGCTGAGGGGGGCAAGACAAGGGAGGAAGCTCAGGAGGAAACGTGGAATTTGAGAATGAGGAGGGAGGGGAAAGGGGCGCAGCCTGCCAGTAAAAGTGCTTAGTGGTGTTTGTAGTCCCTAAGGATTATTGCCAGGGTCCCAAGTCCCCTGGGTTCCCTGGGCAGCTGTAGACCAAGAAAGAACAGTGGTGGGTACCATATTCCCATAGGCAATTGCTGGCACACATCTACCGAAGGGAGCGTTCCCACCCCTACCACACTAAGGATGTCACCACAGATACTTTGGGGACCATTCAGGAGCTGAGATACTCCGTATAGCTCAAGCACCCCCCAGAGCCACGTGGTGGCCCTGCAGCAGCTTCTCACCTGGGGGTCCCACAGACGTGTGATGTTGGGGTACAAGTAAAACTGAATTCCTTGGGCTGCCCCGGGCAGCGTCACTCCTCGAATCAACAGGACCGCCAGCATGAGGTAAGGGAATGTGGCTGTGAAGTACACCACCTGGCCAAGGCAGAGGAGACACAAGGACGGAGTAAGAAGGAAGGCGCACACAGGAGCTCCCAGCCCACAGAAAGGAGTTCCCCTCCAGCTCCTCCCTCAGCCTCGCATAGGAAAGCAGACTTATGAGAGGCTTCCAGGGCAGGAGTCCGGAAGAGCTCAGGATGCGTGTATACACACACACACACACACACACACACACACACACACACACACACACACACACACGCTCCACTTCAGACTCTAGGGCAAAGAAAGGTCAAAATTCTTGAACTGGCTGAGAATCGTTGTGAGGTGTGTGGTCTAACAACATTCTGTAGCCACTGAACTCTCTCATGGAATGGGGACCACGGCTCTATTAGATGGGCAAGGTGCTCACATCCATGGTAGATTCCAAACTGGAGTTCCTCTGGTGCCGCCCCTCCTCCCTCTCTCCTCCCATTTGTCCCCCAGGAGCACAGGGATGGCACCCATGAGAGGCACACAATCAAGGAAGGAAGCCACGTAAATTGCTATTGTCATTCCCTCCTGTCTCCACTAGGCTAAAGCAAGTGTGACAGCCCCCAGGGAAGGCAGGCTGTCCTGGGATGGGAGGGAGAAGACGCTTGCCAGCACAGACCTTGCCCGTGGACTTGACCCCCTTCCAGATGCAGAAGTAACAAATGATCCAGGCCAGCAGGAGCACAAGGCCAGTTCCCAGCGCAGGGACCCCAGGTGCTGGATGCCATCTGAGAGCTTCAGGACTCGCCTCCTAGGAGAGAAGGTGTACCTTGACCTTTTTCTTGGGCTTCTTTCCTTCCTTCCTCTCCCTCCCTTCTGTTGTTGTTGTTGGGTTTTTTGTTTTGTTTTGTTTGCTTTTTATTTTGTGAGGTATTTTTTCCCTGTATAAGGGATAGAACCCAGGGCCATAAGCATGCTAGGCAACCACCCCAACTGTAAGGGTCCATGTAGGGGGCAGCTCTTGTCTCAAGACCTGTGATGCTCTCCTTTGCACAGAGATAGAGACAGACCTAAAGTGTGGCTGGCACACACGGTGCCCGGTACGGTTTGCTTGGAGTGCTCACTGAGCATGGGGGAGGGGATGCAGACATAAACTTTCTCATCCATCTGAGGATGCATGATGTCAGGGATCAAGCCTTGGGTGAGTGACATTCAGGGATAGAGTCTGGATGAGATACAGAACCTTCAGCCAGAGGGGAGGGTGGTTAGTGTAGGTGCACGTCAATGGACACTCTATTGTGAGAATTACGAAGTTGATCTGAGAACAGTCCTGCATTAATCATAGTAAAGGTACTACAGAACTAAGTCCCACAGGCGCTACCCCAGGAAGTCCCCAGCCCAGGCCCCTCTTTGGAATGTACAGCACATCCTAAAGGGGTGGATCACTTACTCCCAGAACTCGATGACAGGAGAGGTGGCATTCTCAGAGGTCACATTCAGGGAGACATTGGTCTTCTGGAACTCCACACAGTTTTCTACCCATGAAGCCCAGGGAAGAAGGAGAAAGTTCATCAACCAACACCAGGCACGACCAAAGAAAACAGGATCAAAGTAAAGTGGCCAGAAGGCCCTGGGCTGGAATCCAGCGAGCCACACACTCTCCCACGTAGCAGCCTTCCACAGGGCAACCTCACCTCTCACACACTCCCACTGTGGACTTCCCACGGTTTGTCTAGCAGATTCTCGTAAAGTGTGGTCCAACAGCACTTGGGAAGAGGCTCTGTGTGCCGGCTGATTCCAAATATAAGCTATCTCTGGGGAACTGTCCCAGGTGGAGTCACCTCCTTGGAGGGATGCTAAGAACGCCTTCTGACAAAGTCACACAGCCAAGTGACCAAGAACACAGATGCGGGGACAAGGTCGGAGAGCGTTGGCCTGAATGCTGACTCTCGGGTTACTGACTATGTGGCCTTGGGTGAGTGACAGTTTGACACCCCAAGCATCACTTCCCTGATCTCTAGAACATAGATATTAATACGAGGGACTGGTGGAGTAGTAAATGAAAATATAAATGTGAAATAATAAATGGTGGCTCTTCGTTACCTGCATATCACTTTGGAATTTTACATGATGCTGACACTCTTTGTAATATTTTATCATCAATATAATCTTGGGGAATATAAAGACAGATACTGGCTGGGTGCTGGTGGCGGCAGCGCACACCTTTAATCCCAGCACTCGGGAGGCAGAGCCTGGCAGATCTCTGTGAGTTCAAGGCCAGCCTGGTCTACAGAGCGAGATCCAGGACAGGCACCAGAACTACACAGAGAAACCCTATCTCAAAAAAACAAAAAAACAAAACTAAACAAAAGACAGATACTTTGTTTGGGAGCCAGCAAGATAGGCCAGCAGGTAAAGGTACTTGCTGCCAAGCCTGACAACATACACTACTTTCTTCTGTATTCCTTTCTTCTGTGTTCATAGTGTGTGTGCTGGCTGGTTTTGTGTCGATTTTACACAAGCAGGAGTCATTAGAGAGGAGGGAACCTCAATTGAGAGAATGCCTCCTTAAGATTGGGCTGCAGGCAAGCCTATAGAGCAGTGGTTCTCAACTTTCCTAACGCTGTAACCCTCAAATACGGTTCCTCATGTAGTGGTGACCCCCCAACCATAACATTATTTTATTGCTACTTCATAACTGTAATTTTACAATTGTTATGAATCGTAATGTAAATATCTGATATGCAGGATACCTGAAATGCGATCCCCCAAAAGGGGTCATGACCCACAGGTTGAGAACCACTACTATAGAGTTTTTTTGTTTTTTGTTTTTTTCTTTTCTTTTCTTTTCTTTTTTCCTTAATCAGTGATTAATGGAGGAGAGCCCAGCCCATTGTGGGTGGTTCCATCCCTGGGCTGGTGGCCCTGGGTTCTATAAGAAAGCAGGCTGAGCACGTCATGAGGGGCAAGCCAGTAAGCAGCTCCCCTCCATGGCCACCGCATCAACTCCTGCCTCCAGGCTCCTGCCCTGCTTGAGTTCCTGTCCTGACTTCCTTCAGTGACGAACAGTGATGTGGAAACACAAGCCAGATAAGCCCTCCGCTCCCCAGGCTGGTCTTGGTCCTGGTGTTCGTTGCAGCACTAGTGGTCCTAACAGTGTCTCTTGCCACGCAGTGACAGCTCCAGGCAGGTAGGGCTCTTTGCTTTCACGCATTGCCAGTCACAGGGTTTAGACCAGACCCATATTCCCAGGCCCTCAGCATTTCTTGAGCTCTTATAAGGTAGGCAGCCAGCTTGTGCGAGGAGAGGACACCTTCTCTGCCTCGTTGTCCTTCCAGCTAATAGGGCAACTACGTCAGTAAGCGGCAAGAAGACAAGAGCCCAGGAAGGGTCAACGGTCAGTGAGAGGACACCAGTTCATTTGGGAGGAGTCTATTGCGATCTTGGGGTGTGGGGAAGCAAAAAAACCTCTTTTCATTTGGCAGAGGCGGTGGAGTGTGGGTGGTACCAGAGAGGGGCAAGGACTTGCCTGAGCAGGAAGGCTGAAGCCCTAGGCCACTGATTGCCAGGGTGAGCTGGGAGGCAGAGGCAGAGGCCAGATGCTGAAGCAGTAACGAAAGCTAATCTGAACCTGGCAAGTCGGGAATGCAAACTCCAGTTCAGGACCAAACGGCTTCTCAGTACAAGCATGCACTAATTATTACCATTGCTCCTTCACACGGTCTCACGGAGAAGCACTAACAGATACCTGGCCAGTGATCCTGGCATGTAGCCATGAGAAGCCAAGCGGAACACTGGCCAGCACGTTCTTCGTGCTAACCAGCCACTAGCCCATCCGGTGCTCAAAGTGAAGATTCCACAGTCCTGCTCCTCAGACGCCCTGGCCACATGTCAGGTGCTCAGTAGCTACGTGGACTGCACAGAGCACGTCCCTCTTCACAGGCGGGCTATTGAGAAGTCCCACCCTTGAGGGCTTTGCTGTTGGCTCAGCTCTCAATACCTCGGACTTTATCAGTGCATCAGCTCTATTGTTCTAGGCTGCTCATGTGACTTTAGAAACAGAAGTCGATCGCTACTATGAATTTTCTTGATAACGGACAAAACAGCTCATTGCTGAGTTGAGCACAGATAAATTACAAGTTTGAAAAGCTTAAAATCTTATCAGAGATGAAAAACAAAGAGGCTGACATATCAAACAGGCCATATTTCAGATAGAAATAAGTGACTGAACACAGAAAAAGAAGTCAGTTCTATTTGCATAGTGCACAAATAGAATATATCAGGCTTTTTAAAGTCCGTGACATTTTGCTTGTGAGGCTGGTGAAGTCTCATGTTGGAGGGGAGTGTTGGATGAGGAAGCCGGGGCCTTACTCCCACACCAGACATGTGTCTGTCACTGAACTCCATGCCAGCCCCTTACTCTGTTTCTTGATATAAGTTCATCATAATCTATTTGACCGGTTCGGAGTCTAAAACGTGAACCAGAGGTTGGAGGATGCCTGGGATACAGTGACACTCTCACTCCTGGTTAATGTAGCAGAGCAGGGGAAGGAAGTGGGCTATTCAGCCATGATCTTACCTGTATTCCACTCATGGCTGCAACTGCCCCACGGGAGGTCGGTGGTGAAGCTGCTGAAGAGGTAGAAGAGGGCCCAGGCCAGGACAACGATGTAGTAGACATTGAGGAGACTGACGATTATCTGTGAGGCATAGCCGATGCCTGGGGAGGGACTGAAGCTTTGGGCCAGGACAGCGCAGAAATTCTCACCCACCACCCGCCCCTGTGCAGGAAGGGACTGGCTTGCCACCGTCGGGGCCCAGAGCAAGAAGTGCGGGGCCTAGCCTCCTGGCCAAAGGAGTGGGGTTTCTAACTTCCAATTGTCTCCTGGATTGATCCAGCACTTTCCTCTTGTCTTTTGCAGTTAAGCCTGAACTTTGATATTTATCAGGCCCTGAGTCATCCTTTAAATTCATAAGACTGGAGCTGGGCATAATGGCACATACCTGTAGTCTCAGCACTCAAGAGGCAGAGGAAGTTCAATTACCACAAGTTCAAAGACAGCCTGGTCTACATAGTGAGGCCCTGTCTCAAAATAAATAAAACTAACTCTACCATGCCAATAGTTTGTTTCCTCAGAGTTAATCTGACATGTTCCTGAAATAAAAACACAAGAGCAGGGCTCAAGATATAGCCCAGCTAGTAAAAGGTTTGCCTTGCCAGCATAAGGGCCTGAATTTGATCCCCAGAACCCGTGTTTAAAAAGAAAATATCCAGATGTGGTGGCATGTGCTCCTGGTTCTATATCTGGGGAGGCACAGACAGTCTTTAGGACTCCCTGGCCATCCAGACTGGCCTATTTGGAAAGTTCTAGGCCAGGGAAAAACTTTGTCTCAAAAAAAAAAAAAAAAAAAAATAGTGGACAGTGCCTGAGGAAGAACACCTGAGGTTGATCTCTAGCCTACACACACACACACACACACACACACACACACACACACACGCACGCACGCACGCACGCACATGCACACACGCACACACATGTACACACACATGCACGCGCGCACACGCACACATGCACACATACACACACACATGCTCACACACACATGCACACATGCACACACACACACACACACAGGCACATATCATGCACACAGGTACATAAAACAAACCCACAAGAGCAGAGAAAGGCAGTTCACACAGGAGAAACTACAAATAGTCATCCACTCTAACAGCTGGGGTGTAAAATAACACAGTAAGGCACCATTCTGTAGCTACAACCTTGGTGATGTTTTTAAAGATAGGGTCTCATATAGCCAAAGGGGCCCTCAAGCTTGCTATGTAGCCCAGGTTGGTCTTACACTCTCAATCTCCGGCCTCAGCTTCCTGAGTGCCAACATTACAGAAGTTTGACCCATACCGGGCTTCTTGGCGAAGTTTTGTTTGTTTATTCTTACAAGTGTTGTAACTCAGTGGTCTCCATACTTGTCTAGACATTAGAATGGTCTTCAGGGCTATGGGTATAGTTCAGTGGTAGAACATGTATAAGGCTCTGGGTTCAAATCTGAGCACCACAGAAAACGGAAGAAAGACTTGCTCATGTCTATGACATTGTCAGTCAGTTAACACGTCCACAGGACAATCTAATGACCCAGGTCAAGATAGCAATCTGATATCTGTTTGATCTAGTGGCCTGCTCCAGGAATTTGTCTCTAAACAAATCATTTCAAAGTGGAAGGGAGCTATCTAAGCAGAGATGATAGCAGAATGTGAAAGTTTTACAAGCAATTGGAAAAGAGCACAATGCCTCATGCAAAGAGCTTCTAAATTATGATACGTTCAATTGATGAAAGTTTACAAACTATCAAATGATCACAGTGCAGAAAATGGAAAAAACCTGAAAACCAGACCCTAAATCATGTATATTACAAAGCAATGCTCTATAAGGCCACAGAAAGGAAAAGGAAATAGTGAAATAAAGCCCCACTCCAACTAGAAGCAGCCCAAATATTGCTTGATAGGTAAAAGGCTAAACAGATGTACTTCGGTATCATGGAATACTACCCAACCAGGGAGAAGACATGAGTTATTAATATACAAAACAGCCTGGATAGACTGCTGGATGCAAAGGAGATCATGCTGAGTGAGAAATCCAATCACAAAAACACTTCATACTGACATTAAATGACATTCTCAGAATGGCAGAAATAGAAAAGCGAATAGGGTTTGCCAGCATGGAGGTGGGGGAAAGTGAACTTGGCCACGTGATGGAGAGGGCATGGTGATGCCACGGTGGGGCTCTGGTGGTGGTAATGGTCAAAGAATCAACACACGGTAAAATTGGAACGGCACACACATAGCGGGAGAATGTGGAAAGTCACAGAAACGTGGGTAAGTTCTGCGGATGATGCCAATATCAGTCTCTGGGTTTTGCTAATATCCTGTGGTTCTGTACAAAGTCATCATTAGGGAAAACTGGATGAAGTTACAAGGAACTTCCCTGTACTATTTTTATAACTCCCTGTGAGTCTATAATTACTTTGAAGTAAAAGCATAAAATTGTATCTATAAAGAGAGAAAATATGAAATGAAGCAGTCTAAATTTTTAAGTTATTATGTCAAGGTGCCAGAATAATTGGTGAAATATTCTTCTCATTTAAAATTCTCTTTTAAGGGGCTGGAGAAATGGCTCAGCATCAAGAGTACCAGCTGCTTTTCCAGAGGACCTGGGTTCAATTCCCATGATCCACATGGCAGCTCACAACTGTCTATAACTCCAATTCCAGGGGATCCAACACCCTCGCACAGACATACATGCAGGCAAAACACCAATACCAAAAAAAATAAATAAATTTTTAAAAGAAAATTCCCTTTTAAAATAGTTTCTAATTGATTAAGTATGCCCTGTTAAAAATAAACCACTGTTGCATATTTAAAACACATACAATAAAATAACCTTACACTCCACTCATTACCCATTTAATCCAAAGCCTTTGCCTCACTCCTTCATTTCTCCTCATTCTATTTGATGGACTACGTAACTACCTCAGTCTGCATCTCACAGAGGAACTGGACATTCATAAGGAGACTCGAGTCCTGTTTTAATCTCTGAACTGCTGTTCGTCCCTCAGTCATCCTAAATAAGGGTTATGAGCACTAGTTTATGATCCTGGAATTGGACACAGAGTTACTCACCCTCAAAGATGGGACAGATCTTCCTCCAGGCTGTGATGCCTCCCTGGTTGGTGTACTGGCCAAGTGCTGTCTCCAAGAAGAAGACAGGAATGCCACAGGTGAAAAGGAAGATGAGGTAGGGGATAAAGAAGGCACCTGTGGGTAGAAAATTGAATGCCCATTACCCGGCAATCTCCTCTCCGCGCTCCACATTCACCTCCTCTCAGGACCACTCCACAGTGCTGGTCAGAATCTCAGCGACAGAGGGCATGTGAACTGCAGGTGAACAGATATGAAGTTATCTGTTGCCACAGCAGGGATCAGGAGACACCAGATTATCTGGAAGCTGTATGGTCCCATGCTTTGTCTTCACTGTACAGTTTGAACCTGTGCCTACTGGGTTTACTCCCCAATGAGCATCAACTACTGCCTAAGTAACACATCGTTTGTGGAAAAGGCAGGGAGACCACTGAATGATAAATACCCAGAAACCTCAACACAGACAATAATTCTTAATTCTTTCAAAGAAATTATTATACTAATTTCATACTTTTTATTAAAGACTTGAGTTTTGAGACAAGATCTTGCTGCATAGTTCAAGATGTTCTCAAGTTCATAATCCCGCAGCTACATCTTTCCAAGTGCTGGGATTCCAGGCACTTTTATTCAGACTAAAATCAAAATTTTCTTTGATAACCATTCTGGATTTTTGCCCATAATCATTGGCTCAGGAAAGACTATAGGTGTAGACATACTGGTATTTCTCTACATGTACCTCCACCTACTGTCAAAGTTGGAAGGAAAATTCACAGCAAAGAGTAACCAGAAAAAGGAGGCCCACATATACAGAAAGCCTAGAACTTTCCACTTGAACCAGGAGAGAGAAAATGACCTGAGGTGAGAGAATGAACTGTTCAGAAGAGATTGGGTGCACTCAGAGTGGTATGGCCCTATACTGGAAAGAACCATTCCAAAAGATTAAGAATAACAATGCTCGTACAGTGCCTAATCCCACTCACCATACCAAAGGTGTTGAGACTCTCCTGATACTAGATAGTGTGTATTCCTTGTCACTGGGGAATAGTCAGCCCTACACCAGAGACAACTCCAGTCCTACCTAACAAAAGAAATGTAAAGAAACCTAAACCAAGGCACATCACAATCCTGTTATTTAAACTATCCTGAGAGTGTTTCAGGAGGAAAATCTTAACAGTGGCCAGAGGGAGAAACGATACTGAAGTCCAGAAGAGAAGGATAACATCGAATGAATCCTTGGAACAGTGCAAGTAAGCCAGAGGAGCAAATGTGCTGGAGGAATAAGGAGGAAAAGCCGTCCACCTGCGATTCTACACTCAGAAGAAGATTGCTCAGACATGAAAATGAAATAAAAACTTCTTGAGTCATGAAAAAAATGAATCCATCACCAGCAAGACACACACGACAAGAAGTTAAGGAAGTCCTTCAGGCACAGGGATATGACTATGCCACATAGCAATATATATCCACAAAGGAATATAGAACTCTAGAAAGAGTAACTACGTTGTCAACAATACAACTGGGCTGGGCGTGGTGCTGCACACCTTTAATCCCAACACAAGAGGCAGAGGCAGATGGATCTTTGAATTCAAGGTAAGCCTGGTCTATATAGTGAGTTCCAAACCAACGAGGGATACTACTGAGACCCTGCCCCCGCAAAGAAGAATAAAAAGATACAATTGACTTAACGTTTGTTTCTGTCTACATAGATCAGTACTTCTCTCATTCTTCATCAGAGAAGTTTCTTTTTGCAGTGGACAATGGCTAATGCAGAGACTCAAAGCTGGCCAAAGTGATGAAAATAAATGACTATCAAGTGCTTATTCCTGAATGGGACATTTATAGCAACCCCTACACCACCTAAGGTTCTGGAAACATCATGAAAATGGAGTAGAAAGAATTCAGAGCCCAGGGATGAGGAGGACCATTGAAGAACAATGTCTTCTGGACATGACACAATCATTGTATTCATGAACTCAGTGCAGCTGTGATTAACTCACAAGGCCTGCACAGTATTGGCGCTGTCAATATCCCATCACGCATAGGAAGGGAGTTCCTGAGGCCCCCGGCCCTCCCTGAAGGTCTGTGGGCAGTTATTGGTTGTGGGAGTTGTGAGGAGAGAGTGTCACTTTCCTCAATGCTGTAGCCACTGATAAGTTAGCCATGTTCCAATAGATAATCCCCTCCTCAAACACAAAACAGAAGACATCAGAGTAGGAGGGACCTTGCTGGGAAGAAGGGTTTCATGGGAGAGAGAGGGAAATGAGAGAGTGTAGTAAGGGAGTTAAAAAACAACCAAGATTTATAAATACATGAAACTGTCAAAGAATAATAATAAAATTCAAAAATGCAACTTATTATAAATTACAATGTAAATAATTTCTAACAAATGGAAAAATAAAATATATAGCAATAGTACAATGCACAGGAGAAAAAAATTATAGGGTTATAAAACCCTTATATATAAAGTAATACAATATCCTTTGAAAATAAAATTTGATGAATTAAAGACGCAGACTACAAAGTCTAAACAAACACAACAAAGAGCTATGACTAGTAAGCCAACAAAGTGTAAGATGTGGGATAATAAAACAATATCCAGTTACCACAACAGAGGACAGAAGAAAGGAGGAACAAGGAATTAATGGGACAAACATAAAACAAGTAGTAAGAAGTCAGACTTGCTCTACCTATGGTTAGCTGTATTAAATGTAAATGCTCTAAACAGAATGATTAAAAGACTCGGACTTTTAGGCTGACTTCTTTTTTTAAATAAGCCTCAAGTATATGCTGCCTGAATGAAATGCCTTTGAAGTTTTTTAAAATGGAGAGATGAGTAAAAAGGTAGAAAGAGATGTTTCAGGTTAGTACTTATTGAAAGAAAGTTGAAATCTTTATCAAGTTTGGCTTGATTTGAGACAGGGTCCCAGCATGTAGCTTAGGCTGGTCCATAACTCACAACCTTCCTATCTCAGATGCTTAGAATTGCAAGGTCATGATTACAGGTATGCACAAGAATGCCTAAAGAGTGTTCATCTGTTTATATTAATTAATTTTAATAACTATGAAACTTTTAAAATCAGAGAAAAACTTTCAAAAGAATGTCTATCAAGCATCACACAAATTAGATTTTAGAGCAAAGAATATTTTGGGTGGTAAAGATAATTTCATAGTAGAGGTCAATTCATCAAGAAAACATAATATCTTAAATTCAAAATCACTAAAAAATAGAGCTTTCAGGTCTATGACGCAAAATGAATAGGCCTGCAAAGAAAAGTATATAGATTCCTAGTTAGAGTTAAAATGTTTAACATTCCCTCAATCGTTTAAAGAACAAATAGACTGAAAATCAATAAGAACATAAAATATTTGAAAATCATATAAGTCAGCTCCACTTAAATAACATTTATAGATCATCCCAACAACAACAGTAGAGTATGCATTATTTTCTGACATACATGGAATGTTTACCAAGATAGGCCATGCACTAGTCCACAAAGCAAATCTTAATAAACAAGAAAGTCATTCAGACAGATGTATTCCCCGGCTAAATTAGCAACCAATGAAAGAAAGACGTTGGAAAACCCCTACATATTTAGTTTTTTTAATAGGTAACACTCTTCTAAATAATCTATAGATCAAATAAGTAATCAAAAGAAAAATTAGAAAGTTTTTTTTAATTTTTTTATTAAGAGATTTTCTATTCATTTTACATATCAACTTCTGATTCCCCTCTCCTTCCTCCTCCCACCCCACAGCCTTCCTCCCCAACTCACCCCCCATTCCCACCTCCTCCAAGGCAAGGTCTCCTATGGGGAGTCAGCAGAGCCTGGTACATTCAGTTGAGGCAGGTCCAAGCCCCTCCTCCCTGCACCAAGGCTGTGCAAAGTGTTTCACTATAGGCACTAGGTTCCAAAAAGCCGGCTCATGCATTAGGAACAGGTCCCGGTCCCACTGCCTGGCCCCCAAACATGGTATATACTCACTCATAAGTGGATACTAGATGTAAAGCAAAGGATAACCAGACTTCAACCCACAGCTCCAGGGAGGCTAGCTAGTAAGGAGGACCCCAGGAAAGACACGGGGATCACCAAGCGACGGAGAAATGAATGAGATCTACATGAGCAAATGTGGGGCGTTTACCCACCACCCCCACAGTTCCCCAGAGTTTTCTTGAGTGCAATAAGCAGGAAATATTAGATAGAAGGATTTATAGCAGAGAATCTTGTGGAGATAAACAGATAGAAAATAAAGGATAGCCTCGAGAGGGCCTGGAACCTATTCCAACGGGCCCCAACTGTCTCTGGCCCAGGGTTTTTATAGAGACGCCAAGGGGTGGAGCAAAAGATCTCCTCCCCCAGCACAGCCAAGTGCAGACCATCTCAGACACCTGCACTCAGGCCCGTGGTCCTGATCATCCTCTGTTCAGACCTGCTGGGTAAAGCCACAAGGAACCCGAGAACGGGCTCCCACAAGCAAACTGGGGGTGAGGAGGGGTAATGGAGGGCCAGGGTCAGGGGAAAGAGAGCTTAGGGGAGCGGGGTGGGGGGTGTCCCAGCTGGATCAGGAACAGAGTGGGAGGACAAGGAAAGAGATACCATGATAAATGAAGACACCATGGGAATAGGGAGAAGCAGAGTGCTAGAGAGGTCCCCAGAAATCCACAAAGATACCTCCACTATAGACTACTGGCAATGGTCGAGAGGGTGCCTGAGCTGACCTACTCTGGTGATCAGATGACTGAATACCCTAACTGTCATGATAAGCAAGACAGTTGTTTAGCTTGAACTGTTTAGAAAGTTTCTTAAGTAGAATGAAATAAACATACAACATAACCAAATCTGTGGATTCCATTAAAGCAGTAGTTGGAGTTTTCTAGTACTAGATATCTATTATCATAAAGAGAAAATAGAATCCAAATCAATAGCCTCAGCTTCCCCCTTAACAAATGAGAAATAAAAACCAATGAAGCCCAAACTAAGCCAAAGCAGAAAACAAGAAAGCTTGAGAGAAAATCAACAAAACCGAAAGCTGGCTCCTCAAGACAGCAAACTTGATAGACATCCAGATGACATAAATTACCAACACAAGGACTGGGCCACTGGCTCAGTGGGTAACAGTGCTGATTGCACCAGCCTGTGGACCCAAGTTCATTCCCTGGAACCCACATTTTAAAGAGCGCTGGTGTAGCGGTGTACTTTTGCAATCTCAGTGAGGCTTCGGTGAGTTCAGAGGCAGGAACAGAAGCCCTCAGGCCAACCAGCCCGGCGTCTGCAGTGCAGCAGCAGAAATGCGTGGCTTTGACTCAGCAAGGTGAAAAGCAAGAACCTATCCTCAAAGGTTGTCCTCGGCATGCATACACCTGCATGGATGCATGTACATGTAACACACGCACGTGCGTGCGCACACACCCAATACAAAAATAAATAAGTAAAGTCTTCTTAAATTACCAATATGACAAATGAGAGGCATGTCCTTAGCACAGCTTCTACAAATAATACAAAGATGGTAAGAAAATTCACAAACAACTGTATACTGATAATGATAGCAACATAGAGAAAATGGGCAAATTCCTCAAAAAGGATAAACTCTTGTGACTTACTCAAGAAGAAAGCAGTGGAAGCTGCCCTTAACTATTAAATCAATTGAGACTTTTTGATTAAACCTATTTCCCATGAAGCAGCCTCTAGATCTAATGGCTTCGCTGGGGAGTGCTCTGAGTGCCTGAGGAAGAAATCACTCAGTTCTACAGAAACGTCTTACACAACACTGAAAAAGAAGGAAGCTGCTGAATTCCTTCTATGAAGCCTGAATTTTGTGATAACAAAAATCAGAAGAAACGCTAAAGGAAAACAGAAGTCAAGGTCTTTAAAGTTGTTTAATTTGTGTGTGTGTGTGTGTGTGTGTTTGTGTGTGCATATGTATTCGTGTGCACATGAGTGTGCTCACACGTGGGTGGAAGCCAGAGGACAACCACAGGTGTCGTTCCTCATACACCCACCTTTTTTGGCATGGAGTCTCTCACTGGCCTGAAACTCACCAAATAGGTTAGACTGGCCCCAGGGATTCATCTGATTCTGCCTCCTTGTCACTGGCACCCAAGCCTCCACCACCGTGCCCATATTTTTCTATTTTGGGGGGAGGGAGGCTCAAACTCAGGACCTCATGCTTGCAAAACAAGCACTCTGGTCTGAGCTGTCTCTCTGAGTCCATAAAGGAGCCCTTGGGAACAGGGAAAGAACTACTGAAAAGAAAACTGTGGTTGAATCTCAAAACAATTACTCTGAGTGAAAGAAGCTAGAAGAAGAAAAAAAGATACACAGCTCGTGATTTCCCTTATATAAAATTTTTAAAAAGCAGATGAATTCCCAAGGACACAGAGAGCTTCCCGATCGCACAGGGACACAACAACAGGGGCTGTGGGAGAAAGAAGAGATTGTTAAGGGCCAGGAGAACGTTTTTGAGGTTGATTGATTAGCTTGACAGTGGCAGTAGTTTGTGGATATTTGTGTGTCAAGAGGTTTCAATTTGTACATCTTAAATATGGCAATTAATTGAAAGTTAATGGGAACGGAGGTCCAGCTAATGGGACAGATGTTTAGTTTGTAGCCACACACTATTTAGGCACTAAAGAAATACCCAACTGCCCTGAAAGCCAAGGAATCAAGACTGTGAGCAGTCTAAGAGGTCCAAGGCTTGATGGGAAAATTCGGGGAAGATAGAACGTAGTAGCTGACGTGGACGGTCTCTGTGGCAAGCCCTAATCATTCCAGAAAGTTGACGGTCCAGTCCAGGCCCCTATCTACGCTGCCTGCTCTTTCCCAACTGAACAAGCCAATGTTTAACTGCAAGCTGTGGTCAGCTCTGCCCCCTGAGCACATGAACGAAGTCCACACGCGTCAGCAGAAGCTCCTACTCTAGAAGCTTGGGAGGGTGGAAGGGGACAGTGACCGGATGCTGACCAAGAGAGACCCAAGCGCAACCCAAGTAGTCCTAAGGGGCATCCCCCTGCAGTGCTGCCGTCACCACCATTGAAGGATGGAGTCAGGGCCTGGCAAAGAGACACAGGTTTTTAATACCTGCACCTGGGAGGCCGAGGAAGGAAGAATATAAGCATGAGGCCAAGTGAGCTACAAAGTGAGACCCTATAGGAACAGGAAGAGGCACGGGAGAAGGAAGTTAGCCACACTCTCATTTCACTTGTGTTTCTCTCTCAACATTCCAAGCTGTGCTGCCCACTTCCCGGGAGTTAGGGGGGACTGTAAAAAGAGTCATGCAGGGGCCACACCTCTCAGAAGGAGCACTCAGCCGCTTGACTTGGCTGCATCTTTGCTGGGTGTTTACAGAAGGGCTCCAAGTGAGCATGTCACAGAAACACTTGCACATGGATGTTACCTCAGCGCTGCTCGTGACAGCTAAGCTACAGAGGGCACTAGATGGCACAGAGCTAACCTAGGTGCCCTATGATGTCACCTGTAATGTCCCAGCTACTTTTTAAAGATACAGAGAACTATATCCTACACTAGCAACAGAAGTCAGCATGTACATGAAAAGTTATATACTATAATGAATGCTAGCCTGACCAAAGTGGGCATGGAGTAACTCAGTAACAAGATTGTCATGTGCTACCAAAGTAACTGCTTCCCACAAAAGACCTGAGATAGACAAAGCAATCCTAAGCAAAGAAATAATGCTAGAGGTATTGTCACACCTGATTTCAAGCTATATTACAGAGCCCCAGTAACAAAAGACAGTATGGCACTGGCACAAGATGAATTAGAATACAAGACTGGTTTATAAACATATGTAGCTACAGCCACTTGATTTTTGAGAACTATTCCAAAAATACACATTGTAGAAAAGACAGTTCTCTTCAACAGGTGGTGCCATATACCCACAGGCAGAAGAATGAAACTAGACCCTGTCTCTCATCCTTTACAAAACCAACTCCAAATGGATCAAAGGCTTTAATATAAGAATGAAAACTAAGAAAGTGTATTGAGGAAAAATTGGGGAATACAATTAAAGACGTAGACATAGTCCAGAACCAAGGAAATGAGGCCAACAATTGATGATGGCCCTTCATGAAATTAAAAAGTGACTGTACAGCAAAAGAAACAGTTGACTGGGTGAAGAAATAGAATAGAGAAGAGTATTTGCTAGCAATATGTCTGACAGGATTAGCATTGGGAAAATACAAAGAACTGAGCAACAAGAAATCAAACAACCCAATCAGTAAGGGATAATGACGGAAACAGACAGTTCTTAGAAAACACAAGTGAACAATAAACATTTAAAAAAAAAAGTTCACCTTCACTAGCCATCAAAGAAATGCAAATCAAAAGTACACTGGAATTCCATCTCATGCCAGTCACAACGGCAGTTGTCAAGAAAACAAACAATAACAAAAGCTGGTGCGGCTGAGGGCAAAGAGAACCTTACACAGTGCCAGGGAGAAGTCCAGGCACAGTGGAAAAGAGTGAGGGGGTCCCTCAAAATTCCAACAATAGATCTTCCGCTTGACTTGGCTGCATCTTTGCTGGGTGTTTACAGAAGGGCTCCAAGTGAGCATGTCACAGAAACACTTGCACATGGATGTTACCGCAGCGCTGCTCGTGACAGCTAAGCTACAGAGAGACCTAGGTGCCCAAGACCAGAGAAATGAACTTTTTAAAATGTAATATATATATATATATATATATATATATATATATATATGAGTTTTTTTTCAGCTGTAAACAAGAACTAAGTTCTGTGGTTTGCAAGAAAACAATACAATTGGAGACAATCACATTAAGTGAATTAAGCTAGGCTCTGAAGAACAGATACTGTAAGTTTTCTCTCATTTGTAGTTATTAGATTTTATAGAGAGGCATATAAAATTATGTGTTTATGTATATATATATATATATATATATATATATATATATATATATATCCAATATGAAAAGTAAAAACAAAACTCTCTAGGGGGATGAAAGAGACTAATGAGAGCCAAGAAGTTATGCGGGAACCTGTCTTAGTGGAGCATGTAATATGTGCAATGAACACACACAATGACATTGTTAAAAACATAAAGGTCAGGACGTGGGGCACAACTGCTTCTCATTCTGCATTCTCATTTTTGTAGCTACAAACAGCACCCTGGCTGACGGCTTTGTCTCGCCCTCTTTACACTGCTCTCCCTGGGCTGCGCTCTTCTGGGGCCTAGAGTTGAGATCCTGCTTCAGCCTTCCCCTCCATCCTGCCCTTCCCAAGGGGTCCATCTGTGGTCTGTCGTACTGTGGCCTCACATGAAAACTCCAGCCCTGGGTATTCTGCCAGGGAGATCCCATTGGAGAGCTCAGGTCTGAGACGGCTAGGATTTGGGTGTGTGAGGACTGAGGATTAGAACAAACTTGGAGAGGGACAAGGAGGAAGGCAGCACCTGCCCCGTATTAGATGGTCTTCAGCTGTGTGGACACAAAACTCCAGGCTTCCAGCAACCAAAGACGTAGAAATCAAAGGAACGTGGTTGACAGTTGGGTTTTATCCAAGCTGAGACTGACAGACAAGTCACTGAAATTCTCCTAGCCAAACTGAATGGTATTACCACTTCAACCCACCCCACCGGCCCCACCATGCCTCTGGAGATAACCAGAGTTTCTTTTTCCCCTTGGCTGAGATTTGTGTTGGACAGGCCTTGGGGGAAAAGTCCTATTTATTTTCTCCTCAGGGAGCTGAGGGTGAAGGGCTGGAAAAATAAGTTTACAACTTCAGCAGCTTCTCCAGCTGAGGGGCCCGTGCCACAATGACTGGACATGTGGGCATGCACCTCCTCCAGGTGCTGGACGGCTTATTTCCACCCTGAAAGAAGAGGGTCTTTCAGCAACTTCTCTCTCCAGCTCCTTCCCTCCTTTTCTTAAACCTACTCCCATCAGGTGTTGGTCTAGTACTCCACCGCCATCACCCATGCCTTCTCGGCTGGACCAGCGACCGCGCCCACCCATCACCCTCAGCCCTACGGCAGCTTCTGCTGTTTGCTCTCCTCCTCCCCAGCACTTCTCCAGCTGTCTTTCTCTCCATTTTCAACCCTGTCGATGCTCTTCCTGTTCTTTTACAGGTTCTTTCTCTTTTCTCACATACTCACAGGCTGGCGATTCTCTCTCTCTCTCTCTCTCTCTCTCTCTCTCTCTCTCTCTCTCTCTCTTTCTCTCTCTCTCTCGTGTGTGTGTGTGTGTGTGTGTGTGTGTGTGTGTGTGTGTGTGTGTGTGTGTGTTTCTTTCTCTCCTTTTGAAACAGAGAGCCTTACTATGTGGCCCAGATTGACCTCCTGCCTCAGCCTCCTGAGATTACAGCTATAAACTGTCATGTTAGTCCCTTTCTCTCTTTTGGTTTTTTGAGACATAGTTTCTCTGTGTAACAGCCCTGACTCTTCTAGAATTCTCTCCTTTGACCAGGCTCAGGCTGGCCTCAAACTCACAGAAATCTGCATGCCTCTGCCTCCCAAGCATTAGGATTCAAGGAGTGCACCACCACAGCCCAGCTAGACTTTCTTTCTCTTCTTTCTTTCTTTCTTTCTTTCTTTCTTTCTTTCTTTCTTTCTTTCTTTCTTTTTTTTTCTTTCTTTCCTTCTTCTTTTAATACCTTCAAATTGCTAGGGATGCCTAGATGTGTATTTCCAACCAGATCTTTCACACAAACTCCAAACTCGAATATTGTACTGCCCTGATGACAAATCCCTTGAACGTGCCAAAGGTATCTCAAGTCAGTGTTCCCCAAACTCAATCACTGATTGCTCTCTTAAAATCTGCAGCCTTTCATGTCTTAGGAAGAGCAACCCTTTTCAGGTTAAAAGTTTCTAGTTGCTTAGACAAGGGGTTAGCAACAGGAACTATGTCAAGGGCTCAGATTCCGCATATCTCGCATGGAGACTCCAGTCTGAGGTATGCTGGGTGTTGAGAAATTCATTCTGCTGGCAGCCAGGGTCCAGAGAGTTGGAGAGGCTTCATCTGAAGGCCTGGGGCCTGAAACACTTTGGCTCACATATTTGGGTAGAGTCAATAGTTAGAGAGAAGGCGCTAGTCTTAGTCCCTTTTCTGCGGCTGTGATGAGAATGCCGGGCAGAAGCAGAATAAGGAAGTAGAGGTTTATTCTGGCACACAGTTCAAGGTAACAGTCCATCATGGGGGAAGTCATCAAGCCTGCAGGAGCTTAGAGCAGCTGGTCTCATTGCATCCACAGTCAGGAAGAAGAAAGTCATAAATGCCCTTAGTCAATACACGTTCTCCTTTGTATACAGCCCAGACCCCAAGTCCAAAGAGTGATGCTGCCCCTCCTTCAGGATGGATTGTCCCACCTCAAATAAACTAGTCAAGATAATCTCTCACAGGTATACTCAGAAGCTGAGCTAATCTAAAATTTTTATTACACTTATTTGTGTGTGTGTGTGTGTGTGTGTGTGTGCGTGCGTGCGCGCGCGCGTGCGCACGCCTTGGTGCCACAGTGAACTTGGAGAAGTGAGAAGACAATTTTGTAGAGGTCAAAGAATTGAACTCGGGTCGTCAGGCTTGGCAGCAGGTGCCTTTACCTGATACTGCTACTCAATAGCCCCAAATCTGAGCTAAGTAATCCCAAACAGGTGTTCTAGACAATTCTAGAACCTGTAAAGCTGACAGCCAACCCTAGCCATCATAGGAATCAGGGATGAATTCAGAACTTTTAGCTTTATAGCTGGTCTATCCCCTGTAGTCAGTTCTCAACACAACAGCCAGTGAGAGTCTCTCAAGTTCAAGACCTTTGCTACTCCTGCTCAACCCTGCCTGGACTCTCTATGACATTAGAGGGAAAGCTGATGTCTTACAGCAGCCAGCAAGGCCCTACCTGGTCTGCATCCATGTTGTGTAGCCCCAAATCTAAACATGCCCTCCTCCAGAGAGAAGAAACGATCACAAGACTTGGAAAGTTCAAGAAATTTACAAGAATCATGGGGTGCCTCTCTAAGCCAGTAAAACAGCGAATGAATGCTGAGAAAGGCAAGTCTCTGCTGGGGCTGTCTGCCAGCTGTGCAGGCCTCCAGTCATGCAGCTGTGCCCATGCTGGGGAGGGTGCTGCAGTCACGCAGCTGTGCCCATGCTGGGGAGGGTGCTGCAGTCACGCAGCTTTGCCCATGCTGGGGAGGGTGCTGTAGTCACGCAGCTTTGCCCATGCTGGGGAGGGTGCTATAGTCATGCAGCTTTGCCCATGCTGCGGAGGGTGTTCCAATCATGCAGCTGCCTGCATCACCCCAATCCTGTAAACACCCAAGTGAGACGCAGGCGGAGTCCTTGCTCAGGACTGTTGTTGGTGTCCTGTCTATGGTGAATAGATGTTGGCTTATGTCTCATGAACAAAAGGCACAAACAGCGACTTCTTCACTTACTTCTCTGACTGCATCTCCTAGCTACTCATCTTGCTCCGGGCTTAGAGGCCCCTTTACACTCTTCCATAAAGCCAGGTGAGTTCTTGCTCAGGACCATCTGACCTTTGCTTCCTCTCCCTATAGCATGCTTACCTCAATGACCACATGACCACCTCTCTCACTCCGGGCAAGCCTCACTCAAATGTTCTCAGTGCGGCCCACAGTGACATCCCGACCCTTTAAAACACACACAAACCCACACCCACACTCCTAATCCCCTTACTCGGCTCTTCTTGTTCTTCTCCACAGGACTTGCTAATTTCTGGCATTCTATATAAATTACTTATCTGCTTTGCTTTGCTGTGTTGCCTTCCTCTGAAAGACAAGAGCCCTGAAGACGGGGCATGGGTCTGGTGTATTCCAAGCACTTAGAACAATTTGCAGGGTGGCCAGTATTTGTTGTTGAAGGATATAGAGTCCAAGCTTCCTTGTCTGTGTGCCAACACAGTGACAGACTGGCAACTCTAGGAACCCCTCATAGGGATGCTGGCATTGGGCCCTGGGTCCCAGAGAACAGCGAGAGCTTTGTCTAGGTGACTGAGGTAGGCATTGCTCCCAACCATGTCCCTAAGAATGCCATTCTAGCTTCTGGGTCTTGATGGGCTTCACCACAGCACTCTCTTGGCTTCCCTGACTGTCTTCAGCTGCTTCGCCATTCCTTTATCGAGCTCAGCTCCTCCCCTGCTGTGGAACTCACTTCGAATTTGATCTACCAAGAGTTAAAGCTGAAAGCTAAGAAGACATCATGAAGCTTTGAGGAGATTCCTCGAGCTTGACCTTGTCACCACACAAATGCATTACTGACAGAAGTTCTTACCTCACC